>NC_142125.1:39242847-39548808 GCF_056152115.1 Neolamprologus brichardi
AGAGGGAGGGAGGGGAGAAATAAAGGAGAGAGAGAGAAAGAGGCAGGACATCCCAGCAAAGATTTCAAGAGAGTGGGATACTAAATTTGTATTAGGGCTTCTGAATTATACATGCAGCCACCGGCACGTACCGCTGCATTTCAGGGTTCAAGTTTGGGTGAGAGTTCTGAAAGCTGAGATTGTGAGGTCATTCCCTCGTTTAAAACAACTCAGTCATATACACAGACGTTACAATATTTTTTGTTTCTGGCTCCGTAATAGATCCAGTATTACTGTTCATTTAAGAGTTTTCAGGGAAAGCATGGTAATGCTCTTAAGCTCTCTGGGCTGAATGGCTAACGTATTAGCCACACTCCTAGAGCAGATTTCTTTTCTGGGAAAATTTTTTGGGAAATGTGGAAAATTAGCTTTAGAAAGACACCAGTACTGATGCGCTGTGCCCATCTGGGAAGAAAGAGATGCTTTATGTGTTACTGCCATGCCACTTTATCCTTTGTTTAATGCATTAATGACGTGGCTGCTGGGAGGGGCCAAACACGTCCCTGTGATCACTTGAAATCTGGCTTCCGATCAAATACCACACCTAGACCATCCTATTGTCTTCATTATCCTGGAAGCCTGATATACACTTGGCACATGTGTTGTACTTTTTGAACAGCTGATGACACCTCTAAATTTACAGTATGCATTTGGCCATGACCACATCATTGAAGAGCCCGGGTATTGATCCTCCAGGACCTTGAAATTGTTGAAGCAGCCACGGGAAAGTTATTTCTCTTCTATTGCTTAACTCGCTAACTTTGTCTTTTGCAGCTGGTGGAGAACAAAAAACAGATTTGTTTGCCTGGATGTGAATTTAATGTGTCACAGTAATACTTGTGAAAGCTAGTCTGCTTTTCAAAACCATTCATTTTGAAGCTATTTTAAATTCGTTAGCTGTGAAGTTGGGACTACCTGACATTGTATGAATTTCATTTAAAAAAAGTATTTTTATTATTTTGTGTGTGTGTTTGCGAAGCGTGTGAAGTCCTGGACAGCATCCTCCACTTTGGAGAAATCAGTCGAGACAAGGTTTCAAAAAGAAGTCTGTAAACAGTAAAAATAACCCCCCCGCTGTGGCCCAGAAAGCATTGCATCTGCCTTATATGGGGAATCAGCGTGTAAACAGGCTGTCAGTCACGTACTGGGAAGTCTGCTTTGTTGATGTTGCTGGTCTCTACTCCACACGGATACACACTTCAAACAGTCCGAGAACACGGGTAAGCAGATAGTTCTATCTTTTATGACAGCTGTATTTTTCCCAAACATGAAGGTGAACCTTGATCCTCCCTCTGGGAGACAGCTCCACTGTTTCAGGAACATTTGTAAATAGAAAATTAACATAATAATAAAATAATATTAGCCGAGAGTCAAAAGCACAGTCAGAACTGTTCGGATGAGGAAGAATTTGTTGTGCACAAAATCATAAGAAAAGGAAGTTTAGCAAGAAAACAGACTGAAATGAAATCTAAGGAGTAGTGGACGTGCTGTACTTGGGACATTATTTCCTGATACATTCTGAAATCCAAAATTAGCCATTTATCCTGGGACTAAATGTGTCCAGATGTTGTTGAATGTACAGATTAAAAACAACAGATTGTTTTTAAGCCTGCTTGTTGTGAGTCATGAAGGGGATAGTAACCTCTGAAAGTCTTTGGTTAGAACCATTTAACCTGCAGGACTGTCTGGAGGCACCTTTGCTACCTTGGATGAAAACCTTTGGTGACCCTGATTTCGTAACAGTGGAGAAAAGTTGTCAAACAGTCAAAAATTATGACTGTCATCTCTTAAAGGCAGTCTGGGAAATATCAGGTGGAGAAACCGGCTGCGCTGACCGCAACGGTGACGGGACATTTTCAGAAGAGCTGATTGTTTTTTAAAGCCAGTATGTCCAGCAGCTGTGGATAGATAAACAGGGCTGGTTGTCAGAACTATAACGGTACAAAGTAATATGGAAATCAATATGTGAAATGCACTACACACAGGTACACACACACCCAGGTCTTTGTCTCCAGATGCCACGTTTATTTATTGTTTCCTTTGTTATGACCGACCACAGTCTGACAGCTGTCGGTCTCAGCTGATTTCCAGCCCTCCTCCGCTCCTCTCCCGTCTCACTATAAAAGGGAAGGAAACCATCATCAGTCCAAAACGCCATCAGCTGTTCTCACCTGCGTCTCCAGCACCGCCCCGTTGAGCTCACCGCACCACTCCTCCCCTGCAGCCGCGCCCGGAACCACACCTCCGCCACACAATACATTCAATTTTCTTGGGTTATATTTAGGGATGGGTATTGATAAGATTTTCACGATTCCGATTCCATTTTCGATTCTGTTTAACGATTCGATACTTTATCGATTCTTTTTAAAAAAGGAGAACACTAAGGTCTAATAGCTTAGAACTTTGTTTTATATCTTCTCTTTGAACGAGATAGAAATTTAGGAGTAACATGGCCTTACAAACCCAACAGTGAGATCTTAAGAGATCCACAGCCTACGGCTCTTCAATGGGGTGTCACTGGGTCCCCAGGAAAAAAATTGTAAATGTAAAATAATAAAATAAATATTCTTCTGTAGCAATAAAACAAGAATATCCAGTAATGTCCCTACAATTAAACACATTCACTTACTGAAAATCATCTGCTGTGGCAAATGGGTGCAAGCCTTTGACCACAAACTGAGTCACTGCTCGGTGACATTCGTCTATCCTGGCCTGAAAGGAGACGCTAACGGTAGACTGCAGTGAGAACTGCCAGCATCTGAGCCAGACTCTGTCTCTCTCATTATGGTCACCTAAATGCACAGTAATGGCAGGTTTTGTAATAAGGCAGATCGCGCTAACATAATATGCACTGTTAGTTGATTATTTACCTGCCGCATTAACGGGAGAGGACGTGCAAACGTTACCGCTGCTGCTGGGTTGAGATTCACGAGTCCGGAGCGGAATTAAAAACACAACATTTATTTCAGGTCATCGCGTGTTTTGTGAGCAAATGCTTTTGCATATTCGTAGTGTTTCCTCCCTTAAATGAAATATCTACTTTGCAAGTATTGCAAGTTGCCCTGTTGTCATCCGTTCTCGTAAAGTATAATCAAACTTTTGAGCGTTTGAGCCGCCGTGTTTCCTGCCAGGTAAATGACGCTCCGCAACGTGGTGACGTCATTCGGGGCGACTGGAATCGATAAGGGAATCGTTTGCAAAAATGGCAAACAATTCCAAGGAATTGAAACAGTGGGAACCGGTTCTCAACAAGAACCGGTTTTCGATACCCATCCCTAGTTATATTCGATCACCTGAATTTTAAAGGTGTCCAAACACTTGACAGACTATCACGTTTGGATAGACTACAGCAGTAACTCTCATGAAATCAAGGACAGGTGAATTAACCCCTGCCAGCAACACTAAAATTGAAGCCTAAAAGGTATTTTTTCCAATAACTACAGTGGGGCAAAAAAGTATTTAGTCAGCCACCGATTGTGCAAGTTCCCCCACTTAAAATGATGACAGAGGTCAGTAATTTGCACCAGAGGTACACTTCAACTGTGAGAGACAGAATGTGAAAAAAAAATCCATGAATTCACATGGTAGGATTTGTAAAGAATTTATTCGTAAATCAGGGTGGAAAATAAGTATTTGGTCAATAACAAAAATACAACTCAATACTTTGTAACATAACCTTTGTTGGCAATAACAGAGGTCAAACGTTTACTATAGGTCTTTACCAGGTTTGCACACACAGTAGCTGGTATTTTGGCCCATTCCTCCATGCAGATCTTCTCAAGAGCAGTGATGTTTTGGGGCTGTCGCCGAGCAACACGGACTTTCAACTCCCGCCACAGATTTTCTATGGGGTTGAGGTCTGGAGACTGGCTAGGCCACTCCAGGACTTTCAAATGCTTCTTACGGAGCCACTCCTTTGTTGCCCGGGCGGTGTGTTTTGGATCATTGTCATGTTGGAAGACCCAGCCTTGTTTCATCTTCAAAGTTCTCACTGATGGAAGGAGGTTTTGGCTCAAAATCTCACGATACTTGGCCCCATTCATTCTGTCCTTAACACGGATCAGTCGTCCTGTCCCCTTGGCAGAAAAACAGCCCCATAGCATGATGTTTCCACCCCCATGCTTCACAGTAGGTATGGTGTTCTTGGGATGCAACTCAGTATTCTTCTTCCTCCAAACACGACGAGTTGAGTTTATACCAAAAAGTTCTACTTTGGTTTCATCTGACCACATGACATTCTCCCAATCCTCTGCTGTATCATCCATGTGCTCTCTGGCAAACTTCAGACGGGCCTGGACATGCACTGGCTTCAGCAGCGGAACACGTCTGGCACTGCAGGATTTGATTCCCTGCCGTTGTAGTGTGTTACTGATGGTGACCTTTGTTACTTTGGTCCCAGCTCTCTGCAGGTCATTCACCAGGTCCCCCCGTGTGGTTCTGGGATCTTTGCTCACCGTTCTCATGATCATTTTGACCCCACGGGATGAGATCTTGCGTGGAGCCCCAGATCGAGGGAGATTATCAGTGGTCTTGTATGTCTTCCATTTTCTGATGATTGCTCCCACAGTTGATTTTTTCACACCAAGCTGCTTGCCTATTGTAGATTCACTCTTCCCAGTCTGGTGCAGGTCTACAATTCTTTTCCTGGTGTCCTTCGAAAGCTCTTTGGTCTTGGCCATGGCGGAGTTTGGAGTCTGACTGGTTGAGGCTGTGGACAGGTGTCTTTTATACAGATGATGAGGTCAAACAGGTGCCATTCATACAGGTAACGAGTGGGGGACAGAAAAGCTTCTTACAGAAGACGTTACAGGTCTGTGAGAGCCAGAGATTTTCCTTGTTTGAGGTGACCAAATACTTATTTTCCACCCTGATTTACGAATAAATTCTTTAAAAATCCTACCATGTGAATTCATGGATTTTTTTTTCACATTCTGTCTCTCACAGTTGAAGTGTACCTCTGGTGCAAATTACTGACCTCTGTCATCATTTTAAGTGGGGGAACTTGCACAATCGGTGGCTGACTAAATACTTTTTTGCCCCACTGTATGTAGTTAGAGGAATGAGAGATTGTCTTTTTAGAGTTGTTGAAGTTGCCATAAAGTTAGATTTCAAACTACTACCTAAAAATCTGTCAGTAATTGCTCTAAAAAGTCAGTATTGATCTAGTCGACTGACCGACTTTGGTATATGTAAGACAAAAAAGAATTTGGTATCAAGCTGATGTATTAATGTGAAATATATTTGACACACGCTTGGTATAGACAGATTTTTTGGCAGCAGAATATTACTGCTGATAATGAGCAGGCGGGCTTTCATTCGGCAGTGGTGAGGTGCCAGTGGCCGACTGAGGGTCAGAGCTCATTGTGTCTTTGTGTTTGTTTGATGCCAGGACTGAAGGGATAAATCTGGAATGCACAAATCAGTTGCAGCTCCGAGGTGCTCTTGAGCGAGGCTCTCGCACATCTGAGAAAGCTCTTCAGCTGTGGACAGATCCAGCTCCTGCTGCACTGGACAGCCTCCAGGTGTGGAAGTGTGGGAGTGGGAACACTCCTAAAACCGAGCCCACTGCTGTCACTGGAAGTCTAAAAATAACACTCTTGGCAAAAATAATCACTTCTCTCCTGTTATGTAAAGTCCTTTGAAAGTGATGATAAATATTTGCATTTATCTGGTAGATTAAGTGTCTCTGCACTTAATTTTCATCGTCATCATGTTCGGTCTTGCCTTCATGAGCACACAGAGCCTTCATGTCCAGCTGTAAAGTAATTATAAAATCTCTTACGCTAGGAAAATAGTTTCCTCCTTTTTTTTTTTTTAAATCCCTAGAGTGGTGCAGCTCTGCAGCCTTACATGGTGAAATACCAGACTGCTCTAACCCAAGACTAGCAAGACAGAAAAATTCAGAGGGAAAGAAACAACTTGACTCATATTAAAACAAAAAACCCAGCAGGGCAGAGAAAACAGACAGAGCTGCTGCTGCTACCAGTCAGAATCAGAGATTTGCTCTTCAGAGACGCAAAAAGAAAATACTGCACTTAAAACTTCTTTGTGGTTAAACCTGTAATGAACACACCTGGGCCTTTCTCTAGCAGTCTAACGTTTTGCACTCACTCAAAATTCTCACTGCAGACATACAAAGAAAATATATTTGAGTAGAAGCTTCCGTGTTCCCCAGAGGATGAACTTCTTGTATTATAGATTTGAATTTTAATGCTCTGAAGGACACCACAGGCCCTGAGTGTTGGATCTGAACGACAGCAGCTTAAAGACGACAACAACATATGCACGTTTTGACACTTGGCAGCCATCTTGAAATGTAACCTGGCAATTAATTATGAGATATTTTGAAGCATTTTCTAAATTAACAACAGCATGTGTAGAATCCGTCACGGGTCTAACACATAGAGACAGACAGACATTCACACTCACGTTTGCACCTTCCAGAGATTTCAGTGGAGGCGCTTGTGGTTAAACCTGTAATGAACACACTTGTCCTTGAGCAGATCTCATCAGCACTGCAGTTATTTCTGTTACATTCTGCTAGCCACCAAAATCAAATAAAGGGCGACAGGTATGCCCATACCTTGCACTTAGACAAATACAGCCCACTGGTTGGAGCTGGTCCATGGACTATTTTAATCCAGGCGAAGATCCCCTAAAAAAGGAAAAAACAAAACAAAACCCAACAATATCCAGAAGACAACAAAAAGTCAGTATTAGGCCTCAGTCACACAGGTAAGAGACTAATCCGAGACCCCTGCTCAATATTTCCTGATTGTTTGATAAGAGAAATTGGTGATAAAGAGGTATTTAGTGGTGCCCTAAAAACCTCTTTGCAATTGCTTTAGTTGCTTGCAAATTGCTGCAGATTTGTCTGCAAACACTTGTCAACTATTCACAGTGGTAAAACTTTGAAAGTTGCAACTCAAACCAGAAACAGAGATTGTCCCTCTTCAGAGTACAAGTTGCGCTTTTTGATTAAAGTGTTGGTTTCTGTTGTAAAGCACAACGTTTGCTTTCAAGGCTAACAGTCTCAATTTCTGGTTTGTGTCTGGTTTGCTTTTTTTCCCCCCCTGAGATCTCATACACTTTGGATTCTAGCCAATCATTTTACGTTTCCGAGGATAGTAGGCGGGCCCAGGTACTTTAGAGCAGAGCTACAGATTAAAAATGCCCAAGGCGAAGCGGTCAAAAGTCTGGCTGTACTTCACAGCAAAAGATGCAAACTCAGCAGCCTGCAACAAGTGCTTTAAGCTGATACTGTGATACTGTCAAAGGAGGTAACACCTCAAATCTGATGAATAGCGTTTTTTAAAGGCCTAGAAATGCGCCGTATTTGATAGCTTGCTGCGAGACCTCACACCGTGCACATCTACTGCGGGTGTGGTGCCTGTTATCGGACCCGGAGTTAGCAACATCCCCCAAAAACCCGAAGAGGAGAGTCCTGGCCCCTAGCCCTGCCAGTGTAGCAGAAATGATGAGGATGATGATGCAGCAGCAGCCGTTCTTCTCTGCGTGAGTAGCTTAATGTTGTTTGTGTGTAATTTACGTTGAGTAGGCTAACCACGTTATTACATTAATGCAGTAAGGTGAACTAGCAAACATCATCATAGCTACATGCGGCTGTCTTCTTGTTTGATGGCAGATACTCCCTTTACCCTGGCCAAAAAGGCTAAAATGACCAAAGAAAAAGTGGAAAACAGTTAAACATGAGAGGTTTTTGGACAAAGTTTGTGTTTTTTCCATTGTTTAAGCACTGCTTCCAGCCAAGAGTGATACCGTATATGCCCTATAGCTGCAGAAAAGGCTAACATTGTTATCTTTTTACAAAAAAACAGCTAAACATCAGAGGTTTTTGGACAAGTTTGTGTTCTCCATTCTTTAAGCACCGGTTCGAGCACCGTTTAACCACCGGCACCGTTTCAAAAGCACCAGTTTGGCACCAGAATCGGATAAAACCTAAACGATAACCATCCCTAAGTAAACCTGGGCATGAATAACTGCAGTGAACATGAGCAGCAGCAATGTTTGTAGGGTTATTGACGTTGGGCTAGCTGGCATACAATGGTCTGCCACCTGGTGTCCTGCTACAGAGCTATAGTTAGGACAATATAAACACATTAGCAGAGCAAAGATGGAGGTCGAATGGGAAGTCAATGGGAAGGTTCTGAGGGGCAGAGACGAGTGGCAGGAAAAAGATGCTAAAAACAGACCAAACTTCAGTCAACGTCATCTGCGATGATCCATCTGTCACACCAGGTGAGTCACTAGTAGATGAAAAATTCATATACCAATTGAGCTATAGGACCCAGAAGCACAGCTGATATGTCATCACTTAACAAGCAGATAGTCCATGTCATCCAAGAGTGACCACTTCTTGATGTGCACAACAAAGCTCCAGTTACTCACTCATCTCACAGCTACTTCACACATAATAACCACACATTGTTGAAAACAAGTATGTAAGTGGAATTCCTGAAATACTGCACACACAGTGGTTTGTGGATGTTAGCGGAACTGGGAGGATGATGAAATGACTGCTGTGAAGTTTGTACTGGAACCAGGAGAAGAATTCTATAATATGTCGTAAATAAGTCTATAATATATACTTATATACTTCATAGAATAAGTATTGCGTAAACATTCGCTAACAAAAGGCAGCTGCCTTTCATCATAGAGCTAATATACATGCTAACCGATTACATATTAGCAGATTTTCCTAGCATTCATTAGGCTTTCAAAGCATTCTAAAGTTGTCCTAATTATGCATACTGATGTATGGATGCATGCATAGATGGGCAAATAGAGGATAACAGAGGGTGAGAGCATTTTAGGGGTGAAGAGGGATGGAGGAAGGGTTTACCCCATCAGCTGTGTTTACACTGGAAGACTTAATGCAGCTGTTGGCGGCTTCACACACATTCTCTCGCTCTTTCTTTCTTCCTGCTCTCTGTTCTCCAGATATAGCCAGCTATGCGGAGAAGCCCACAACTAGCTTTTCCCCAGAGGCCCTGTCTAAGAGCAGGCTTTATCTGATATGGGCTTCTGAGGAACAATGCTAACAACTGACACACAGCAACAGCGCTCTTCTCTGACTCTAACTCTAATGACATTAACGTGTTTCTGAAGCCAAGATTAGATTTCGAAAAATCACATTTAGAAACTCAGGTGGGTTAAAGAGATCGTTGGGTGGTGTTGGGAAAGTTTTATTGAGCATTTGCAGACAATATATACTCGAATCCTTCGTCACCAGTGGGGCTAAATATGTGAAATGCCTTGCTTTCAATAGCGGATGAAGTACACCTCAAAGACTGCCAAGCTCAGGTTTTAGCCAAGTTAAAATTTATCATCAATCCTTTACTGAGCAGGGTTGCAAAGCATGTCCTGGCATTTCTCACACAGCGATTTCTTCTTCAGTATTCACGCTAACGTGATTACAAGACTGCTCCAAATGCACAGACCACACACCTTGGTCTCATCTAATTTTAATGACTTGTTTGGATCTTTAATGTCTGCAATTAAGACATGCAGTGATTTTGGATTCATTTAAATGGCAGTGGGAGATGCATGTTTGGGTGTGTGTGACTGTAGGTGCTGATGTCACATGTTATATATTTGAGCTGTCAGCTGAACAGCAAAAAAACTGTGTCATTTATATACAGTTGATCCAGTAGTTTCTTTACATTTTAGTGGTTTTTAGAAGGTGCAAGACAACACAGTTCCTGACATGAAGGAAGGGAAAGCCTGTTTGAGCCTGCAGGGAAACAGCCTGAATAATCAATAAATGACACATACAGGAAAGTTCCTGCGATGCATTGATTGTGAAATTCTGAGCTAATGCTGTTGTTAGGAATTGCAATTTGTCCACTGTCAATGCTAATATATTTTCTGAGTATTTAGTATGTTTTTGTTGATCTCTATTCCTCTCTTTGTGCCGTAGAAACAAGGAAATCTTTCAGCTCTTTGTGACATCAGATAAATATTATTATTCCATCTTAATAATTAGGCTACGTCCACACGTACAGGGGTATTTTTGAAAATGGAGGTTTTCCGTTTCCGTTTTAAAAAATAATCCCGTCCACACGTAAAGGCATAAATGAAGGAAAACACTGCTAGGAACATGCCAAAGCAGCAGGTGGCGCTATATTCCTAACCGTGTAGAAATGTTGGCCAATCAGAAGTCTAGAAGCCTCGGTGTTGGGGCATAGAAGCAGAACCGAGTTGTATGTGTGGAGGGACAGTAACTGTGTGTGTATATGTAAGCATTTAAACACTGCAGAGAGAACAATTAATAGTAACAGTATTGTAGAAATTCATTTCACTGAAACAATAACGTGGCGCACACTGTGACGTCAAAAAAGGCGCACACCTGCGTTTTTGGCGTTTTCTCAGTTTTTCTCGTCCACACTAAATGCAAAAACTGAGTTTTATAAAATATCCACCCTGGCCGGAGTTTTTATAAATCTCCGTTTTCAGTGACCGAAAACGCCGTTGACGTGTGGACAAAAGGTGCAAACGCACAGAAAAATCTGTGTTTTCAAAAATACCCGAGTACGTGTGGACATAGCCTCAGGCTATGGAATATATCGCCACCTGCTGCTTTGGCATGTTCCTAGCAGCGTTTTCCTTCATTTCTGCCTTTACGTGTGGACGGGATTATTTTTTAAAACGAAAACGGAAAATCTCCATTTTCAAAAATACCCGTGTACGTGTGGACGTAGCCTTAATATCTGTTGGGAAAAACTCATGTTCAGACCGAATATCTGTGGAAGTTCTGTGTGGAATTTGATACTGATGTTACAGCAGTACACCCTATATCAGTTCTAAAGTTTTACATATCAGGACATAATAAAACATTATCTGGTCCTTTCCTTAAAATGAGATAAATACAACCTGAGATGAACAACAACACCCCTACTGGTTCCATAGGAATTAGGAGGGTGAGCGTTAGTGAATTTCCCATAATGCATTGTGCCACATCTGGCAAATGTCAAACATAGCATATGAGGACAAACACCTCATACCAACCGTGAGCACGGTGGTGGAGAAGTGATGATTTGGGTTTGGACGCCCTGCAGTCATTGAGTCGACGACGAACTCATGTGAATATCAAATATTCTAGAGTCAAACTGAGATCATCTGTCCAACAAACAAAGCTTTGTCAAAACTGAGTCATGCAAGAGGACAGTGATACCAAGCACAGCAGCAAATCTACAATGAAAGAAAAGAAAAGAATGAAGGTAAAGTCCAGACCTCAACAGGTGAGTCTTCAACCTGGATTTAAATAAACTGAGTGTTTCAGCTGATCTGAGGCTTTCTGGGAGTTTGTTCCAGATATATGGAGCATAAAAGCTGAATGCAGCTTCTCCGTGTCTGGTTCTGACTCTGGGGACTGATAAAAGACCGGATCCAGATGACCTGAGGGATCTGGAAGGTTCATACTGGGTCAGGAGGTCACTGATGTATTTTGGTCCTAAACCATTCAGAGCTTTATAGACCAGCATCAGAACTTTAAAGTCTATCCTCTGATGGACAGGCAGCCAGTGTAAAGACCTCAGAGCTGGACTGATGTGGTCCACTTTTTTGGTCTTAGTGAGGACTCGAGCAGCAGAGCTCTGAATGAGCTGTAGTTGTCTGACTGATTTTTTAGGTAGACCTGTAAAGATGCTGTTACAGTAATCAAGCCTACTGAAGATGAATGCATGGACTAGTTTTTCCAGGTCCTGTTGAGACATCAGATCTTTTATCCTTGAAATATTCTTGAGGTGATAGTAAGCTGACTTTGTTATTGTCTTAATGTGTTTTTCTAAGTTTAGGTCTGCATCCATCACTACACCCAAATTTCTCGCCTGGTTGGTGGTTTTTAGGTGTATAGATTGAAGTTCTCTGGTGACCATTAATGATATTTTGTATTTTACTTATTTTTTAACTATATATTTATATATTTAAACTCTAAGTTTCACTCTGAGTTCTTTGCTGGCAAAGTTTAATCTCTTAGCTTTCTTAAAGAGTAATTTTACTCATGGCCTTATAGGCTTATGCCAGCGGGTGTATTAGTGTAGCACAAGTTAAACATGTGTGTCCTTGCAGAGGCATGTGTTCAACCCTACCCTGAACCATGAGTGCACAAGGCGTCAAAGACCCCACAGGGTAAATCCTGCAGACGCCATGTTTTTGTAGCCAAAAGCACTGATGTGAGATTGATGTTAGATTTCAGTGATTTTTGATTTGGTTCTTTTGACCTTTTTCAGAGTGTGACTCAGAACATTTGGCTGGAGACACCATAGTGTACATCCTGCAGACATCCAGGCTTAATCTCATAACTCTCTCAGCCTGCTGAGGCATCCTCAAGCAAAACACTGAATCCTTCACATCCCAGGGATTCTGCACCGCTTAGATAAAGAGTTTCCTCCTCAGGGATCAAAAGTCCCACCGAAGAGCTACTAAACTCAGATCTCAGTGGTGTCAGTGTTAAATTACTGTGAATCAAAAGCTCCCGATCTACTTACATCAGTCGTTTAAAACTAGAGTAGCCATCATCCATCCCTATGACCCAATATAAAAAATACACTCAGCCTAAGTCTATCTGTCACATTGCCTTATATAATCAACAAAGCCACCTCATCTAGCCAACTAAAATAAATCAGACACACTCAACCTGCTAAGAATGACACACCACAAATCCATCAGTGACAATAGCTGGCATCCTGCAGACATTACAAATCCGGCCCACCTAAAGTGACTCAAATGACTTCTAACCGTTGATGGACCAAAAAGGCCAAAAGTAACCACAGCAGGCTGCTGTTGTAGCACTAATCTGGCGCACTCATGGCATCATACTTTTCAATAAACCTCCTAAACCTAAAATAAATGCTGCCAGGTCTCCTGATATAAATACCCCACAAATCCGCAGCTCCTGATCGGCGCTGTCCCCTCTGTCACGTATCCAAAATAATCACTCAGATCCAGTGAGTCCAAAGGACGGCATTCCCCGGAGATACCCGCAGACAATCGTTTAAATTCAGAATGTCCTGGGATACTCGTTCCTCTAAAAATAACGCAAAGCCAGTCCACTGGAGTTTTGTGCGCACTTGTCAGGCATCTGAAAATGGAAACCCAGATTGGCCTACTGTATCCACTCTGATATCAGGACTGCAGTTTGGATTTTATACAAAGTGCTTGTCTGTGTCTGAAACACAGAAGTGAATTCATCTTCATATTTTAAGATTAGAAGCAGCTGAGACACTTTAGTGACTTTTCCTTTCTTACTCCACACATTCGCCCCTGCTCTGTTTATCCCTCCACAAACACACGGGTGTTTTAAGATTAGTCTCATAATCTCCTCTTAGCAATGCCAATAAAACCTAAAATTATCCCACTTTTTGCTTCTCTTCGAGCGCCTCGCGAGGGAAGGTGAGAGCTAAATGGTGGAGGAGCTGCTTTCCCCCAGAGATTACAAGGGAAAAATAGGAAAGATGATGACTAAACAATCATGTACCGCCAGAATACAGACCTTCTTCGTGGCTTCGCTTTTCTTGTGTGCTCATACATTAAACAGTGTTTATCTTTGTTGCAGACAAATGGGATTCGGGGCCAAAAACAAGGCCTGTAGTTTATACTTCCAGAAAACACAGAAAGGAAGCGACAGCTACTTTTCAGAATGGGACCTTCATTTCGGCGGGAGTGCACTGAGTCACAGAAACTAGTGAAAGCGCTGATGTCACCACTGATGTTGTTGTTGTTACTGTTGCTAATGTTACTTGGCACTAAAATATCCTCTATCAGTCTGCCTCCTCGTCCTCCTCTCTTCTCTTCCTTTTTTAGGGAGCAATCAAAGATTTTGCAGACATGGTAGAAGTTTCTTAAGCACTGGTTTTAGGTAAGACCTGCAAACATCCTTGATATTACAATGACGTAATTCAGTTTAATTTAGTTTTATTTATATAGCAATAAATAAGAAAAAAAAAAGTCAAATCGAGGTGCTTTATATTGTAAGATATATACCGTAGAATAATACAGAAAAAACTCCAACGGTCAGATGAGCAAGCACTTGACGACAGTGGAGGGTAAAACTCAATTTTAACAGGAAGAAACCTCCAGCAGAACCAGGCTCCAAGAGGGGCGGCCATCTGCCTCAATGCATTGGTGGTTAGGGGAAGGAGACAGGACAATAGACACGCTGTCGCAGACAGTGAGAGATTATTAATAATTAATGATTCAATGCAGAGCGATTTAATAAACACATAGAGTGAAGAGGAAACACTCAGTATGTCAGATGTCTTCTGTGTTTTTAGGTGCTTAGCTTGTTGCTATTCCACCCACCTGTGTGAGTCTGAAACCCAACAAGCAGCAAGCTGAGGGAAACAGATACATCTTGACATGTAGTTAACTGACCCAATAGTTCAACAAAAGAAGTCTGTGATCCAGTTTTGAAAAAAAAAAATATTATTACCAGCACTAACGCGTTACTGTAATCTGATTACTTTTTCAAGTAACGAGTAAAGTAAGGGATTACTATTGCAAAAACGGTAATTAGATTACCGTTACTTTCCCGTAGGAACGCTGCGTTACTGCGTTACTAAAACCGTGATTTTTTGCGAGAATGTCTCATGACAGTGACGTAAGCGAGTGCGACGTTCGTGACAACAGCTGTGTGCAGATCAACAATGGATCATATATGGAGTGCGGGAGAGAGTATGAGCGTGCAGCGTTTAAAGCGTGGAAGTACTGACCTTACTTTGAGTTTGATTCCATAAAAAGTGACAAAAACATTAGTGTCCGTTGTGCGTGGGAAGAAAACTTCTTTTTACAGCGAAAAAAAACCCTAAACTTCCGAGCAAACACCGAGTAGCTACGACGTAATGGGAAACTCACAGAGAAACTCGCGGATTCTTCCACTGACCGCTGCAGCACACCTGCACCAGGGTAACCCTCCGCCCACCTCACTCCTGCTTTACAGGTGAAAATAGAGCAAAAGGACTGCTAGTCTTTGATTTTATTTATTTTCTGCTGTGTTTTACTTTACTCTATTTAAAAGAGTGAGTGTAAACACACAAAAAAATATTTTATGTGCTGGAATGTGCAGAAAATAGGTTTAAATATTAAACTAATTTCTTCCACTCAGAGAATGTTGCATATAATTAAATGTTTGCTTGATGCATAAAGTTAAAAGATTAAAACTGATAAAACAAGTTTTAAAAAAAGAGACTTTTCCATTTGATTACATTTTGTATGATGGATTATGTAGAAAAAGTAGAATTGGGCTGAAAGATCTATCGCTTTATTACCTATTCAGGTTGTAAATCGTGTTTTTAAAAAGTAACTAAGCAACTAAGTAATTAATTACTTTTTAAAATAAGTAATCAGTAAAGTAACGGGATTACTTTTGGGGGGAAGTAATCAGTAATTAGTTACTGATTACTTTTTTCAAGTAACTTGACCAACACTGATTACCAGTGATTACAGGTAGTACGTGCCATACATACTGCCATACCAAGCATAACTAAATGTTCTTATCACTGGGCGTCATTAGCGCTCTGTGGGTGTTGTTTCCACTGGTAAAATATCGTGTCTTCACATGGAGTCTATAAAAAGACTCACAAAGGCCTCTTCAAAAGTATAGCAGACCCGACTGAACAGCTCTCTGACAGGGGTTCTCTTAAAAAGACTTCCCTGTAATCTAGATGCCACAGCGTCTGTCTTTTACTTTCATGCTAATGAAGTGATGCATGATACGTACAAGCCCGCTGAAGCAGAGGCTTAGCTGTGTGGCAGGAAATGTGGGCTGACTCTTCAAACCTCCCCAGCGACTCCCTGAACTCTAAAGCCTCACACTGCACATGTGATGTGCATGACGGATTTATATTTCACTTAATATCACAAGGATCTCTGCTGTTTAGGTCACACGCTCAGAGTATGTGCTTATCGAAGGTCATGCCCCTCTGGGACTCTGGGATCCACTTAAAAAAGGGGCCCAGGTGCTGCAGTTTAAATGTTCCCTTTAGTTTTAGGACAGTCTGTTCACCCCCCCCCCCCCCCCATGATCCAAAAGTGAGGACCACTCTGGTTTGACGCAGAACAGTTGAAATAAATGATTGGCTGCGGTTATTTAAAGTATTATCATATGACGATGAACTCATCCGAAATGCTCTGATTGGCTGTTGCAATCAATGTAGTGGGTTGCGATTGGATGCTGGGGTGTCTAAAGGGGTTTGTGTCCATCTGATGTACAGACGTGTTGGATCGGAGCAACGGAAAAATAACTGATCTATTTATAAAGGCCCATTTAACGGCAGAGGGTCATCTGTGCCCCTCAGAGGAAAAGAGTCAGTCTGTCTCCATCACAAGATCACATCGTGGAAAGAAGAGAAAAGCTGTGTTTCAAGTTGACAACCAATCAAATTTAACCACATATTAAACTGGGAATAATATAACCAGGAGCTGTTTTCACCTAAACCTCTGTTCTTCTTTTATATAAGCAAAACATTTCTACCGTTAAAAGCCTTGCAGAATAATAGATTTAAGAGTCATTAAATCATTTATTTTTAAAAACTTTTTCTAAAGTCTCTGGGTTTAAAAAATGCAGAAGAATCAAAAGCGTACAAGGAAACCTCTGTGGTTCCAAAGACACTGACACAAAGTGACAACATGAAACAAAAGCTTGTAAATGTTATTAATATGATTTAAACCTACTGGTTTCTCATTGTGAGAAGTGGTTGTGGTTTTACACCAATTTATTCAGCTACTCACATAAATCCTGTTTGTGTAAATGTATAATTTATCCAGTATTAAAATCATAATACCTTATAGGTTCTTCATGTTTTCAGCAGCTGTTTGTACTGCATGCATGTGTAATATAATGGCGCCACCCTGTGGACAATTGCAGCACTGTTAGAGCATCACTCTTTAGAGCTTTGTGTATTCTTATTAAAAGCTTTGTTGTCTTTGCAGTTATGAGGAAAGATATTAAGTCCTTATGTTGCAAAGCATCAGCAGTAACCGAGCATTTGTCAAACTGTGAGTGCGTTTAAGTCATCTTCAAAGCTACATTAATATTAACAGTCACACAGTGGAACAGCTGTGGAAACTGAAAACAGAGCAGGATGCTCAGCTGGCACCTTTTCTACTAGATTAGTTAACAAACAAGGGAAGGTATATACAACTGCACATATTTTTTCTCAAGCTAGAAAAAGTTTGACAACTGCTGACCCAATTTAAGGTCTTTTATTTTTGTTTTGTTTTGTTTTCATGGTATTTTTGATAAGCGATACGTGATATTGCTGTTGCTTCTTGTGGTTTTGGCTGAAACAATGAGCTGTGCAAATGTTCACAAACCCATCGTGTTGAATTCAGGTTATATGAACACATTTTAATCTGCTAAATAGTTATGGAGATAAAAGTACTTCTAAAACTCTAAATGCAACTTAAAAAATACTTCAAACAGCAGGATTCAGTATTGGAAAAACTCTAGAAGTGCCGATGACATTTAACCTTGGAGCCATTTCCTGTGACGCATGTTCAGTAATAGCTTTTCAAGATGTTATCAACTGACCAAATGTGATGTGCATATGCAGTTTACTACATAGGACGGACTGCTTTTTCTCCTGAGGTCTCAATACAAACTCAAAGGTTGCGTAACTGAGTGAACTTAGACACTGGAGACCAACTTCTTCATTTTGCCTTCCATGCCAACTGATATACTTGAAATTTGGGGATAATTGTATTGCACAAGGCACTGGAAATAATGGTTTTAGGATTGCAACAGTCATTTTGTCAAATCCTGCTTAACGTTTGTGCAAAAAGCAGAGTTTTGTTCCCACACCAGCTGCATGTAAACACAGTTAAACAAAGTAACAAGTTTAAGCACAAAAAACAAAACCAAAAACAAACTGTCAGTGCTCTGTGATGTGAAACCCACACACTGAAACCAGTATTTACAGGTACCTGTTAACCACAAGTGAGAAGTGACATTTTTTTACCAAGTAATACTTTTCTACTCAAACGACTACAGGAAGGATTCTCACAGTATGCACACAAAGATGTTTATTTGTCTTAAATACACATAAAATACATCTGATCATCAAACTGGAAACAGTCCTGACATTCCTAACATGCTCAAAAAAAGACAAGATAATCATGTTTCACTGATATGGCTCAGAACAGGTAGTTATCAAAGAGCTGCAAGAACTGGTATAATGTAGCCGATTCCTTTGTTATGTGTTTTGAGATAATTGTAGCCTGCACACTGTAAACTACATTACAGTAGTTAAGTATAAAAGAAATAATAGCATGTATGACCTTTTCTAAGTTAGAATGAGACCGGAATTAACACATTTGACATACCTGTCAAAGCTGAATAAAAGAGGACTGGAGAATTTTAAAGCACCTGTGGGGGTCTGTGGCTTGACAAACCTGAGAGCTAACAGGTGTCTAACCTAGATTACCCCTTGGTTTTCAGCCCCTTTGCAGACATTTTTGGGTACAATCCCCTGATTAAAGGAAACATCAACGGTGCTGGGCAGAGAATGTGTAACTACAATTATTTTAGTTTTAGAAAATGTATTAGGTCTTATTATCATAGTAGGCCAGACAAAACCTAATATGAGAGCCATATCTAGTGATGTAGGGTTGTGCATTGTCCGTGTAGCAGAGAACATCCGAGCTATATCAGCACAGAATTTGTCCAAAGTGCAGCATGTAGATCATAAATAAAAGTGGACCCAAAACAGACCCCTGTGGAACTCCACAAGAAGTAGCAGCACAGGAACATGAGGCATGAGGCACCACATCACTGATGCCAGCACTGCTTCTCAGACATGTGAAGAAAATATTTTGGTCCACAGTATCAAAGGCTGAACTGAAGTCGAGAAAAATGAAAACAGAGAAGAACCCAGAGTCAGCCGCAAGCAGCAAACCTTTTGAGACCTTGACCTGAGAGTTTTCAGACCTACAATGAGAGCAACGACCTGCTTTCTATTCATAAAATGAGTCTGCTAAGTCAGCGGTACCCAACCTTTTTTGGACTATGGACTGGTTTATGTCCAACAATATTTTCACAGACAAGCCTTTAAGGTGTCACGGATAAATACAACAAATAAAAACAGTACCGGTAAAAGGAAGATTTATTCCTAACACATGGGAAAAGACCCATGTGTCCCATAACAACATGTTGGACAACATCTCCCACCCCATGCATGAGACTCTGACAGCACTGAGCAGCTCCTTCAGTGGGAGACTACGGCACCCACGGTGTGGGACGGAGAGATTTCGCAGGTCTTTCCTCCCCACTGCTGTCAGACTCTACAACAAAGACTTTTGCAGCTGATCAAACACACAAACCCACACATGTGCAATAAGACTGCTATATGTGCAATTCTTCTTCTGACGAAGTTGTATTTTTGTATTTTCCTACTCAGTTGTATATAGTATTTGTATTTGTATTTTATTCTATTGTATATATTATTCTATTCTATTCTATTGTATATAGTATTTTATTTTATTCTATTATATTTTATTGCATTCCAGTGTTTTCTAATTTCTGCTACATAACTTTGCACTTTTGCTGTAACAAAACAAATTTCCCACCTGTGGGACTAATAAAGGTCATCTTATCTTATCTCTTATCTTATAACAATATAATCTGATAAAACCATAAATTTCACACTCGAGCCTCAACTCTCGCGGCCCGGTACCAAACTACTCATGGACCGGTACCGGGCTGTTGGCCGGAGATTGTGGACCACTGCGCCAAGTGACAACAATCTTTTTTAAGATTTCTGGATAAAAATCAAATTTTGAACATAAACTCAGGGGATCGAGAGAGGGTTTCTTCAAAAAGGTAGACTGTTAGATATTTCAAATAGGAAAATCCCAGATCACAGAAAGTAGTTTCTTTAATAATAAAATATCAGAACCAGCTGTCCAGAACACACCTTTTAAAAACCAAGCAGTATGACAGGCATGTGGAAGAATTAGAAAGTGTCATAGCATCTTCCAAGATTTCCAAGATTTGGCTTTGTCGACTCAGCCTCAAACTTGGGATGGAATTCTGGAATTTTGTGATTAAATTAATCACTTTCACACTTTACTATGAAAGGACCAACGACTGATTTTTATTGATGGACAGCCTTGGTTAGCGATGAACTGTGACAGACTGATGTTCCTCGCTTCCCTAGTTATGGCAGAAGCAGTTAATTTGCCCTTTTGCACTTCCTCTCGGCCTTTCTGCATTTCCTCTTCAAAATTCTTAATTCCTCATTGACATTCCTCCAGAATGGGGATATCAAAACCAAAATGCTTGTTAAATGATTGTTAAATGTGCTTACAAGCTCGTCTGTGGTGTGTTCGCTATTGCTGAGATAAATGTAACATAACGAAAATGTAAATCGAATTTAGTGAACAGGATCAAATCATTGCAGATGATTTTGGGGTTTTGAGAAATAACTGGAATCTGGAAAGAGTGACATCATCCACACACACATCATGGGAGATCACCAACTCAAATGTGTTCCCATCTTCATGGGCGAACATGCTTCCCCTGTTGCGTCTGATTAAAAGACTCTAAAGGTTCGATGAAATCAGAGCCAGATTCAGATGATGAAAGGAAACACAGATTGGCATTGAAGTCTCTGAATAAGCACTATCATAGTTCGTCATGATAAACCTGATCTGAAAATCCCCGCAGCAAACCAGAAGTCATCTGTATATTTACTTTTTTAAAAACAACAACAACAATACAGTCAAATGAGTTTGTCACACAGTAGAAACACTGTGTGACAAACTCATTTGACTGTATTGTTGTTGTTGTGCTGCTGTTGTTGTTATGTTTTGTTGTTTTGGACCATACTGTGTATTGGTACATAGTGTTGATTTTATTTGCATGGTTTTATCCTGATATTTATATTGAGTGTTTTAGTGTTGTTGCATAATATTCTTTTAATCCACTGTGGACTGGCTGTGCATGGGACAAATTAGCTGATAGGGATCACCTGCTGAGGCATGGGTGTGTCCAGAGGTGGCCTATCAGCTGTGTAAAGAAGTTTAAAAGCAGGCTAGCTGAGCACTGGAGGAGGAATGGAGTGGCAGAAGCGGTGGGATTCAGGGAGTAAGGGCAGGCAATTGTATCATCTTAAGAAGGAGGTGGCAGGGAGTAGAGGAGAAGAGGTGGTCATTACCAGGCTTAGACTGGGACATTGTGCATTAAATAAAACACTACAGATGATAGGAGAACATGAGACGGGGCTTTGTGGAGTGTGCCAGGAGGAGGTGGAGACAGTGGAGCATGTAATACTGCGGTGCAAGGGTTATGATGTGGAGAGGACAGTTCTGCAGAATAGATTGAAGGAGCGGGGAATTTAATCTGAAGAGTGTGTTGGACGGTAGTAGGGCACAGGTGAGGGAACTGGTGGGGTTTCTGAAGGATATAGGTGTTTATGAAAGAGTGTAGGTTTGTTTTTTTTTGATACAAATTGTAAACTCACTGTCTGACCCATACTCCGGAACAGTAGGAGGCGGTAATGCTCCTTTACGTTGGTTGCCAACCGCCGTTAAACACAAAGAAGAAGAAGCCTGGGGGAGGAATGCTAGATGTCCAGCGTGACATGGCGACCCAGTCCTGACAGCAAAGAACGGTGACAGTAGGAGACGACGCGTGTGATTGGCAGCAGGGCAGAGGTTTACCTCTCCACTGTTGTTTACTGGTTGCAGCTGGGTTGGTAGAGGGTTGCCATGGCTATAAGCCAGGGCCGCTTCTGGGACCATTGTTCTGGCCCCCAGTTGTTATTTTACTTGGCACTGACGCAAGGGGAGCTGTGGTGGCATCGCATGACGGATTCGGGTGCAGAACGCAAGCTGGGCTGGGATGTGATGGGCCCAGTGGAAGAGCAAGAGGATGGGAGGCTCCTCCTCGTCTGCTGAAGACAAGGCTGGCGTGGACTCTGCTCTAAAGAAGGAATTTCTGGCCTGCTGGTGGACCCATAATGAACATGTGGCATAATTATATCAGGGGGGTTTAGTGAATGTAGAAAATTGTAGTTTTATGGGTTTTAGAATAGTTTTATTTAGTAGATTTTTATGGGTGTTTTTATTTGTGCTTTCTGGCTGGGAAATAAACTGTTTCCGACCTGCTTCATCTCTGTGCCCTTGGTATCTGACTCGCTTGCTCCCCCTTGGATTTTAAAGAATCTTTCTTTTTAGCATGACATTCTGGCGTGACCGCTTTAGTGTCTGCGTGTTACAAGTATACAACAAAACACGTAAAAATACAGGATGGCAACATCCTTGCAGCTAGGAAAACAATCTGTGGATGCTTCGTGATTGCACTGAACTTTGCATTTGCCAAGTAGTTGCAGTGAAAAAGTGGCCGCTCAGAGGTTGAGTGTGCAGTACAATCTCTGTATGAACACTTTTGATTGCAAGGCAATTGTAAGTCACAATTGTGACTTGGTTCCAACCTAATACCAAGTAAGCACCGCTTGCCACCTCCAACATCTTACTGCACATGCTAAAGGATCTGAGCTTCTCCAAGAAACAGTCCTGTCGCCCACTACTTGTACACAACATCACTGTTGGTCCTTGAATCAAGTTTGTCATTTGTGAGTAAAAGTTAACAATAAGTGCGTGTAGCTGGCCACTGTTTCCAGATCCTCACCCGTGGTATTAATGGGCTTTGTTTTTTCCCTCCAGTAGTTAACCACCATCTGTTTGCCTCGTTGACATTCAGAAGTAGGTGACTAAAACCACCACGTTGTCATCAGAGAACTTCTGCAGGTGGCGTGTTATGCCGGAAATTTGAGGTTTACAGACTAAACGAGAATGAGACCAGTACCATCCTCTGTGATGCCCCAGTAAAGCTAACTAACCACACCAGACAGGGAAGCCCACGTTTGCGCAAACTGAGGCCTCTCTCGCTGACAGTTGGTAACCCAGGAGACAGTAGACGTGGTCACACCAATCCTGAGCAGTAAAAGTGGTTAGATGGTACATAAGGCAGTAGAAACACCCCCAAAACAAGTTCCTCACAATGGCACCATTAACACATGCAGGTGAGAGTGAGCACAGGTAAATAACAGCATCATCCACCCCAATAAGATGCTGGTAAGCAAACTGATGGGACACCAAAATGACCTTAAATTTAAAAACAAAATTCCATAATTTTATTTAACATATTAAAACACTTTTTTTTTTTAGTTTATAACATCATAATGGGATATTCAATTTTTTATTTTTATTTTTTATTTTTTGTGTCCCGTTTGGATCTTTAGCCATCAGAATTGTTGTCTTAAGGCCAAGAAAGATGCCAAGCGGATTTATATTACCAAGTGGATCAGCATGGCCTTGCCATATCGGTCCATTTGATTGACCTTTATTGTAATTATGTATTTATTTTATTTTCGGTTGCTACAAACGGGTCAGACATGACTGGGGGATAGGACAGGGAGAAAGAATGAAAGAAAGAGAGAAAGAAAGAAAACCAGAGGGGAGAAGAGACGGTGAGAAAGTGGGGAAGGAAGAAAGAAAAACAAACAAAACACCTGGATCACCTGTATGGAGAAAAAAACTGAAGAGAAAGCAAACAAAAAAAGAGCAACATAATAAAAACAGCACCATCACAATAAACTAGCTAGCAGTAGATAACAGTAGATACTGAATATTAAACGATATTGTGCAGCACGCAAGATAGACAGCGCACAATGTGCTTTGAGGCAGCAGCCAAGAAAGGTGTAGTCCGCGTCTGTGAACACCCGTGTGCACACCTGTGCACACCTGTGTGGATCAGCACGCTTGTATTCAAAAGGTTTCTCCATGTAACGATCTGCTAGGGAGTGTGGGGAGCCATAGCCCCATCCCCCAGGGCCTGAAGCAGGTATGGAGGAGATCCAGGCCCCAGACATCTAGAGGCCCCAGAGTACGAGGACCCGAGGAGGACCACCAAAAGAGGGGGAACCGTGCCACCCTCCTGGGAAGAGCTGAGTAGAGCCCCAAACGAGAGGTCACCCAGCAGCTACGGAGCACAGGCCAGAGGGGGTTGCAGTGGCATGCACGCGGGCTCTGCCGGCAGCCAGCTGTGCCAGAGAGGACCGAGCTTCAGGCCCAGAGGCCAGAGGGCCTCTAGATGTATTCAATTTCATCTCTAGTTTCATTTCATTTACTTACAGAGTGATAATTAAAAATCTAAATTCATCACCCAAATTAGGACAGGACCTCTTGAACATCTCTAACTGGAGATCACAGATTATATTAAAATATCTTTGCTGAGGCAAGAAAACTTAAAAAGCACAGTCTTTGTTCTAAGTGTCACATTTGCTTTGTTCTTTATCTATGAAAGCAGACGAGGCCTCTTGTATCACGCACATGTGATGATACCATGCTCTGACAGGAAACAGCCTCTAAAATGGAAAGCGGCTGTTAGCTGAATGTGATCATTAAGGGGCGGGTTAAGAAGAACAAACTGAAGTCATGTTTAGCTTACGTTTAAATGAGCATGGTGGTCAGAAGAAAAACAACAATAAGATGCTGCTGAAACAGCAACGTTTGACTTCATTATTTTATTACATAAGATGGAAAATAATCCAGAGTGTAAAACAAAATAAACCGAGTTGTTAATTTAGTCACACTTGACTGCTGTTGGCAATCATTCTGTTTTTCTCGTGTTTTAAAGTTAAGCTCGATAATAAGTTGAGATGTTTACAAAACACTCAGAGCCTCGACCCACTGATTAAAAATATGAAATATGTTTAAGAATCATAATTCTGCTATTATAAATGTGTTTAATGATTTTTATTAGTTCTTAATGTTGTGTTCATTAATTGTCACCACACACAAAATGAAAAAGAACAAAAACATTCAGATATTTTGGCTGAACTTTACACTGGAAAAACCAAAAACCAAAACCAAAACAAATAAAACAAAATACACCCACAAACAAGCATTAGATAATTAAACAATCAAACCCTGGGACAATTGTATGTTCTTCATAGGACTTTTTTGTTGTTGAACTCTAAGCCTTCAAATAATCCACAAATTGTGGGTTTTATTTCCCACAGAATGAAAACATTTGTATGATCAAATGATTTATGGATGGTAAACAGTTGGCAGAAAAAGAGAAGAAGAAAATGACGAGAGTAGGCAAAGACGTGGCAAACGCCCATTTCTCTTGCAATATTTCTAACACCATCAGCTCTGAGATCAGTCTGCCTGTTCTGCCTGCCTGCTATAAGCCCGGTAAGTATTACTTACTTACTATCAACTGTACAAACGTTCAAATTTGCCTTTTTCAAATCTTCATGAACTGAAGTAGTCATTGTATTGAGCTCATATCATATTAAGATTCTTTTCTTCTTCTCTTGTTTTATTCCTGAAGTTTTTCCCTGAAACAATGACAGAAATCTGGCTTTTACTGGGTGGTGGAGCAGGTATGTTGTGTCTTATGTGCAAAATCCTTAAAGTTTGACATGTGTGGCGTTGCTGAAATGCAGAGCAATTAAGCTTGAAGCAATGAACACAGGATTCAAATACATAAACTCTTTACTTTACATGTCTAATACAATTAATTTTCATCCTCATCAGTTATTGTTCTGGTCATCCTAATTGTCATCGTTTGTTGTATCAACACCAGACCAAAAGAGCATGTGCTGCCAAACGGTGAGAATTTATTTGTTTATTTTTAGTTATTTTAAACCACTGCATATAATCTGTTAGTTACTTAAGAAGCTTCATTTCAGTCTAAACTTCTGAAAGGTTACCTATGGAGCTCCCCAAGGTGCAGTGCTAGGACCACTATATTTATATTTAGACTTAAGGTAGCAGGTTAAAACATTTCAGACTGCAGATGATTCAAATATATTTTGAAAATACTGTTAAATTATGGATGAGGCATCTAAACCTGATCTTTCAAAAAAGCCATGCTGCAAATGCAAGCAATGCTCTTACTTATTTAAGATGATAACACTTAACTGGAGCCTTTTTTAAATTTTACTGACATAATGAACCTGCAGGGTCACATAGCTACAGTCTGATCCTAATTCCACATGAACCATGTAACTCCAGCACACCACAACATTGTCTTAGTTGTGTATGTTTACTGCAAAGGAGATCAAATTATTTTTATTTATCCTTTTTAAAAAAATATCCTTTTGTGTTTAGTTGACACAACCCCATCAAAGCCATTTTCTCAGTAATAGCAGGCGTTACCTTTTTTCTTACCAACACTTTAACAGATGATGATATGTTTGTTGCTGATTTTGTACCACTGGACATAATATAAAATAAATCTAATATAAGATTCGTATAACCAAAGTTCAGACGATGTGCAGACGCTTGCAGTGATTAAAAAGTGCACGGGGAAGTCATAAGTCACATTTATAGTAGTAGAACGTGTGGGGCCGACTCCCAAAACCTCTTCAGTGATTCCCTTTAAAAATGTCAAACCTAAAATGACACAACTGTATATTTCTGGATTTATAATTCATTTATTATTACAGAGGCTTCTGCTGCCGACACACAGTCTGACAATGCGTCCAATCAAAGGCTCTGGACCTTCATGAGGATATATATGAATCTCCAGTAAGTGTTCCTCAACCTCACCATTACCTCAGGCTCCTTCTCCATCAGAGAGGTGATGCTCTGGGTATTTAAAGCCAGTGTTACCAGCCGGAGATCGGACCAGAGCCTCCACCCCAAACTGCTGCCGAACACCTGCAAAAGCTCCTGTTGGCGGTCCACCAGAGATTAATTTTAATAATAATTTCTAATTTAACATTCATTTTATTTTTTAATACAAATTTTTGAATATGATGGCACATAAAGGTCTTTAAATGTATGAAATGTGTATGTATGTCTGTAAATTATTAAGTGACCTGTACAGTGATTGATTTACATCTTAAGATGTATGTTTTATCTTTGTTTTAATTAAGTTAAATTAAGTTAAATCATTGTTACTTTTCTGACATTAAACATAAGTAAACAAGTAATAAAACACAGATTTAGATTTTTTTTTAATGCAAAAAAATTGGATAATTACAAGTGATCCTAATTTAGCAGTTTCTGTCTATTTTAAAATGTAAACTGTGACGTGTATATAAATAAAATGAATGGGTACACACAAAATCCAAATAAGATTTTGAAATCCATAATAATCTGTTTTAAGCAGGAATAAATAACAAGTTAATGTTTCAACTCATTGTTGGGTGTCTTCCTCTCTTGTACTCACATGTATTAGAATTGTTACAGAGGACATTTTTGTCAGCCTCAAAAAGGCAGTTTCAGACGCCCTTTCTCGCTTACGGCCATACCACCCTGAACACGCCCGATCTCGTCTGATCTCGGAAGCTAAGCAGGGTCGGGCCTGGTCAGTACTTGGATGGGAGACCGCCTGGGAATACCAGGTGCTGTAAGCTTTTGCACTAAGACACGAAAACTGCAGAGGGCAAAGCTGCTCACTCCCTACCTCAATAACAATCATTAGTACTCAGTTGGTATTCTTCATCATAACATTTTCTGCATCAACGTCCAAAACAGGACTACTTAAAAGTTTCAGTGACAACATGATGCAGAGTTTGAGCTCTGACTCAGGTTCAGCTTATCTCAATAACCCATTAATCTTGCTTCATGGGACACCCTGAATCTCCTCAAATTAACAATCCATACTTTATTGGCCACATTACACTCATAGAAGTGTTTATTTTCAATTATTTAAAATAAAATACACTTTTAATTTTACAAAATAATGATGGAATATTCATTTTCTTTGCTTGACAGTGAAAGGAGAAACACCAACAAAAAGGACGCTGTAGCAGTAACAAGAAAAATCAGTTTGTATTATCAGATTTTAAGAGGAAGTCATTTCAGAAAAACAGACATTTATATTTTATGTCTAAATTACAAATTATCACCCAAATTAGGACAGTTTGTATTTGAGTTTTCGGTTACCTCTTGAACATCTCTAACTGGAGATTGTATTTAAATATATTTGCTGAAGCAAGAAAACGAAAAAAGCAAAGTCTTTGTTCTAAGTGTCACACTTACTTTGTTCTTTATCTGTGAAAGTAGACGAGGCCCCTTGGATCACTTCCCTTCAAAACCATACATGCGCACGCACGTAAACATGATGACACCATGCTCTGACAGGAAACAGCCTCTAAAATGGAAAGCGGCTGTTAGCTGAATGTGATGACAACAGTGAAGAAGAAGATGGCTTCTGCTGCCACCATCGCTGTGTCTCTGCTCTGCTGCTTCATCACCGCCTCCACAGGTACGCTACACTTCATCTCTTTATGCTGTCAGGTGTAGTTTTTGGTGAACTGTATAAGCAATTAGCTTTAAAATCCAAAGTTAATGGCTTTGATTTCAAGTGTTAAATGTCAACGTTCAAATGTTTTTGAAAGATAAAATCATTTATAGGTGTTTAGCTGCACACTGAATAATTTTTTAACACATCACAGACACTTGATCTGTTGTTATGTAGCATGCAGTCCTCTTTTTCTGTATGAAGCTCCCACGTAAAAATGCCTTCATTTAATTGTATTTGATGAATTAAAGCATAAATATAATCATTTTATTTAAAAACTTAGATTCAATTTCATCTCGTTAATTGTTTGTGTTTCTGTGCTGTCATTTAACATCATTAACAGTTTATTTCGTACTTATGAAATGCAAATCTGGCTTCATTCCTCAATAGAGGACTCAGAAACTGAACAGTGCTGACTCAAAAGAAAAACTATATACATATAAAAGAAAGAAAGTTTATCTTCACTGGACTGGACTTAATTAAAGTTATCATTGTCTTTACATAAAGACTTTCAAATTTAAAAAAAAATCATTTACATGATGAGTAACAAAATCCACGTAGGTTGAAGTCAACCACACACAGATGGGGGCGTAGCGCTGCAGCGCTTCACCCCCATCTGTGGAATCTATAAGTCATAAACTGCATCACTTCACTTCTTCTTAGTTTTACTTTGAATGTTTTGATTATTTCAGCACTATTTACAGGAATAAGTGATCTTCACACAATGTCAGTGACGCCTTTTGACAGTTTTCTTTGCAGGTCATGCATCAGGTTGACTGGTTGTGTTTGAATTTTTCATTATTTTAAAGAACATTCTCACATGACAGTTATAAAGATAAATGCCTTTTTGTCTTTTCTGCAACTGTAAAGTTGTGAAAGGCATTTTTTAGGAAAGGCATGCAAGAGTCACAGGGAAGTGGTAATGCTCACGGGCAGATGTTCAGAGCTCTCTGGGTTAGAGTCTTGAGAACCGCTTGTGGTTAAGATGGAGAGAAACAGAAAACTTATGGTTAAAATTTTAAAAGATAATGCGTTTTCTTTTCCTTTTTTGCTACATCAAAGTCAGAGTCACTTTGTGACTGCCTCTGAACAAAGGCACTCAACCAGCTTTGACTAGTGTCTCAAAATTAGTGATAACAAGAAGCTTATTTTCTTGTTATCACTTTGGAAAATATTAATGTTGTGACTCTTGAGCAGACGACTGATATAACTTCTGTTATTTCCTGTGGTTTCCCTTAATAGAAAATGAAACTGTCAAGTTGTTCAGTGATTGCGAAATTAATTTTATTGAGTACGTGTTTGCAGATTTAGTGTAATTGTCTTCTCAGTGTCTCATAATCATGAAGAAATGCCGCGTGCCTTAAAAAATATCTGGTGCTCACAACTGAAGACAAACTGAAGTTAGGTTTAGTTTACGTTTAAATGTGCACGGTGGTCTGAAGAGAAACAACAGGATATGAGATAACAATCATTGAGCCTCAGTGATCTGTCCTATCAGACATTTGTCAGCTACACAGCGAGTGTAGAAACTGGTTGTAGCGCACGCACAAATGTAGCAGATTAAAAGAACTCAACCTACACAGAGATCAACCTAAAAATGTGATCATCTTCTACAGTAGTCGACTTTTATTGGGAAGACCAAAAAAGACAAAAACCTTATTCTGAAATATCAGCTGATTGTCAGTGATTTATCAAATTAAAACAAGGTATCGAACATCTCCTGGTGGGTTTTGTTATTTTCGATGACTGTGGCTCAGGGGGTTGGAAGCGCATCCGTAACTGGAAGGTCGCTGGTTCGATCCCAGGGCAGCTGTGGCTACAACTGTAGCTGCCTCCACCAGTATGTGAATGTGAGAGTGAATGAATAATGGCATTGTAAACCACTTTGGGTTCCTTGAAAAGCGCTATATAAATCCAATCCATTATTATTTCTCACAAAAAAGCCACTCAGAGACATTTGGACATGCAGGAAATGTGTTTAATCAAGTCATTAGTTTTGGTATATTTATGTTTACAGCCTGCTAATGTCCCCTCTAAGTTAGAAATATTTTACAAGTTGCAAACAGAATGTAAATGTTAGTGCCTGATTCTTTCTTTGTGCATCGTGATCTCTTTACAGCTACTTTGGAAATTTGTAATGTCCTTCAAATGTTATAAATTGACATACAATCATTCAGAGCCTTTCTAACATGGCTAATCTCTTTCTTTATCTTTCTGTTTCAAAGGCTCTCCGGATGATTGTGATGTGTATGCTGCAACAGGATCAAGCTTCACTGTGCCACTAAAACATGAGTTGAAGGAATCAGATAACCTGAAATGGTTCAAGGACATGCGTGTAATCTTTTATCGCAGACAGAAACAGGTGATCATGGGGAAAAATGATGATGTTGATTCAACTGGATCACTAAAGCTGACACAACTGACCAAAGACAAGTCAGGACGATACATCCCAGAGGTTATCAATGCAGAGGGAATAAATGTGGGGGGAAATTTACAGAGTGTGCATTTGTGTGTATTAGGTAAGTAACAACACATTATACATACATTCATTTTGGTAATACAAATGTACTTTATAGCAAATGTTCTGTCTGTTTCTATGTTAGTCACACATTTAACCCACAGAAAACTGCTGGCTCATTGATGTACTAAAGTTACTGTCTAATTTTTGTCATGCAGTCTTATTACTTTTTTTAATGTATTATCAGCAGTTCATATAATGTTGATATAATCAAATTTTCTTTACTCAGACCGTGTGCAGAAGCCCAAAGTGACGATGACGTGTACAGGCAATAAGACAAATGTCAGTTTTACTTGCAGTGTTGGTCAGGTGAGAACAATATTTCATGTTTTATTGATATTTCCATGTAGTGAGTTCTTCAAATAACTTATAATTAAGCTGCTGAAGAATCTGTGGACAAAGGTCTCATTTCACCTCCACTGAAACTAAGCAGTTGAACTGTGTTGACTGTAAAATGCAGCTGAAACAGCAAGGTTTGGATTTATGTGCACGTATTATTTTAATATATAAAATGGGATACAGCTAATCTAATATCAGCTGCTTCTGTTGGCAATCATTCTCTTTGCCTCATGTTTTAAAGTTTGATTAATTAAGTTGATAATGAGTTTTTTTACAAAAGACTCAAAGACAACGACCCACTGATTAAAATGCTGAAATGTATTTAAGAATTTGACTGTCAAATTATTAATTAATTAATCTACTAATTGTGTTTTCTCCCACAGAATGAGAAGATTGAATGGTTTATGGATGGTAAACAGTTGGCAGAAAAAGGGAAGACGGTGACGAGAGTAGCCACAAAGGTGGAAAACGCCCATTTCTCTTGCAATGTTTCTAACCCCATCAGCTCTGAGATCAGTCTGCCTGTTCAACAAATCTGCTATAAGCCTGGTAAGTATACTTGCAGTCAACTCTGCAAACGTTTAAATTTGCCTTTTTCCAAATGTTCGTGAGCTCATATCATAATAAGATTATTTTCTTCTTCTCTTGTTTTATTCCTGAAGTTTTCTCTGAAACAATATTTGGAATTAGCATCTGGGTTTTAGTGGGTGGTGGAGCAGGTATGTTGTGTCTTCTGTGTAATCCTTACATTTTAACATGTGTGGCGTTGCTGAAATGCAGAGCGATTAAGCTTGAAGCAATGAACACAGGATTCAAATAAATAAACTCTTTACTTTACATGTCTAATACTATTTATTTTCATCCTCATCAGGTATTGTTCTGATTTTGATCCTAATTGTCATCATTTGTTGTATCCGGATCAGACGAAAAAAGCATGTGCGACTAAACGGTGAGAATCTTATCTTATAGTTATTTTAAAACCACTGCATATAATCTGTTAGTTACTTAAGAAGCTTCATTTCAGTCTAAACTTCTTAAAGTTTACCTGTGGAGCTCCCCAAGGTGCAGTGCTAGGACCACTTTATTTATATTTAGACTTAAGGTAGCAGGTTAAAGACATTTCAAACTGCAGATGACTCAAATATATTTTGAAAATACTGTTAAATTATGGACGAGGCATCTAAACCTGATCTTTCAAAAAAAAGCCATGCTGCAAATGCAAGCAATGCTCTTACTTATTTAAAATGATAACACTTAACTGGAGCCTTTTTTAAAATTTTACTGACATATAATTGAGCGGCCTAAAACTGCAGGGTCACATAGCTACAACTATAGCTATAACTCCAGCACACCACAACATTGTCTTAGTTGTGTATGTTTACTGCAAAGGAGATCAAATTATTTTTATTTATCCTTTTGTGTTTAGTTGACACAACCCCATCAAAGCCATTTTCTCAGTAATAGCAGGCTTTACCTTTTTTCTTACCAACACTTTAACAGATGATGGCGTTTCTCCAGGTCTGATTTGTAATCTATGCTTATTTTAACAGATGAGAGGGAGCTTTATTTGCAGTGGAGCAATCAAGAACAGGAACAGCCTGATTATTATGACCACCGCTACCTGCAGCAGCTACCTGGCAATACCAGCAATATGGCTGAAAACAGCAACTCGCCGAGCAACATCCCGAAACCTGGCATCTGTACACACTGTGGCCTGAAGAGAGACGACTTGAAATAATGCAATCACCAGCATCCAGCCTCAGCTATAAGTCATTTATGTTTTTCAGCTCTGCTAAATGGATAAACTGGCTGCACACAACAAATTGGCAGATTAAAGGAAATGACCTCAAATACACAGTCTGAATAAATAATAATGAGCATGTGGTTGACATGAAGTGACTAAACCAGTACAAACCTTAATCTGAAATACCAGCTGATTATCAATAATTTATCGAACTAAAACACCATCAAAACATCTCCAGACTTTGTTGTTTTGTAAGTAGATTTAAAAAAAAAAAAAAAGTTACTCAGAGAAAGTGGGGCAGACAGGAAGTTGGACTGTTTACATCTTCTGTAGTAACTCAGGCCGTACAATGTAAAGAATGACTGTTTAATCTTTGTGTACATTAAGAGCTTTCTGCTCTCTTTGCTCCTTGGTTTGAAGGAAAATATACTCTTCTCGATGGGAAGAGTTCATGCTGTATATTTGCTGTGAGAGTGAAAGTTCAGGACTTTTCATGTGTTTTTTCTTCTTTCAGATTTAAAGATTCCCACAACTGTGCACTGGACAATATATTTGTTGCTGCTTCTGTACCACATGCAGGATGTATATAAAATCCATATAATCAAAGTTCAGATTATGTGCAGATGCTTGCAGTGATTAAAAAGTGCACAGGGAAGTCATAAGTCACATTTATAGTAGTAGAACGTGTGGGCCGCCTCCCAAAACCCTTCCAGTGATTCCCTTCACTGTAAAACATCAAACTCCAGGTGGATTTATAATTCATTCATTATTACAGAGAGCTCTGCTGTTTATGACACACAGTCTGACATTGTGTCCAGTCAAAGACCCTCAGTAAGTTTTCCTCAACCTCACCATTACCTCAGGCGTCAGAGAGGTGACGCTCTGGGTATTTAAAGCTGAAAAATATAAATTAGTCAGTATTTTGTGCAATAATTGTAATTACCAGTGTGCCTATCGTGGGGATCAATTCTGCAGTTTCCTTCTATTTGAATGATTATGTTTCAGTCTCATATTTAGTTTGAAATATGACGCCAAAACAACCAAACACTGGCCCAAAGTGACAACACCAGACTGAAGCTCATGAATGCAATCATCTGATTCTCCTGGTTTCTCATTTACTCCAGTTCACATGCATCACATTTACATAATGTTACGTCTCCTCGAGGGCAGGAGGGGATAACACAACAACTCCGGAAACTCGGTACAGGTGTTATGAAAAAGGTTTAATGGCAGCGCTCTCACAAAATAAATAACCCAAATTCAAACAACAAATGTGGGGGAGAAAGGGACAGTTAGGTTGTGCCAAAAAAACACCAAAAAGACAAATCCAAAACTTAGCTGAGCTATTATCCTAGAAAAGCAAAAGCAAGAGAGAAAGACCCTGAACCTCAACTCAAAACAAGCTCAAAATTACATGGGTGGCACCAACCTACTTACCTAGTGTTTCTAACAAAAAGACTCTATGGGAGTAAGTGTATGGGGTCCCCAAACTTAGCTAGTCCACTTTACTCCCACCACAATTATCAAACAAAAGAAGGACAGCAGAGAAACTTCACACATGTACCAAACAATTCAAAGGAGGGAAGAGAGCCACGCCCAGCCACAGGTGAGTCTCCTTATCAGGGTGTGCACTCCTGGATTGTCCAATCAGGGTCTCCCTCCTCTAATTAGTTGGATTAGTTGGCCCCAGATTGACATCAGCCTGCAGTCTGCGACCTAAGGGAACGACAAACAAAAGGAGAGGGAAAGAAAACATGCAGCCTGCAGACACGTAACACATAAACCGACATTTGATTCAGTATCACAGTTAAATTCCCATAAGGATTCATGTTGTTTGTAGTAGCCTATGTACATGTGCATGTGTAATGTAATGATGCCACCTTGTGGACATCTGCATACTGACAGCGTATCACTGTTTAAGTCTTGATGCATGGCTCAATGATCCAGGTAAGAAAATCCCAAAAAGTTGATTCTGTTCATCTGGACGTAACGTTGTCGGTGGGACAAACGTTTCGTCACTCATCCAACTGACTTGTTACATTTGATCCAGTTTAAATAAAATATGAGACAGAAAACAGATTAAGACTCAGAGTTTGCTGCACACAGAGAGAGGATGAGTGCTTCAGGATTAAAGGATGAAAGGATGTGGACAGAGTAGTTGGACAGTACACTACAGGACACACATCATGGAAAAGAGGGATTTGAATTGAACAGACAGCTCAGATTAGACTTCGTGGATCTACAGGTTGATCTACGTATACATGAAGTATGATTTCCTCACTCACTGTCTTACTTATCTGAGGAGGGGAAGGGTCTGTCAGCTAATAACAGTCACACTTCTTTGATTTCAGTTAGTGTTGCAAGTCAAAGTGTTTAGGAAGCACGGGCACATAATGAGGCTAACTTTCTGTCCTATAATACACAGAAGAATAACCGTAAATGTCTCTCAGACTACCAGGTTAAAATAAATAATGTCTGCATATTTGTTTTGAATATATTATGATTAAACACATAGATAGACAGTTGTACTAGCTGATATTTTGGGGTTTTATACACCAAAATATAAGAATGCATTATAAACTTATATCAAATCACTGTGCAGACTCTGTGCTCTCGGCCACTTTGACTCTGTCCTGTAATAAATTACAATCTTTTAATAATGATACATTTACTACTTTATCACAGCTAAGTGCTGAAACTACTAACTACTAAATAACTTTTATTTTGTACTTTCACATCAAACTGATAACAATAATATTAATTTTGGATAACTTTATCATTTATGAGGGAGCATTCTTTCCATGGATACTGTTACCGATAAAAGAACTGTTTCACTGGTTTCTCTTGCCTCACACTAAAACACTAACACAAATGTTAGAAATTTGTTTATTTATTTTGTTGTGCTGATTATCATGGGGAATACAAATTTAATAGCATAGAGTAATTTGAGAGACTGAGTGAGCAGCAGCGCCTTCTGCAGTCTGTGTGTGGAAGTGCAAAAGCTTACAGCACCTGGTATTCCCAGGCGGTCTCCCATCCAAGTACTGACCAGGCCCGACCCTGCTTAGCTTCCGAGATCAGACGAGATCGGGCGTGTTCAGGGTGGTATGGCCGTAAGCGACAGCAAAGCTGTAAAAAAGACCTTTTATCGGTGGCAAATGTCACACACTTTGATATATATTATTGTGCAAAGCTTCATATGTTACAGCGAAACATGCAAACCTTCGTTGTTAACTGCAGCTTCATCACTGAGCTGCAAAAACGCTTTTCCGGCAGTAACATCACGATAAGAAGACATGTTCGTTGATTACAGCACAGTGTTAAAGTGACAGAGGACGATTTAGAAGTCAAACATTTTTGTCGTTTGGAGACTTTCACTTATATATAGAACATAAAGATGTAAGCGTGTGTGTGTGTCATCACAGCATGTATAAAAATGGTGTTTCTGAGCTCTTCCCTCGCTTACGGCCATACCACCCTGAACACGCCCGATCTCGTCTGATCTCGGAAGCTAAGCAGGGTCGGGCTTGGTCAGTACTTGGATGGGAGACCGCCTGGGAATACCAGGTGCTGTAAGCTTTTGCACTTCCACAAACAAACTGCAGAGGGCGCTGCTGCTCACTTCCTCAACACCACTCACAGTATTCTTTATGATAAACAGTCTGACAATAAAAACAGATTTTTCCAACATTTTCGTAATAGTTGCAGTGTCTCAGAGTGACGCTGAAAAACTAGTTCATGCATTTATTACTTCCAGGCTGGACTACTGCAATTCATTATTATCAGGATGTCCAAAAAACTCACTGAAAAGCCTTCAGTTAATCCAAAATGCTGCAGCAAGAGTACTGACAGGGACTAGAAAGAGAGAGCATATTTCTCCTGTTTTGGCTTCCCTTCATTGGCTTCCTGTTAAATCCAGAATTGAATTCAAAATCCTGCTCCTCACATACAAGGTCTTGAATAATCAGGCCCCATCTTATCTTAATGACCTTGTAGCACCATATCACCCTATTTGAGCACTTCGCTCCCACTCTGCAGGCCTACTTGTTGTTCCTAGAGTATTTAAAAGTAGAATGGGAGGGAGAGCCTTCAGTTTTCAGGCCCCTCTTCTGTGGAACCAGCTTCCAGTTTGGATTCGGGAGACAGACACTATCTCTACTTTTAAGATTAGGCTTAAAACTTTCCTTTTTGCTAAAGCATATAGTTAGGGCTGGACCAGGCGACCCTGAATCCTCCCTTAGTTATGCTGCAATAGATGTAGGCTGCCGGGGGATTCCCATGATGCATTGAGTTTTTCCTTTCCAGTCACCTTTCTCACTCACTATGTGTTAATAGACCTCTCTGTATTGAATCATATCTGTTATTAATCTCTGTCTCTCTTCCACAGCATGTCTTTTATCCTGTCTTCCTTCTCTCACCCCAACCGGTCGCAGCAGATGGCCCCGCCCCTCCCTGAGCCTGGTTCTGCCGGAGGTTTCTTCCTGTTAAAAGGGAGTTTTTCCTTCCCACTGTCGCCAAAGTGCTTGCTCATAGGGGGTCATATGATTGTTGGGTTTTTCTCTGTATCTATGAAGCGCCTTGAGGCGACATTTGTTGTGATTTGGCGCTATATAAATAAATTTGAATTGAATTGAATTGAATTGAATTCAAGTAATATTAAAAAAAGACCTGTCAACAGATTTGGGCTTTTTTGCCTTTTTTTGCCAAGGTTCAAACCGAGGACTCAAGTGAAAGACAAAGTGGAAAGTTTAGAGCAAACTAATTTCATATAGGTTTTATATATGGCTTTATAAGTATATATGATAAGGAAAGTGATTTTAATCAGGCTCATATATTTGTTGTTGGGTTATTTCTTAGTTGTTTCATAGTTGTACGGCACCATTATCAATGGCTCATGGTCAAAGCAGCGATTCATTTTACCTAAACCCTTGAATCTCTCTCTTCTTAGTTATGTCGCTCTATCTGCTTTATTAGCACATTAAGTTCATCTTCCTCCATCTCTTCCTCGTTTGGGCCAAACATATCAGTAATAAGTGTGTAAATTGATGGAAAAAGCAGTTCTGGTAGCTAAATGTCCAGGCTCTCCTTTAATAATAATAATAATAATAATAATAATAATAATAATAATAATAATAATAATAGTAGTAGTAGTAGTATTTAATTGGTGTAGCATGAATGTAAAATCTGTAAAATACAGTTTAACATTTCTCCTTCACATGTTCCAAAACTATTAGAGTATTTTGTTGGCCGATTACAGCCGCCAGCCTTGACACCCCTGGTTTAGAGAATTTGACCAACAGATTTCTCGGATTTGACAACAAGGCTTTTCTGCTAGACTCAGGCCAAGTTAGTCTTTAAACCCTTTACTCCCAGTTTCTCCAGCAGGAATCAAACACCGGGAGCTGCGGGCCAGCCGCGCACAAAGACTCAAACTGACTTTTCGTTTCTGCTCCGAAGTGTGGCGTACTACACCCACGTCACATGACCACTACTAATTACGGTTTTGGTGTATTTTACGCTAATTTCGACACGTGACTGAAACAAACCTGATGACACGTCAAACTCCCATAAAGCTTGGAAGTCAGCAGCAGCAGCAGGAAGAAGCAGATTGTAGGTCGTGAAGTCAGTGAAACCCACAGTGCACCTGCTGATGGGCAGTGTGTTTTTAATCCACAGTTTTCAATATTGTGTAGACTAATGTGTCTGTATTAATTCAGCTCCGTATTATTGTGTGAAGTTGCACTGGGTTGGTAGTGGCTCTGTGTGTGTGTGTGTGTGTCACATTTTTGGTGAGTCAATGGCTGTAATGGGGTTGGACTAATTAGAGGCAGGTGTACTTGATTGCACTGATACACTGGTCTACTTATAGCCCGAATAGGACACTGGACTGTTTTATCTTTTGATGATTTGTCAGTAAATTATTTTTAGAATTTTATTGACTGTCATCTTTTTGCCCACGGCTGAGACGGTTGGTCAGACCTAGACTCTATGTGTGGTGCGTCACAAGTGGCAGAAAAAAAGAGGAACGATGCTGATGAGAACTTGTATTTAAATAAAAACAAACAAACACAGAAGAGAACTTGGACAAAAAGCAAATAAAAAAACTTTTTTATTTTTTTAATTAATGAATTAAAACCTTCACATTTAGACAGAGATATTGTTGCTCTGCTTCCTCTTATTTTATAAGCAGAATTGGCTTCATTCATTCACCAACCCAATCATATGACTTTTATTCACTTAGGGGAGACCGGGGATAGTTGTAACATTTTTGACATTTCTGTCTGTAAATTGGAGCTCTTTTAAGGTAGTGGATTCAAAATGTAATGCAAAGTATTTACATGTCTCGGCTATTAAATAGTGCAGCTATTTTCTCTGCAGCACAATTACCCATTGCATGGTATGGTCTCAAACACAAAGAGTGAAATGTTGCAATTAACCCCATAGTCTGGGTTAGTTGTAACATATCCTGGGGTGAAATGTAACATAATGAAATAAGGGTACTGACAAAACATTAACATGTAATCTTTTTATTCAACACATGAATGCACTTAGAGCCATTTATGTAGCTGTGTGTGTGTGTGACAGAATGCAGAAATCTAGCTTTTGTACATATGTCAACCCCCCAAAAAAGACAAATTATGGAATTTTCTGCAACTGAATATTTCATTAATTTTGGTTGGTCTTCCTTGAGTTTGGCCTCATTGGCTCAGTGGGCATTATAACCTACAACTCTTGCACCAATTTTGAACATAACAATGAAGCTGAAAAAATGTAGTTGTTCACCAGCATCGCAATTCCATTACTTTTTATCATGGCTTACCTTGGTGTGGTTTGCAAAGTGCTTCAGAAAGATGAGGAAATCTGTTTCTTGCACCCATCCTGATTTATTTCCACTACCAATACTTCCTACTGGTCCATCTCTGACACAGTGGTCTGCATAACGTATGTGTGGGAACACAAACAGTGGAGGAATTGTGTTGCCAATGGCATTAACCGCATATACAAAAGCGACCAGTGATCCTCTCTCTGCTGATGCCGTTGCCCCAACTTGTTTAATATAAGTTAAAGTAATAGTGTGGTAAGTTGTAACATCTGCATTATTGTTACAACTAACCCAGACTGTTGCTGTTACAACTGACCCAGACTCCTATAGCCATGAACTAGCTAACATTACAACCAACGGCTAAAACATTAGCACTAAAGACTTACACAGAATATATCCCCATAGACATACAAATAACATAATTTAAGTTTGATGAGTTTAACTGCAAAGCAAATAATGCTATTAGAAATTGAAATAAAGTAGAAAAACTTACTTTTTGGCATACAAATTACTTTTTTGTGTGTTAAATTGCCTGTGTTTGACAAAATGTGCTGATTTTTCACATGTGATAGCAGAACTGAATTGGGCATGCACAGGATGAGTCACATCATTTGAAACTTAGCCCTGATTGGAGAAATTGGAAGTGTTACAACTGACCCACGTTACAACTATCCCCGGTCTCCCCTACTTCCACTTTTGTTCATTTTAACCAGCATGTTTCGTGTTTTTGTCTGAAGGCGGCATGTATGACATGACCTGCTGCCAGGTTAATAAACTGCTATCAGTGGAAAACGAGAAATCCGCAGAATATGTAATCAATAGTTGCCAGAGTGACACTGCTTCTTTCATAAGAAATATCCAAACGTTTATACAGCTGTCTAAATGGCCAGATGTTTTTTTTTATATATACTTCAGTATGTTTATGAAGGCATTTTGAAAACCCAGGCCCGACCCTGCTTAGCTTCCGAGATCAGACGAGATCGGGCGTGTTCAGGGTGGTGTGGCCGTAAGCGAGGGAAGCCCGCTATAAAAGACCTTTTATACTTGGCAAATGTCACATAGTTTAAAATATATTATTGTGCAAAGCTTCATATGTTACAACGAAACATGCAAACCTTCGTTATTAACTGCAGCTTCAACGTTGAGCTGCAAAAACGCTTTTCCGGCAGTAACATCACGATAAGAAGACATGTTCGTTGATTACAGCACAGTGTTAAAGTGACAGAGGACGATTTAGAAGTCAAACATTTTTGTCGTTTGGAGACTTTCACTTATATATAGAACATAAAGATGTAAGTGTGTGTGTGTCATCACAGTATGTATAAAAATGGTGTTTCTGAGCTCTCCCCTCGCTTACGGCCATACCACCCTGAACACGCCCGATCTCGTCTGATCTCGGAAGCTAAGCTGGGTCGGGCCTGGTCAGTACTTGGATGGGAGACCGCCTGGGAATACCAGGTGCTGTAAGCTTTTGCACTTCCACAAACAAACTGCAGAGGGCGCTGCTGCTCACTTCCTCAACACCACTCACAGTATTCTTTATGATAAACGGTCTGACAATAAAAACAGATTTTTCCAACATTTTCGTAATAGTTGCAGTTCAAGTGATATTAAAAAAAGACCTGTCAGCAGATTTGGGCTTTTTTGCCTTTTTTTTTTGCCAAGGTTCAAACCGAGGACTCAAGTGAAAGACAAAGTGGAAAGTTTAGAGCAAACTAATTTCATATAGGTTTTATATATGGCTTTATAAGTATATATGATAAGGAAAGTGATTTTAATCAGGCTCATATATTTGTTGTTGGGTTATTTCTTAGTTGTTTCATAGTTGTACGGCACCATTATCAATGGCTCATGGTCAAAGCAGCGATTCATTTTACCTAAACCCTTGAATCTCTCTCTTCTTAGTTATGTCGCTCTCTCTGCTTTATTAGCACATTAAGTTCATCTTCCTCCATCTCTTCCTCGCTTGGGCCAAACATATCAGTAATAAGTGTGTAAATTGATGGAAAAAGCAGTTCTGGTAGCTAAATGTCCAGGCTCTCCTTTAATAATAATAATAATAATAATAACTAGAAAGTGCATTTTCTGAAGAAACTGCAGTGTGAATGCTTGAATCTGAATGTATGCACTGAAATGAATTAATTGCTGAATTTTAAGTTAAAAATGTTGAATGAGATGAAAAATACAGAAATTTTAACCTGAAAACAAAAGTGCTGAACTGCTAAAAGCTGACATCCACACAGAAGAAGTTGGAAAAGAGCTGAAAATGTTTTAATTGTAAATTAGAAAAACCTAAGAAATGAGAAAACACAATTTAGAGTCAGATAACATCTGAATGAATATTAAAAGTTCATATTCTTTGAATCACTGAATGACTAAAATGTGATCCCTCCACTTGGATCCACACAGTTTAAAAACTTTACATCTCTGAGCTTTTAAAGACACGGTGTTGGACAGAACAATGATGGCGACGTTTTGAGGGTAAAATGATGGCTGATGAGCAAACACTGTGGACACAGCAGCAGTTGAAAGAAAAGTGTTTAAGATGAATCATGGCAGAGTGAGAGAGAGCTCGTTAGGCAGGCAGGTGTGAGCCTGGTTGCTATAGTGACTGCACCCAATGGCTCCCTACACACACACAGACATGCGCCTCACTTTTGATGCTTAAAATGAACAGAAAAATCAGGCCGAAACAAATCGTTCCCAAATGAAAAGTACAAGTCGTATTGACAAAATTCTTTCAACGTGAGCACCAGCAATGTCCAGTCTACCAAATTCTCAGTTTTCATGCCTGTGGAGTTTATTATATGGACGTGGTGACAGTGGAAAGACACCATGCTCTTCTGATTTTCAAACAAACCTTCTGAGCCATTTTAACATTAGAGTCTATGGAAGAGTTGGAGGGAGGAGGCTGTGCATCGGTGACATTTATGAAAGAACCATAACACCTATTACTATAATAAACACATTGGATGAAAGAGGACAGCGATGGCTACGTTTTGAGGGTAAAATCATACCTGTAGAGCAAACGCTGCGGACACAGCAGCAGTTTTAAAAAAAGATTTTAAGATTAATTTTTTTGCTCCTCTCACTCTAGCAGTTGAGCTGTCTCACTCTAGCGGCAACATTCCGTCCCATACACACCCATTATAAACTCTGAAACGGGTGAAAAAACATCATGAAACTTAAACAGGAAATGAAGAAAAAGTATAATAGATATTAAAAAGATAAATACAATTTGAATAGTTGAATGTCTTGTCTTCGTTTTAAAGTTTGAATGGTGGCTCTATGTCAACGTATGTGGAAGTAGATACAGTTTAAAGAGGAGTAAGTTGAATGAGAATTTGAAGGGTCTCTCCATTGAAATACATGGGAAATTTTTGTTGAAAAAAGTTGAATAAAATTAAAAATATAAATGTTAAAAATGAGAAAAATAGAAGCAGTCATGTCCAAAAGAAGAGGAATCTAACGGTGTTTGAATGGTTTTTCTAAGTTGAACGGTTTTGAAGGAGTAGGACTACAAAAAACGTACGGAATAGATAATAAAATATAACTAGAAAGTGCATTTTCTGAAGAAACTGCAGTGTGAATGCTTGAATCTGAATGTATGCACTGAAATGAATTAATTGCTGAATTTTAAGTTAAAAATGTTGAATGAGATGAAAAATACAGAAATTTTAACCTGAAAACAAAAGTGCTGAACTGCTAAAAGCTGACATCCACACAGAAGAAGTTGGAAAAGAGCTGAAAATGTTTTAATTGTAAATTAGAAAAACCTAAGAAATGAGAAAACACAATTTAGAGTCAGATAACATCTGAATGAATATTAAAAGTTCATATTCTTTGAATCACTGAATGACTAAAATGTGATCCCTCCACTTGGATCCACACAGTTTAAAAACTTTACATCTCTGAGCTTTTAAAGACACGGTGTTGGACAGAACAATGATGGCGACGTTTTGAGGGTAAAATGATGGCTGATGAGCAAACACTGTGGACACAGCAGCAGTTGAAAGAAAAGTGTTTAAGATGAATCTTGGCAGAGTGAGAGAGAGCTCGTTAGGCAGGCAGGTGTGAGCCTGGTTGCTATAGTGACTGCACCCAATGGCTCCCTACACACACACAGACATGCGCCTCACTTTTGATGCTTAAAATGAACAGAAAAATCAGGCCGAAACAAATCGTTCCCAAATGAAAAGTACAAGTCGTATTGACAAAATTCTTTCAACGTGAGCACCAGCAATGTCTAGTCTACCAAATTCTCAGTTTTCATGCCTGTGGAGTTTATTATATGGACGTGGTGACAGTGGAAAGACACCATGCTCTTCTGATTTTCAAACAAACCTTCTGAGCCATTTTAACATTAGAGTCTATGGAAGAGTTGGAGGGAGGAGGCTGTGCATCGGTGACATTTATGAAAGAACCATAACACCTATTACTATAATAAACACATTGGATGAAAGAGGACAGCGATGGCTACGTTTTGAGGGTAAAATCATACCTGTAGAGCAAACGCTGCGGACACAGCAGCAGTTTTAAAAAAAGATTTTAAGATTAATTTTTTTGCTCCTCTCACTCTAGCAGTTGAGCTGTCTCACTCTAGCGGCAACATTCCGTCCCATACACACCCATTATAAACTCTGAAACGGGTGAAAAAACATCATGAAACTTAAACAGGAAATGAAGAAAAAGTATAATAGATATTAAAAAGATAAATACAATTTGAATAGTTGAATGTCTTGTCTTCGTTTTAAAGTTTGAATGGTGGCTCTATGTCAACGTATGTGGAAGTAGATACAGTTTAAAGAGGAGTAAGTTGAATGAGAATTTGAAGGGTCTCTCCATTGAAATACATGGGAAATTTTTGTTGAAAAAAGTTGAATAAAATTAAAAATATAAATGTTAAAAATGAGAAAAATAGAAGCAGTCATGTCCAAAAGAAGAGGAATCTAACGGTGTTTGAATGGTTTTTCTAAGTTGAACGGTTTTGAAGGAGTAGGACTACAAAAAACGTACGGAATAGATAATAAAATATAACTAGAAAGTGCATTTTCTGAAGAAACTGCAGTGTGAATGCTTGAATCTGAATGTATGCACTGAAATGAATTAATTACTGAATATTAAGCTAAAACTGTTGAATGAGCTGGAAAATACAGAGTTTTAAACCTGAAAACAAAAGTGCAGAACTGCTAAAAGCTGACATTTACACAGAAGAAGTTGGAAAATAGCTGAAAATGTTTTAAATGTCAATTAGAAAAACCTAAGTAATGAGAAAAGAAAATTTAGAGTCAGAGAACAGCGATGGCAATGTTTTGAGGGTAAAATGATGGCTCATGAGCAAACACTGTGGACACAGCAGCAGTTGAAAGAGAAGTGTTTATTAAGATGAATCTTGGCACAGTGAGAGAGAGCTCGTTAGGCAGGCAGGTGTGAGCCTGGTTGCTATAGTGACTGCACCCAATGGCTCCCTACACACACAGACAGACATGCGCCTCACTTTTGATGCTTAAAATGAACAGAAAAGTCAGCCCGAAACAAATCGTTCCCAAATGAAAAGTACAGGTCATATTGACAAAATTCTTTCACCGTGAGCACCAGCAATGTCCAGTCTACCAAATTCTCAGTTTTCATGCCTGTGGAGTTTATTATATAGACGTGGTGACAGTGTAAAGACACCATGCTCTTCTGATTTTCAAACGAACCTTCTGAGCCATTTTAACATTAGAGTCTATGGAAGAGTTGGAGGGAGGAGGCTGTGCATCTGTGACATTTATGAAAGAACCATAACACCTATTACAATAATAAACACATTGGATGAGAGAGGACAGCGATGGCTACGTTTTGAGGGTAAAATCAGACCTGTAGAGCAAACGCTGCGGACACAGCAGCAGTTTTAAAAAAGATTTTTAGATTTATTTTTTTGCTCCTCTCACTCTAGCAGTTGAGCTGTCTCACTCTAGCACCAACATTCCGTCCCATACACACCCATTATAAACTCTGAAACGGCTGAAAAAACATCATGAAACTTAAACTGGAACTGAAGAAAAAGTATAATAGATATTGAAAAGATAAATACAAGTTGAATAGTTGAATGTCTTGTCTTCATTTTAAAGTTTGAATGGTGGCTCTATGTCAATGTATGTGGAAGTAGTAAGAGTTTAAAAATGAGTAAGTTGAATGAGGATTTGAAGGGTCTCCCCATTGAAATACATGGGAAATTTTTGTTGAAAACAGTTGAATAAAATTAAAAATATAAATGTTAAAAATGAGAAAAATAGAAGCAGTCATGTCCAAAAGAAGAGGAATCTAACGGTGTTTGAATGTTTTTTCTAAGTTGAACGGTTTTGAAGGAGTAGGACTACAAAAAACGTACGGAATATATAATAATAATAATAATAAAATAGAAGAATAAAGATTAGAAGAACAATACTGTGAATGCTTTTACAAGCATTCACACTAACTAGAAAGTGCATTTTCTGAAGAAACTGCAGTGTGAATGCTTGAATCTGAATGTATGCACTGAAATGAATTAATTGCTGAATTTTAAGTTAAAAATGTTGAATGAGATGAAAAATACAGAAATTTTAACCTGAAAACAAAAGTGCTGAACTGCTAAAAGCTGACATCCACACAGAAGAAGTTGGAAAAGAGCTGAAAATGTTTTAATTGTAAATTAGAAAAACCTAAGAAATGAGAAAACACAATTTAGAGTCAGATAACATCTGAATGAATATTAAAAGTTCATATTCTTTGAATCACTGAATGACTAAAATGTGATCCCTCCACTTGGATCCACACAGTTTAAAAACTTTACATCTCTGAGCTTTTAAAGACACGGTGTTGGACAGAACAATGATGGCGACGTTTTGAGGGTAAAATGATGGCTGATGAGCAAACACTGTGGACACAGCAGCAGTTGAAAGAAAAGTGTTTAAGATGAATCTTGGCAGAGTGAGAGAGAGCTCGTTAGGCAGGCAGGTGTGAGCCTGGTTGCTATAGTGACTGCACCCAATGGCTCCCTACACACACACAGACATGCGCCTCACTTTTGATGCTTAAAATGAACAGAAAAATCAGGCCGAAACAAATCGTTCCCAAATGAAAAGTACAAGTCGTATTGACAAAATTCTTTCAACGTGAGCACCAGCAATGTCCAGTCTACCAAATTCTCAGTTTTCATGCCTGTGGAGTTTATTATATGGACGTGGTGACAGTGGAAAGACACCATGCTCTTCTGATTTTCAAACAAACCTTCTGAGCCATTTTAACATTAGAGTCTATGGAAGAGTTGGAGGGAGGAGGCTGTGCATCGGTGACATTTATGAAAGAACCATAACACCTATTACTATAATAAACACATTGGATGAAAGAGGACAGCGATGGCTACGTTTTGAGGGTAAAATCATACCTGTAGAGCAAACGCTGCGGACACAGCAGCAGTTTTAAAAAAAGATTTTAAGATTAATTTTTTTGCTCCTCTCACTCTAGCAGTTGAGCTGTCTCACTCTAGCGGCAACATTCCGTCCCATACACACCCATTATAAACTCTGAAACGGGTGAAAAAACATCATGAAACTTAAACAGGAAATGAAGAAAAAGTATAATAGATATTAAAAAGATAAATACAATTTGAATAGTTGAATGTCTTGTCTTCGTTTTAAAGTTTGAATGGTGGCTCTATGTCAACGTATGTGGAAGTAGATACAGTTTAAAGAGGAGTAAGTTGAATGAGAATTTGAAGGGTCTCTCCATTGAAATACATGGGAAATTTTTGTTGAAAAAAGTTGAATAAAATTAAAAATATAAATGTTAAAAATGAGAAAAATAGAAGCAGTCATGTCCAAAAGAAGAGGAATCTAACGGTGTTTGAATGGTTTTTCTAAGTTGAACGGTTTTGAAGGAGTAGGACTACAAAAAACGTACGGAATAGATAATAAAATATAACTAGAAAGTGCATTTTCTGAAGAAACTGCAGTGTGAATGCTTGAATCTGAATGTATGCACTGAAATGAATTAATTGCTGAATTTTAAGTTATAAATGTTGAATGAGATGAAAAATACAGAAATTTTAACCTGAAAACAAAAGTGCTGAACTGCTAAAAGCTGACATCCACACAGAAGAAGTTGGAAAACAGCTGAAAATGTTTTAATTGTTAATTAGAAAAACATAAGAAATGAGAAAACACAATTTAGAGTCAGAAAACATCTGAATGAATATTAAAAGTTCATATTCTTTGAATCACTGAATGACTAAAATGTGATCTCTCCACTTGGATCCACACAGTTTAAAAAGTTTATATCTCTGAGCTTTGAAAGACACAGTGTGGGAAAGAGAACAACGATGGCGACGTTTTGAGGGTAAAATGATGGGAGATGAGCAAACACTGTGGACACAGCAGCAGTTGAAAGAGAAGTGTTTAAGATGAATCTTGGCAGAGTGAGAGAGAGCTCGTTAGGCAGGCAGGTGTGAGCCTGGTTGCTATAGTGACTGCACCCAATGGCTCCCTGCACACGCACACAGACATGCGCCTCACTTTTGATGCTTAAAATGAACAGAAAAGTCAGCCCAAAACAAATCCTTCCCAAATGAAAAGTACATGTCGTATTGACAAAATTCTTTCACCGTGAGCACCAGCAATGTCCAGTCTACCAAATTCTCAGTTTTCATGCCTGTGGAGTTTATTATATAGATGTGGTGACAGTGTAAAGACAGCCTGTACTTCTGATTTTCAAACAAACTTTCTGAGCCATTTTAACATTAGAGTCTATGGAAGAGTTGGAGGGAGGAGGCTGTGCATTGGTGACATTTATGAAAGAGCCATAACACCTATTACTATAATAAACACATTGGATGAAAGAGGACAGCGGTGGCTACGTTTTGAGGGTAAAACCAGACCTGTAGAGCAAATGCTGCGGACACAGCAGCAGTTTTAAAAAATATTTTAAGATTAATTTTTTTGCTCCTCTCACTCTAGCAGTTGAGCTGTCTCACTCTAGCGCCAACATTCCGTCCCATACACACCCATTATAAACTCTGAAACGGCTGAAAAAACATCATGAAACTTAAACTGGAACTGAAGAAAAAGTATAATAGATATTGAAAAGATAAACACAAGTTGAATAGTTCAATGTCTTGTCTTCGTTTTAAAGTTTGAATGGTGACTCTACGTCAATGTATGTGGAATTAGTTAGATTTGAAAAATGAATAAGTTTAATGAAAATTTGAAGATTCTCCCATTGAAATACATGGGAAATTTTTGTTGAAAAAAGTTGAATAATTTTAAAAATATAAATGTTATAAATGAGAAAAATAGAAGCAGTCATGTCCAAAAGAAGAGGAATCTAATGGTGTTTGAATGGTTTTTCTAAGTTGAACGGTTTTGAAGGAGATAGATGCCAAAAAACGTACGGAATATATAATAATAACTAGAAAGTGCATTTTCTGAAGAAACTGCAGTGTGAATGCTTGAATTTGAATGTATGCACTGAAATGAATTTATTGCTGAATTTTGAGTTAAAAATTTTGAATGGGATAAAAATGAATTTTGAACCTGAAAACCAAAGTGCTGAACTGCTAAAAGCTGACATTTACACAGAAGAAGTTGGAAAATAGCTGAAAATGTTTTAAATGTAAATGAGAAAAACCTAAGAAATGAGAAAATAAAATTTAGAGTCAGAAAAAATCTGAATGAATAATAAAAGTTCATATTCTTTGAATCACTGAATGACTAAAATGTGATCCCTCCACTTGGATCCACACAGTTTAAAAAGTTTACATCTCTGAGCTTTCAAAGACACGGTGTTGGAAAGAGAAGAATGATGGCTACGTTTTGAGGGTAAAATGATGGCTGTAGAGCAAACACTGTGGACACAGAAGTCGTTCAAAGAGAAGTGTTTAAGATGAATCTTGGCAGAGTGAGACAGAGCTCGTTAAGCAGGCAGGTGTGAGCCTGGCTGCTGTAATGACTGCACCCAATGGCTCCATACACAGGCACACAGACATGCACCTCACTTTTGCTGCTTAAAATGAACAGAAAAGTCAGCCCCAAACAAATCCTTCCCAAATAAAAAGTACACGTCGTATCGACAAAATTCTTTCACCGTAAGCACCAGCAATGTCTAGTCTACATAATTCTCAGTTTTCATGCCTGTGGAGTTTATTATATGGACGTGGTGACAGTGTAAAGACAGCCTGTACTTCTGGTTTTCAAACGAACTTTCTGAGCCATTTTAACATTAGAGTCTATGGAAGAGTTGGAGGGAGGAGGCTGTGCATCGGTGACATTTATGAAAGAACCATAACACCTATTACAATAATAAACACATTGGATGAAAGAGGACAGCGATGGCTACGTTTTGAGGGTAAAATCAGACCTGTAGATCAAACGCTGCGGACACAGCAGCAGTTTTAAAAAAGATTTTAAGATTAATTTTTTTGCTCCTCTCACTCTAGCAGTTGAGCTGTCTCACTCTAGCGCCAACATTCCGTCCCATACACACCCATTATAAACTCTGAAACGGCTGAAAAAACATCATGAAACTTAAACTGGAACTGAAGAAAAAGTATAATAGATATTGAAAAGATAAATACAAGTTGAATAGTTGAATGTCTTGTCTTCGTTTTAAAGTTTGAATGGTGGCTCTATGTCAACGTGTGTGGAAGTAGTAAGAGTTTAAAAATGAGTAAGTTGAATGAGGATTTGAAGGGTCTCCCCATTGAAATACATGGGAAATTTTTGTTGAAAAAAGTTGAATAAAATTAAAAATATAAATGTTAAAAATGAGAAAAATAGAAGCAGTGATGTCCAAAAGAAGAGGAATCTAACGGTGTTTGAATGGTTTTTCTAAGTTGAACGGTTTTGAAGGAGTAGGATTCCAAAAAACGTACGGAAGAATAAAATATAATAATAAAGATTAGAAGAACAATACTGTGAATGCTTTTACAAGCATTCACACTAACTAGAAAGTGCATTTTCTGAAGAAACTGCAGTGTGAATGCTTGAATCTGAATGTATGCACTGAAATGAATTAATTGCTGAATTTAAGTTAAAGATTTTGAATGAGATGAAAAATACAGAAATTTTTGCCTGAAAACAAAAGTGCTGAACTTATGATAGCTGACATCCACACAGAAGTAGTTGGAAAATAGCTGAAAATGTTTAAAATGTAAATTAGAAAAACCTAAGAAATGAGAAAAGAAAATTTAGAGTCAGAAAACATCTGAATGAATATTAAAAGTTCATATTCTTTGAATCACTGAATGACTAAAATGTGATCCCTCCACTTGGATCCACACAGTTTAAAAACATCTCTGAGCTTTTAAAGACACGGTGTTGGACAGAGAACAATGATGGCGACGTTTTGAGGGTAAAATGATGGCTGATGAGCAAACACTGTGGACACAGCAGCAGTTGAAAGAGAAGTGTTTATTAAGATGAATCTTGGCACAGTGAGAGAGAGCTCGTTAGGCAGGCAGGTGTGAGCCTGGTTGCTATAGTGACTGCACCCAATGGCTCCCTACATACACGGACACACATGCACCTCACTTTTGCTGCTTAAAATGAACAGAAAAGTCAGCCCGAAACAAATCGTTCCCAAATGAAAAGTACAGGTCGTATTGACAAAATTCTTTCACCGTGAGCGGCAGCAATGTCTGGTCTACTGAATTCTCAGTTTTCATGCCTGTGGAGTTTATTATATGGACGTGGTGACAGTGGAAAGACACCATGCTCTTCTGATTTTCAAACGAACCTCCTGAGCCATTTTAACATTAGAGTCTATGGAAGAGTTGGAGGGAGGAGGCTGTGCATTGGTGACATTTATGAAAGAACCATAACACCTAGTACAATAGTAAATACATTGGAAGAAAGAGGACAGCGATGGCTACGTTTTGAGGGTAAAATCATACCTGTAGAGCAAACGCTGCGGACACAGCAGCAGTTTTAAAAAAAGATTTTAAGATTAATTTTTTCGCTCCTCTCACTCTAGCAGGTCAGCTGTCTCACTCTAGCCCCAACATTCCGTCCCATACACACTCATTATAAACTCTGAAACGGCTGAAAAAACATCATGAAACTTAAACTGGAACTGAAGAAAAAGTATGACAGATATTGAAAAGATAAATACAAGTTGAATAGTTGAATGTCTTGGCTTCGTTTTAAAGTTTGAATGGTGGCTCTATGTCAATGTATGTGGAAGTAGTTAGATTTGAAAAATGAGTATGTTTAATGAGGATTTGAAGTGTCTCCCCATTGAAATACATGGGAAATTTTTGTTGAAAAAAGTTGAATAAAATTAAAAATATAAATGTTAAAAATGAGAAAAATAGAAGCAGTCATGTCCAAAAGAAGAGGAATCTAATGGTGTTTGAATGGTTTTTCTAAGTTGAACGGTTTTGAAGGAGATAGAGTACAAAAAACGTACGGAACATATAATAATAAAAAAAAAATAGAATAAAGATGTAGAAGAACAATACTGTGAATGCTTTTACAAGCATTCACACTAATAATAACTAGAAAGTGCATTTTCTGAAGAAACTGCAGTGTGAATGCTTGAATCTGAATGTATGCACTGAAATGAATTAATTGCTGAATTTTAAGTTAAAAATGTTGAATGAGATGAAAAATACAGAAATTTTAACCTGAAAACAAAAGGGCTGAACTGCTAAACCTGATAGCCACACAGAAGAAGTTGGAAAACAGCTGAATATGTTTTAATTGTATATTAGAAAAACATAAGAAATGAGAAAACACAATTTAGAGTCAGAAAACATCTGAATGAATATTAAAAGTTCATATTCTTTGAATCACTGAATGACTAAAATGTGATCCCTCCACTTGGATCCACACAGTTTAAAATTTTTAAATGTTTGAGCTTTGAAAGACACAGTGTTGGAAAGAGAACAACGATGTCAACGTTTTGAGGGTAAAATGATGGCTGTAGAGCAAACACTGTGGACACAGTAGCAGTTGAAAGAGAAGTGTTTAAGATGAATCTTGGCACAGTGAGAGAGAGCTCGTTAGGCAGGCAGGTGTGACACACACACAGACATGCGCCTCACTTTTGCTGCTTAAAATGAACAGAAAAGTCAGCCCCAAACAAATCGTTCCCAAATGAAAAGTACAGGTCGTATTGACAAAATTCTTTCACCGTGAGCGGCAGCAATGTCTGGTCTACTGAATTCTCAGTTTTCATGCCTGTGGAGTTTATTATATGGACGTGGTGACAGTGGAAAGACACCATGCTCTTCTGATTTTCAAACGAACCTTCTGAGCCATTTTAACATTAGAGTCTATGGAAGAGTTGGAGGGAGGAGGCTGTGCATTGGTGACATTTATGAAAGAACCATAACACCTAGTACAATAGTAAACACATTGGATGAAGAAGGACAGCGATGGCTACGTTTTGAGGGTAAAATCATACCTGTAGAGCAAACGCTGCGGACACAGCAGCAGTTTTTAAAAAAGATTTTAAGATTAATTTTTTCGCTCCTCTCACTCTAGCAGTTGAGCTGTCTCACTCTAGCGCCAACATTCCGTCCCATACACACCCATTATAAACTCTGAAACGGGTGAAAAAACATCATGAAACTTAAACTGGAACTGAAGAAAAAGTATAATAGATATTGAAAAGATAAATACAAGTTGAATAGTTGAATGTCTTGTCTTCGTTTTAAAGTTTGAATGGTGGCTCTATGTCAACGTATGTGGAAGTAGATACAGTTTAAAGAGGAGTAAGTTGAATGAGAATTTGAAGGGTCTCCCCATTGAAATACATGGGAAATTTTTGTTGAAAAAAGTTGAATAAAATTAAAAATATAAATGTTAAAAATGAGAAAAATAGAAGCAGTGATGTCCAAAAGAAGAGGAATCTAACGGTGTTTGAATGGTTTTTCTAAGTTGAACGGTTTTGAAGGAGACAGAGTACAAAAAACGTACGGAATCTATAATAATAATAATAAAATAGAATAAAGATTACAACAACAATACTGTGAATGCTTTTACAAGCATTCACACTAATAATAAAGATTAGAAGAACAATACTGTGAATGCTTTTACAAGCATTCACACTAACTAGAAAGTGCATTTTCTGAAGAAACTGCAGTGTGAATGCTTGAATCTGAATGTATGCACTGAAATGAATTAATTGCTGAATTTAAGTTAAAAATTTTGAATGATATGAAAAATACAGAAATTTTCGCCTGAAAACAAAAGTGCTGAACTGCTAAAAGCTGACATTTACACAGAAGAAGTTGGAAAATAGCTAAAAATGTTTTAATTGTGAATTAGAAAAACCTAAGAAATGAGAAAAGGAAATTTAAAGTCAGATAACATCTGAATGAATATTAAAAGTTCATATTCTTTGAATCACTGAATGACTAAAATGTGATCTCTCCACTTGGATCCACACAGTTTAAAAACTTTACATCTCTGAGCTTTTAAAGACACGGTGTTGGACAGAGAACAATGATGGCGACGTTTTGAGGGTAAAATGATGGCTGATGAGCAAACACTGTGGACACAGCAGCAGTTGAAAGAGAAGTGTTTAAGATGAATCTTGGCAGAGTGAGAGAGAGCTCGTTAGGCAGGCAGGTGTGAGCCTGGTTGCTATAGTGACTGCACCCAATGGCTCCCTACACACACAGACAGACATGCGCCTCACTTTTGATGCTTAAAATGAACTGAAAAGTCAGGCCGAAACAAATCCTTCCCAAATGAAAAGTACAGGTCGTATTGACAAAATTCTTTCACCGTGAGCACCAGCAATGTCTAGTCTACCAAATTCTCAGTTCAATTCTCATTCTTTTCATGCCTGTGGAGTTTATTATATAGATGTGGTGATAGTGTAAAGACACCATGCTCTTCTGATTTTCAAACGAACCTTCTGAGCCATTTTAACATTAGAGTCTATGGAAGAGTTTGAGGGAGGAGGCTGTGCATTGGTGACATTTATGAAAGAACCATAACACCTAGTACAATAGTAAACACATTGGATGAAAGAGGACAACGGTGGCTATGTTTTGAGGGTAAAATCATACCTGTAGAGCAAACGCTGCGGACACAGCAGCAGTTTTAAGAAAAGATTTTAAGATTAATTTTTTCGCTCCTCTCACTCTAGCAGTTGAGCTGTCTCACTCTAGCGCCAACATTTCGTCCCATACACACCCATTATAAACTCTGAAACGGGTGAAAAAACATCATGAAACTTAAACTGGAACTGAAGAAAAAGTATAATAGATATTGAAAAGATAAATACAAGTTGAATAGTTGAATGTCTTGTCTTCGTTTTAAAGTTTGAATGGTGGCTCTATGTCAACGTATGTGGAAGTAGTAAGAGTTTAAAAATGAGTAAGTTGAATGAGGATTTGAAGGGTCTCCCCATTGAAATACATGGGAAATTTTTGTTGAATAAAGTTGAATAAAATTAAAAATATAAATGTTAAAAATGAGAAAAATAGAAGCAGTCATGTCCAAAAGAAGAGGAATCTAACGGTGTTTGAATGGTTTTTCTAAGTTGAACGGTTTTGAAAGAGTAGGAGTACAAAAAACGTACGGAATATATAATAATAAAATAGAAAAATAAAGATTAGAAGAACAATACTGTGAATGCTTTTACAAGCATTCACACTAACTAGAAAGTGCATTTTCTGAAGAAACTGCAGTGTGAATGCTTGAATCTGAATGTATGCACTGAAATGAATTAATTGCTGAATTTTGAGTTAAAAATTTTGAATGGGATGAAAAAACTGAATTTTGAACCTGAAAACCAAAGTGCTGAACTGCTAAAAGCTGACATTTACACAGAAGAAGTTGGAAAATAGCTGAAAATGTTTTAAATGTAAATGAAAAAAACCTAAGAAATGAGAAAATAAAATTTAGAGTCAGAAAACATCTGAATGAATATTAAAAGTTCATAGTCTTTGAATCACTGAATAACTAAAATGTTATCCCTCCACTTGGATCCACACAGTTTAAAAAGTTTACATCTCTGAGCTTTTAAAGACACGGTGTTGGACAGAGAACAATGATGGCGACGTTTTGAGGGTAAAATGATGGCTGATGAGCAAACACTGTGGACACAGCAGCAGTTAAAAGAGAAGTGTTTAAGATGAATCTTGGCAGAGTGAGACAGAGCTCGTTAGGCAGGCAGGTGTGAGCCTGGTTGCTATAGTGACTGCACCCAATGGCTCCCTACACACACAGACAGACATGCGCCTCACTTTTGATGCTTAAAATGAACAGAAAAGTCAGGCCGAAACAAATCGTTCCCAAATGAAAAGTACAGGTCGTATTGACAAAATTCTTTCACTGTGAGCACCAGCAATGTCCAGTCTACCAAATTCTCAGTTTTCATGCCTGTGGAGTTTATTATATAGACGTGGTGACAGTGTAAAGACACCATGCTCTTCTGATTTTCAAACGAACCTTCTGAGCCATTTTAACATTAGAGTCTATGGAAGAGTTGGAGGGAGGAGGCTGTGCATTGGTGACATTTATGAAAGAACCATAACACCTAGTACAATAGTAAACACATTGGATGAAAGAGGACAGCGATGGCTACGTTTTGAGGGTAAAATCAGACCTGTAGAGCAAACGCTGCGGACACAGCAGCAGTTTTAAAAAAAGATTTTAAGATTAATTTTTTTGCTCCTCTCACTCTAGCAGTTGAGCTGTCTCACTCTAGCCCCAACATTCCGTCCCATACACACCCATTATAAACTCTGAAACGGGTGAAAAAACATCATGAAACTTAAACTGGAACTGAAGAAAAAGTATAATAGATATTGAAAAGATAAATACAAGTTGAATAGTTGAATGTCTTGTCTTCGTTTTAAAGTTTGAATGGTGGCTCTATGTCAACGTATGTGGAAGTAGATACAGTTTAAAGAGGAGTAAGTTGAATGAGGATTTGAAGGGTCTCTCCATTGAAATACATGGGAAATTTTTGTTGAAAAAAGTTGAATAAAATTAAAAATATAAATGTTAAAAATGAGAAAAATAGAAGCAGTCATGTCCAAAAGAAGAGGAATCTAACGGTGTTTGAATGGTTTTTCTAAGTTGAACGGTTTTGAAGGAGTCGGACTACAAAAAACGTACGGAATAGATAATAAAATATAACTAGAAAGTGCATTTTCTGAAGAAACTGCAGTGTGAATGCTTGAATCTGAATGTATGCACTGAAATGAATTAATTGCTGAATTTTAAGTTAAAAATGTTGAATGAGATGAAAAATACAGAAATTTTAACCTGAAAACAAAAGTGCTGAACTGCTAAAAGCTGACATCCACACAGAAGAAGTTGGAAAAGAGCTGAAAATGTTTTAATTGTAAATTAGAAAAACCTAAGAAATGAGAAAACACAATTTAGAGTCAGATAACATCTGAATGAATATTAAAAGTTCATATTCTTTGAATCACTGAATGACTAAAATGTGATCCCTCCACTTGGATCCACACAGTTTAAAAACTTTACATCTCTGAGCTTTTAAAGACACGGTGTTGGACAGAGAACAATGATGGCGACGTTTTGAGGGTAAAATGATGGCTGATGAGCAAACACTGTGGACACAGCAGCAGTTGAAAGAAAAGTGTTTAAGATGAATCTTGGCAGAGTGAGAGAGAGCTCGTTAGGCAGGCAGGTGTGAGCCTGGTTGCTATAGGGACTGCACCCAATGGCTCCCTACACACACACAGACATGCGCCTCACTTTTGCTGCTTAAAATGAACAGAAAAGTCAGGCCGAAACAAATCGTTCCCAAATAAAAAGTACAGGTCGTATTGACAAAATTCTTTCACCGTGAGTGGCAGCAATGTCTGGTCTACTGAATTCTCAGTTTTCATGCCTGTGGAGTTTATTATATGGACGTGGTGACAGTGGAAAGAACCCATGCTCTTCTGATTTTCAAACGAACCTCCTGAGCCATTTTAACATTAGAGTCTATGGAAGGGTTGGAGGGAGGAGGCTGTGCATTGGTGACATTTATGAAAGAACCATAACACCTAGTACAATAGTAAACACATTGGATGAAAGAGGACAGCGATGGCTACGTTTTGAGGGTAAAATCATACCTGTAGAGCAAACGCTGCGGACACAGCAGCAGTTTTAAAAAAAGATTTTAAGATTAATTTTTTCGCTCCTCTCACTCTAGCAGTTGAGCTGTCTCACTCTAGCGCCAACATTCCGTCCCATACACACCCATTATAAACTCTGAAACGGGTGAAAAAACATCATGAAACTTAAACTGGAACTGAAGAAAAAGTGTAATAGATATTGAAAAGATAAATACAAGTTGAATAGTTGAATGTCTTGTCTTCGTTTTAAAGTTTGAATGGTGGCTCTATGTCAACGTATGTGGAAGTAGTAAGAGTTTAAAAATGAGTAAGTTGAATGAGGATTTGAAGGGTCTCCCCATTGAAATACATGGGAAATTTTTGTTGAAAAAAGTTGAATAAAATTAAAAATATAAATGTTAAAAATGAGAAAAATAGAAGCAGTCATGTCCAAAAGAAGAGGAATCTAACGGTGTTTGAATGGTTTTTCTAAGTTGAACGGTTTTGAAGGAGTAGGACTTCAAAAAACGTACGGAAGAATAAAATATAATAATAAATATGTAGAAGAACAATACTGTGAATGCTTTTACAAGCATTCACACTAACTAGAAAGTGCATTTTCTGAAGAAACTGCAGTGTGAATGCTTGAATCTGAATGTATGCACTGAAATGAATTAATTGCTGAATTTAAGTTAAAAATTTTGAATGAGATGAAAAATACAGAAATTTTCACCTGAAAACAAAAGTGCTGAACTGCTAAAAGCTGACATTCACACAGAAGAAGTTGGAAAATAGCTAAAAATGTTTTAATTGTGAATTAGAAAAACCTAAGAAATGAGAAAAGGAAATTTAGAGTCAGAAAACATCTGAATGAATATTAAAAGTTCATATTCTTTGAATTACTGAATGATTAAAATGTGATCCCTCCACTTGGATTCACACAGTTTACAAGGTTTACATCTGAGCTTTGAAAGACACGGTGTTGGACAGAGAACAATGATGGCGATGTTTTGAGGGTAAAATGATGGCTGTAGAGCAAACACTGTGGACACAGCAGCAGTTGAAAGAGAAGTGTTTAAGATGAATCATGGCAGAGTGAGAGAGAGCTCGTTAGGCAGGCAGGTGTGAGCCTGGTTGCTATAGTGACTGCACCCAATGGCTCCCTACACAAGGACACAGACATGCGCCTCACTTTTGATGCTTAAAATGAACAGAAAAGTCAGCCCGAAACAAATCCTTCCCAAATGAAAAGTACAGGTCGTATTGACAAAATTCTTTCACCGTGAGCACCAGCAATGTCTAGTCTACCAAATTCTCAGTTTTCATGCCTGTGGAGTTTATTATATACACGTGGTGACAGTGGAAAGACACCATGCTCTTCTGATTTTCAAACAAACCTTCTGAGCCATTTTAACATTAGAGTCTATGGAAGAGTTGGAGGGAGGAGGCTGTGCATTGGTGACATTTATGAAAGAACCATAACACCTAGTACAATAGTAAACACATTGGATGAAAGAGGACAGCGGTGGCTATGTTTTGAGGGTAAAATCATACCTGTAGAGCAAACGCTGCGGACACAGCTGCAGTTTTTAAAAAAGATTTTAAGATTAATTTTTTCGCTCCTCTCACTCTAGCAGCTGAGCTGTCTCACTCTAGCCCCAACATTCCGTCCCATACACACCCATTATAAACTCTGAAACGGGTGAAAAAACATCATGAAACTTAAACTGGAACTGAAGAAAAAGTATAATAGATATTGAAAAGATAAATACAATTTCAATAGTTGAATGTCTTGTCTTCGTTTTAAAGTTTGAATGGTTGCTCTATGTCAATGTATGTGGAAGTAGTAAGAGTTTAAAAATGAGTAAGTTGAATGAGGATTTGAAGGGTCTCCCCATTGAAATACATGTGAAATTTTTGTTGAAAAAAGTTGAATAAAATTAAAAATATAAATGTTAAAAATGAGAAAAATAGAAGCAGTCATGTCCAAAAGAAGAGGAATCTAACGGTGTTTGAATGGTTTTTCTAAGTTGAACGGTTTTGAAGGAGTAGGAGTCCAAAAAACGTACGGAAGAATAAAATATAACTAGAAAGTGCATTTTCTGAAGAAACTGCAGTGTGAATGCTTGAATCTGAATGTATGCACTGAAATGTATTAATTGCTGAATTTAAGTTAAAAATTTTGAATGAGATGAAAAATATAGAAATTTTTGCCTGAAAACAAAAGTGCTGAACTGCTAAAAGCTGACATTCACACATAAGAAGTTGGAAAATAGCTGAAAATGTTTTAATTGTAAATTAGAAAAACCTAAGAAATGAGAAAAGGAAATTTAGAGTCAGAAAACATCTGAATGAATATTAAAAGTTCATATTCTTTGAATCACTGAATGACTAAAATGTGATCCCTCCACTTGGATCAACACAGTTTAAAAACTTTACATCTCTGAACTTTTAAAGACACGGTGTTGGAAAGAGAACAATGATGGTGACGTTTTGAGGGTAAAATGATGGCTGTAGAGCAAACACTGTGGACACAGCAGCAGTTGAAAGAGAAGTGTTTAAGATGAATCTTGGCACAGTGAGAGAGAGCTCGTTAGGCAGGCAGGTGTGAGCCTGGTTGCTATAGTGACTGCACCCAGTGGCTCCCTACACACGCACACAGACATGCGCCTCACTTTTGATGCTTAAAATGAACAGAAAAGTCAGCCCGAAACAAATCTTTCCCAAATAAAAAGTACAGGTCGTATTGACAAAATTCTTTCACTGTGAGCACCAGCAATGTCCAGTCTACCAAATTCTCAGTTTTCATGGCTGTGGAGTTTATTATATGGACGTGGTGACAGTGTAAAGACACCATGCTCTTCTGATTTTCAAACGAACCTCCTGAGCCATTTTAACATTAGAGTCTATGGAAGAGTTGGAGGGAGGAGGCTGTGCATTGGTGACATTTATGAAAGAACCATAACACCTAGTACAATAGTAAACACATTGGATGAAAGAGGACAGTGATGGCTACGTTTTGAGGGTAAAATCATACCTGTAGAGCAAACGCTGCCGACACAGCAGCAGTTTTTAAAAAAGATTTTAAGATTAATTTTTTCGCTCCTCTCACTCTAGCAATTGAGCTGTCTCACTCTAGCCCCAACATTCCGTCCCATACACACCCATTATAAACTCTGAAACGGGTGAAAAAACATCATGAAACTTAAACTGGAACTGAAGAAAAAGTATAATAGATATTGAAAAGATAAATACAAGTTGAATAGTTGAATGTCTTGGCTTCATTTTAAAGTTTGAATGGTGGCTCTATGTCAACGTATGTGGAAGTAGTTAGAGTTGAAAAATTAGGAAATTTAATGAAAATTGGAAGAGTCTCCCATTGATATACATGGGAAATTTTTGATGAAAAAAGTTGAATAATTTTAAAAATATAAATGTTAAAAATGAGAAAAATAGAAGCACACCTGTCCAAAAGAAGAGGAATCTAATGGTGTTTGAATGGTTTTTCTAAGTTGAATGGTTTTGAAGGAGATAGTCGGCGAAAAATGTACGGAATAGGAAATAATAATAATAAAGATTAGAAGAACAATACTGTGAATGCTTTTCAAGCATTCACACTAATAACTAGAAAGTGCATTTTCTGAAGAAACTGCAGTGTGAATGCTTGAATTTGAATGTATGCACTGAAATGAATTTATTGCTGAATTTTGAGTTAAAAATTTTGAATGGGATAAAAATGAATTTTGAACCTGAAAACCAAAGTGCTGAACTGCTAAAAGCTGACATTTACACAGAAGAAGTTGGAAAATAGCTGAAAATGTTTTAAATGTAAATGAGAAAAACCTAAGAAATGAGAAAATAAAATTTAGAGTCAGAAAACATCTGAATGAATAATAAAAGTTCATATTCTTTGAATCACTGAATGACTAAAATGTGATCCCTCCACTTGGATCCACACAGTTTAAAAAGTTTACATCTCTGAGCTTTCAAAGACACGGTGTTGGAAAGAGAAGAATGATGGCTACGTTTTGAGGGTAAAATGATGGCTGTAGAGCAAACACTGTGGACACAGAAGTCGTTCAAAGAGAAGTGTTTAAGATGAATCTTGGCAGAGTGAGACAGAGCTCGTTAGGCAGGCAGGTGTGAGCCTGGCTGCTGTAATGACTGCACCCAATGGCTCCATACACAGGCACACAGACATGCACCTCACTTTTGCTGCTTAAAATGAACAGAAAAGTCAGCCCCAAACAAATCCTTCCCAAATAAAAAGTACACGTCGTATCGACAAAATTCTTTCACCGTAAGCACCAGCAATGTCTAGTCTACATAATTCTCAGTTTTCATGCCTGTGGAGTTTATTATATGGACGTGGTGACAGTGTAAAGACAGCCTGTACTTCTGGTTTTCAAAAGAACTTTCTGAGCCATTTTAACATTAGAGTCTATGGAAGAGTTGGAGGGAGGAGGCTGTGCATCGGTGACATTTATGAAAGAACCATAACACCTATTACAATAATAAACACATTGGATGAAAGAGGACAGCGATGGCTACGTTTTGAGGGTAAAATCAGACCTGTAGATCAAACGCTGCGGACACAGCAGCAGTTTTAAAAAAGATTTTAAGATTAATTTTTTTGCTCCTCTCACTCTAGCAGTTGAGCTGTCTCACTCTAGCGCCAACATTCCGTCCCATACACACCCATTATAAACTCTGAAACGGCTGAAAAAACATCATGAAACTTAAACTGGAACTGAAGAAAAAGTATAATAGATATTGAAAAGATAAATACAAGTTGAATAGTTGAATGTCTTGTCTTCGTTTTAAAGTTTGAATGGTGGCTCTATGTCAACGTGTGTGGAAGTAGTAAGAGTTTAAAAATGAGTAAGTTGAATGAGGATTTGAAGGGTCTCCCCATTGAAATACATGGGAAATTTTTGTTGAAAAAAGTTGAATAAAATTAAAAATATAAATGTTAAAAATGAGAAAAATAGAAGCAGTGATGTCCAAAAGAAGAGGAATCTAACGGTGTTTGAATGGTTTTTCTAAGTTGAACGGTTTTGAAGGAGTAGGATTCCAAAAAACGTACGGAAGAATAAAATATAATAATAAAGATTAGAAGAACAATACTGTGAATGCTTTTACAAGCATTCACACTAACTAGAAAGTGCATTTTCTGAAGAAACTGCAGTGTGAATGCTTGAATCTGAATGTATGCACTGAAATGAATTAATTGCTGAATTTAAGTTAAAAATTTTGAATGAGATGAAAAATACAGAAATTTTCACCTGAAAACAAAAGTGCTGAACTGCTAAAAGCTGACATTCACACAGAAGAAGTTGGAAAATAGCTAAAAATGTTTTAATTGTGAATTAGAAAAACCTAAGAAATGAGAAAAGGAAATTTAGAGTCAGAAAACATCTGAATGAATATTAAAAGTTCATATTCTTTGAATTACTGAATGATTAAAATGTGATCCCTCCACTTGGATTCACACAGTTTACAAGGTTTACATCTGAGCTTTGAAAGACACGGTGTTGGACAGAGAACAATGATGGCGATGTTTTGAGGGTAAAATGATGGCTGTAGAGCAAACACTGTGGACACAGCAGCAGTTGAAAGAGAAGTGTTTAAGATGAATCATGGCAGAGTGAGAGAGAGCTCGTTAGGCAGGCAGGTGTGAGCCTGGTTGCTATAGTGACTGCACCCAATGGCTCCCTACACAAGGACACAGACATGCGCCTCACTTTTGATGCTTAAAATGAACAGAAAAGTCAGCCCGAAACAAATCCTTCCCAAATGAAAAGTACAGGTCGTATTGACAAAATTCTTTCACCGTGAGCACCAGCAATGTCTAGTCTACCAAATTCTCAGTTTTCATGCCTGTGGAGTTTATTATATACACGTGGTGACAGTGGAAAGACACCATGCTCTTCTGATTTTCAAACAAACCTTCTGAGCCATTTTAACATTAGAGTCTATGGAAGAGTTTGAGGGAGGAGGCTGTGCATTGGTGACATTTATGAAAGAACCATAACACCTAGTACAATAGTAAACACATTGGATGAAAGAGGACAGCGGTGGCTATGTTTTGAGGGTAAAATCATACCTGTAGAGCAAACGCTGCGGACACAGCTGCAGTTTTTAAAAAAGATTTTAAGATTAATTTTTTCGCTCCTCTCACTCTAGCAGCTGAGCTGTCTCACTCTAGCCCCAACATTCCGTCCCATACACACCCATTATAAACTCTGAAACGGGTGAAAAAACATCATGAAACTTAAACTGGAACTGAAGAAAAAGTATAATAGATATTGAAAAGATAAATACAATTTCAATAGTTGAATGTCTTGTCTTCGTTTTAAAGTTTGAATGGTTGCTCTATGTCAATGTATGTGGAAGTAGTAAGAGTTTAAAAATGAGTAAGTTGAATGAGGATTTGAAGGGTCTCCCCATTGAAATACATGTGAAATTTTTGTTGAAAAAAGTTGAATAAAATTAAAAATATAAATGTTAAAAATGAGAAAAATAGAAGCAGTCATGTCCAAAAGAAGAGGAATCTAACGGTGTTTGAATGGTTTTTCTAAGTTGAACGGTTTTGAAGGAGTAGGAGTCCAAAAAACGTACGGAAGAATAAAATATAACTAGAAAGTGCATTTTCTGAAGAAACTGCAGTGTGAATGCTTGAATCTGAATGTATGCACTGAAATGAATTAATTGCTGAATTTTAAGTTAAAAATGTTGAATGAGATGAAAAATACAGAAATTTTAACCTGAAAACAAAAGTGCTGAACTGCTAAAAGCTGACATCCACACAGAAGAAGTTGGAAAAGAGCTGAAAATGTTTTAATTGTAAATTAGAAAAACCTAAGAAATGAGAAAACACAATTTAGAGTCAGATAACATCTGAATGAATATTAAAAGTTCATATTCTTTGAATCACTGAATGACTAAAATGTGATCCCTCCACTTGGATCCACACAGTTTAAAAACTTTACATCTCTGAGCTTTTAAAGACACGGTGTTGGACAGAGAACAATGATGGCGACGTTTTGAGGGTAAAATGATGGCTGATGAGCAAACACTGTGGACACAGCAGCAGTTGAAAGAAAAGTGTTTAAGATGAATCTTGGCAGAGTGAGAGAGAGCTCGTTAGGCAGGCAGGTGTGAGCCTGGTTGCTATAGGGACTGCACCCAATGGCTCCCTACACACACACAGACATGCGCCTCACTTTTGCTGCTTAAAATGAACAGAAAAGTCAGGCCGAAACAAATCGTTCCCAAATAAAAAGTACAGGTCGTATTGACAAAATTCTTTCACCGTGAGTGGCAGCAATGTCTGGTCTACTGAATTCTCAGTTTTCATGCCTGTGGAGTTTATTATATGGACGTGGTGACAGTGGAAAGAACCCATGCTCTTCTGATTTTCAAACGAACCTCCTGAGCCATTTTAACATTAGAGTCTATGGAAGGGTTGGAGGGAGGAGGCTGTGCATTGGTGACATTTATGAAAGAACCATAACACCTAGTACAATAGTAAACACATTGGATGAAAGAGGACAGCGATGGCTACGTTTTGAGGGTAAAATCATACCTGTAGAGCAAACGCTGCGGACACAGCAGCAGTTTTAAAAAAAGATTTTAAGATTAATTTTTTCGCTCCTCTCACTCTAGCAGTTGAGCTGTCTCACTCTAGCGCCAACATTCCGTCCCATACACACCCATTATAAACTCTGAAACGGGTGAAAAAACATCATGAAACTTAAACTGGAACTGAAGAAAAAGTGTAATAGATATTGAAAAGATAAATACAAGTTGAATAGTTGAATGTCTTGTCTTCGTTTTAAAGTTTGAATGGTGGCTCTATGTCAACGTATGTGGAAGTAGTAAGAGTTTAAAAATGAGTAAGTTGAATGAGGATTTGAAGGGTCTCCCCATTGAAATACATGGGAAATTTTTGTTGAAAAAAGTTGAATAAAATTAAAAATATAAATGTTAAAAATGAGAAAAATAGAAGCAGTCATGTCCAAAAGAAGAGGAATCTAACGGTGTTTGAATGGTTTTTCTAAGTTGAACGGTTTTGAAGGAGTAGGACTTCAAAAAACGTACGGAAGAATAAAATATAATAATAAATATGTAGAAGAACAATACTGTGAATGCTTTTACAAGCATTCACACTAATAACTAGAAAGTGCATTTTCTGAAGAAACTGCAGTGTGAATGCTTGAATCTGAATGTATGCACTGAAATGAATTAATTGCTGAATTTTAAGTTAAAAATGTTGAATGAGATGAAAAATACAGAAATTTTCACCTGAAAACAAAAGTGCTGAACTGCTAAAAGCTGAAATCCACACAGAAGAAGTTGGAAAACAGCTGAAAATGTTTTAAATGTAAATTACAAAGACCTAAGAAATGAGAAAAGGAAATTTAGAGTCAGAAAACATCTGAATGAATATTAAAAGTTCATATTCTTTGAATCACTGAATGATTAAAATGTGATCCCTCCACTTGGATCCACACAGTTTACAAGGTTTACATCTGAGCTTTGAAAGACATGGTGTTGGACAGAGAACAATGATGGCGACGTTTTGAGGGTAAAATGATGGCTGATGAGCAAACACTGTGGACACAGCAGCAGTTGAAAGAGAAGTATTTATTTAGATGAATCTTGGCACAGTGAGAGAGAGCTCGTTAGGCAGGCAGGTGTGAGCCTGGTTGCTATAGTGACTGCACCCAATGGCTCCCTACACACACAGACAGACATGCGCCTCACTTTTGATGCTTAAAATGAACAGAAAAGTCAGGCCGAAACAAATCCTTCCCAAATGAAAAGTACAGGTCGTATTGACAAAATTCTTTCACCGTGAGCACCAGCAATGTCTAGTCTACCAAATTCTAAATTTTCATGCCTGTGGAGTTTATTATATAGACGTGGTGACAGTGTAAAGACACCATGCTCTTCTGATTTTCAAACGAACCTTCTGAGCCATTTTAACATTAGAGTCTATGGAAGAGTTGGAGGGAGGAGGCTGTGCATTGGTGACATTTATGAAAGAACCATAACACCTAGTACAATAGTAAACACATTGGATGAAAGAGGACAGCGGTGGCTACGTTTTGAGGGTAAAACCAGACCTGTAGAGCAAACGCTGCGGACACAGCTGCAGTTTTAAGAAAAGATTTTAAGATTAATTTTTTCGCTCCTCTCACTCTAGCAGTTGAGCTGTCTCACTCTAGCGCCAACATTCCGTCCCATACACACCCATTATAAACTCTGAAACGGGTGAAAAAACATCATGAAACTTAAACTGGAACTGAAGAAAAAGTATAATAGATATTGAAAAGATAAATACAAATTGAATAGTTGAATGTCTTGTCTTCATTTTAAAGTTTGAATGGTGGCGCTATGTCAATGTGTGTGGAAGTAGTAAGAGTTTAAAAATGAGTAAGTTGAATGAGGATTTGAAGGGTCTCCCCATTAAAATACATGGGAAATTTTTGTTGAAAAAAGTTGAATAAAATTAAAAATATAAATGTTTAAAATAAGAAAAATACAAGCACACTTGTCCAAAAGAAGAGGAATCTAATGGTGTTTGAATGGTTTTTCTAAGTTGAACGGTTTTGAAGGAGTTAGATGCCAAAAAACGTACGGAACATGAAATAATAATAAATATGTAGAAGAACAATACTGTGAATGCTTTTACAAGCATTCACACTAACTAGAAAGTGCATTTTCTGAAGAAACTGCAGTGTGAATGCTTGAATCTGAATGTATGCACTGAAATGAATTAATTGCTGAATTTTAAGTTAAAAAAATTTCATGAGCTGGAAAATACAGAATTTTTCACCTGAAAACAAAAGTGCTGAACTTTTGAAAGCTGATTTTCACACAGAAGTTGGAAAATAGCTGAAAATGTTTAAAATGTAAATTAGAAAAAGATGAGTAATGACAAAAGAAAACCTCTGAATGAATAGCAAAAGTTCATATTCTTCTAATCACTCAAAGAGTGGAATTATGTATTATAAATCTCTAATTCATAAAAAATAAATATAATAATAAAAATAAATGTAAAAACAAATTTGTTGAATTGAACTGAAAAGATGAACAAACATTCTGGAGAAAATACAAGCTTTAATATACAGCATAATGTTTTTCAGACATATACACATGTGTATGTCATGTTTAATGGTATTACATACATCAATTTGTTTTGTATGTCATAGAAAATAACATAAAAATCTTAAGTCATATTTTACAGCTTCTTTCTGAAAAGGACTTAAATTAATTTAACAAATGTTTTTTTTTTCTCAAAATAGAATAAAAATCATTTTAAAAGGAGACGTTTGCAATGTTTTAAGGTGTTAATAATCTGATCCTGTCATGTGTCTGTTCAACTTTAGTTTTTGGCACAGACTCCATTCTTAAAGAACAAATTACAAAATAATAAACAAATAAAATTGAAATTAAAGTAGCTTTTTTTGTTAAACACTTCACAGGAGAATAAATAAAAATAACTAAATTAAATAAGTAAATAAAAATAATAAGCAACATATGAAATACATGAAAATTCAACTTTTAAAACCCCAATCCTGAACCTTTAAACTGTGTTGGTTTCTTAGAACATGGCTGAACAGCTGTTTCTATTGGTCTACTTAATCTACTGATCTGTCTACACATCTTTTTATTACTCATTTTTTTTTCTGTTTTAATGTAAACAGAGTCCACACAGTGGTAAAAGAGAACTGTATAGAGATTTTTGAGTAAACTCAAATGAAAGCCTAAGGTGGTGACACAGTTTAACACATACAAATAATCAAATAAACACATTAGTCCTTTTTGTGAACACGGATAAATAAGTATCAATAGTTTACAGCATTGTTCAGCCATGCCACTAAATGCTTTTTTACACAGTGTTTTAACCTGGGCTCAGACACAAAGTCCCAAATTTAGTTAGTCCCTGCCTTTGAGTTGTGTTTATGACTAATTATTATACACAAGGCTTTATCTATCTGAACTCTAAGGACACAAATATGAAAAAACCTATACTTACCAGCTGATACCCCACACTACACACTAGGTGTGTCATGTGACCTGAAACTTTGGTACAAACTCATCATAATCATTCTGTTAACACTGTTTTTTAACACTGTTTGTGTTGCTGTTCAGCAGTTTAAAATGTTTTAGATTGGATTACATGGAATGAATTTGAGTTCTCTTGGGGGTTTTTGTGTGTGTTTTGTTCTTAGCAGATTTTTTCTTCAATACTGTTAAATTCCAGTTACCACATTTCTGGTCATATGACATCCCGAGTGCCCACTTGAAAAAATCCCCACAGTTAATTCAACATTAAAACAAACAAAAATATGTTAAATAAATAAATAAAGGTTTGCTCTGTGATGAAATATTAAATAAGCATACACTGTACAGAGCACTAACAATGAAAACAATCCTTTAGCCTGTTGATCAGAGAGAGGCAGTCATTATGTCCATTTAAAACTTGTAATCAAAGAGCACAACGTTTCTGTGAAACTATAAAGTCCCAGATGATCCTCATCATGTCCAGTGACTTCAGAGTGGATCCTCCCTGTCATCCGGCCAGTGTTTGATGTGTGGCAAGCAGCACAGAAGCAGGATGGCTGAGGACTTTAAAAGAAGAGCAGAAAACAGGAACATATGTAGTTGTAAATGTAAATATCAGTGATACTTGTCCTGTCAAAGGGAATAAAATAATGAAAATGTTAACTTACACACTCATTTAGGGAGGATCTTGACACTGCACAGAGGAGGCACAGTCAGTCTGACAATGATGTTTTCAGGGATGTTTTTCTGCAGCAACATTCCTGCCAACTGGCCATATGATCCAGAGTAGTTGGTTTGTAATGAACAGAAAGGTGTATATGTTAGGTAGTGTGCACTTAGAGCTGGTCCTAAGAAACAAACACATCCTGTAATAAACTGAATACCTGTATTAGTGCTGCTGCAAATATAAAGCCCTTCTGTCATGTGTGGTTTCAAAGAAGGTGTTTTGGAGGCTCAGTCACAGAAACTGTGCAGTCTGTTCAGTCCTGAGTGTCTCAGCTCTGAAGGGGATGGACCACAGAGGGAAACACCTGAGTACAGACATTAAAATACACTCAAAATAACACTCCTAAGGTCAAGTGAAAACACAATTTAAACACTTTACAAAGAATTAATATATGTTTTCATGGAAATAATGTCATTAACCCTTTTTGTTGTGAGTAAATCTCACCAACTGCTTGTGGGACAAGCTAGGAGGAGGACTTATCACAGAATCTCTCCTGTGCTCCAGATGTGAAGTCTCACACTGATCGTACGGCGATGAAGATGGTGATGATGAAGCCTCTCTGATCTGTGGCATTACAGTTTCTGGCTGCTATGTGCTTCACACTGTTGGATCTTACATGTGAAGCTTGGAGAAGACACAGGAGAACTGTGTCTCTCTTAACAAAAAGAAAAAAAAAAAAGAAAAAAAAAGAAACCTAACAACCTCCCACCGTACCCCCCCCCCCCCCCCCCCCCCCCCCCCACTCAACTCCCCAGCCCCACACTATCCAATGTCTATGCAAATGTAGGGTATCAGCTGGTAACAAAAAGCAAGTGTTACATATGTGGTACATATGTAACACTGCTAAAACATTTCTGGCCAGAAATGTACAGTTATGAACCCAGACACACCCTGATAAATGCACTGGCTGAAACATGATAAAAGCTCATAAAAATGTATGTTTCATCGAAAGATTTATCCAAAAATATAATTGTATACTTTTGAAAAAGTTTAAAGATTATAACAAACCAAAATCAATAACCTTTTTTTTTAAATAGTATTTCAAAATAGAGGCAAACATAAACTGGCTTAACTGTCATTATTGCTGTAATTAGGTTTTTCTTTTTTCTTTTTTTTTTTTAAAAGCAACCGTTAGTCTGTGTTGTTCTCTCAGAAACAAGGAAGAAGCTGTTGAACATTTATTTGTTGTGTGGGCAATCCTCTGGTCCACCCTCCCTCCCTCCCAGCCACAGTGAGACTGGGGCAGCCTGGCAGGATTTTGAAGCCTGGCTGCAGAGAGGATATGCCTACACTATTCGTTTTAAACTGGTATATTTGATTTTTCTGACATTCATAGATTACTGATTTTTAGATTTTCTGTAATAAATAAAATTGTTATATTTTACTGATATCATTACTTAATTCATTTAATTGTATTTTATGTAAAAGAATTCAGCCATTATACTGCAATGCAGGGCGTTTTTTCTCAAGTCAACTTTTAAATATCGCTGTACTTTCTTATGTCATTCAAAAATATAAAAATTACTTACTGTATTCAAAGATCTAGATCATGAATCATCACAGGACAATACACAGTATACAGGGTCATGGTAACTATGGTAGGTCTTCATGACTCCAGAATGGAGACATTTCTCTGGCTGAGAAATGAAAATAAGGTCAAGCAGTGTGTTCTTCTCTGTGGTAGGGGCAGTGATGACCTGTGCGTATCCCCTAGACTCAAACAGCTCCAGGATTGGTTTGTTTGCACTGGATAAAACATTCTCATTAAAATCACCACAAACTATGATGGGATGACAGTCCATGATCTCCAATGAGTCTAATAGGCTTACCAGGTTTTTCAGGAATGGCCTCAGAGTGTAGTCTGGAGGTCTGTACACAACTGCAATCAGAGCACTGACTGGTGCTTCAACCTTTAAAGCCAGAAATTCAAGGTCAGTTACATTATGGATGTACTGTTTTTCATGCACTTGAATGTCACTTTTCACATAAACAGCAACTCCACCACCACTTCTGTTTGCCATCTGGGGAAAGTTTGTGTAGGACAGGTGTCTGTTGCGTTTGAACAAATTGTAATTTTCCAAGTGGAGACTCTCTGCGACAAAAGAGCCCCGCAGGTGTGTTTCTGTTAGGCACAAAACATCTGCTAGACACAATTCATGGTGACTCTTGATGTCATTAATGTGAGCTGGCAGTCCCTCTGTATTATGATGAACAATGGTGAAAACGTCTGACCTGCTCAGTGTTTGTCTCACGTGTAGAAGAGGCATCATGTCATCAAGGTTGGCTTGTCTCATGTTCTCAAGCGCTGCAGTGATTTCTGGGTTGGTGAATATTTTTTTCTCCTCCATATCAAGAAGATACAGTCCACTGAGAGACGTCACTCTACTGACAGCTACGTAGGCCATGCCGGGCTCAAAAATGCTCTTAAGAGAGACAACAGCTGATGTGGTTGTCATACCCTGTACCTTATGTATTGTACATGCAAAGGCCAGCTTCACTGGGAACTGTCTTCGTACCACTCCTTTCTGCTTCAGATTCTCCTCTGCTCTCTCAATGTACACCATGTCGTCTGCTGGTGTGCGGTTATTCTTTCCAGATGTCTCATTATCCATTTTAAGTCCAAGCTTGATGATGTGTTGGTCATTTTCAGAGTAAACTACTCTAAGTAGTTTTCCAAAAGCTCCATTAACCAAACCATTTTGTATGTCAATGTTTCTGGTGAGCATGACACGAGCTCCTTCTGCAACCTTCAATGTGTCTGGTAACTCGTTTTTACCTCCTTTGAATGGTCTGTCTTGAAGTGCCATTCTGCCAGTTCTAGGATCTTTTCTATAATCATCTGCATGGATGTCAATGACATGAGTATGGAGCAGAGCCAGTGTTGAAGAGTTGTGTGCATCCACTTCTTTATTAGTTGCAAAAATGTGCAACGCATCAGTCGGACAAAGGGCTGGTTCAGTTATGGCCTGTGACAACAAATCTCTATCTGCTTCGCAAAGCTCATCCAACTTTCCTTTCACACGAATTCTGTTCAGCATCTCAGCAAAGACAACATCATCCTTCTGACGCATAATCTCAGTCAGAGTGATCATCTGAAAATGCTCCCGCCACAGGTCGATCTCGGACGGGTCGTGCACACAGAGAGGTTTAGACTGTCGCACTGGGGGTAGCTGATAGAAGTCTCCAACAGCAATGACTGACATGCCTCCAAAGGGTCTCCGAGTCCCTTTGATCTGTTTGAGTCTTGCATCTACATATGCAAAGAGATGTCTTGACACCATAGACACTTCGTCAATGATGATTATTTCAGCATTCAAAAGTTCAGATCTGACTTCATCCAGCTGATTGCCAAGTCCCTGAATGGGAGGTTTTAAGCTTCTAGGCAGCTTGAGAAGAGAATGCAGTGTTGTTCCAGAAATGTTAAATGCTGCAGTCCCAGTGAAAGCAGTTAACAGGACAGTGGGTTTTGATATGTCAACGTCGTCTGCGTATCTGGGCACTTTGCTCAGTATCTTAGATGCTTCTGAGTAGATGCATTTGATAAGATGTGATTTTCCTGTTCCAGCACCACCATTAATATAAAAGAAAAACTGCTCTGGATTTAGAGCACAGACTCTTTTAATGCACCAGTCTCTAACTGCATAAAATATGCAGGCTTGCTTCTTATTCAGATTCTGAAACATCTGACGTAACAATGTGGGATCAATAGCAGGGGGTTCCCTGATGGCTCTGACTTCTGTTGAAGCATCAGCCTGACGGCTGTAGTCGGGCACATCTTCCTGTTCATTTTCATTGTCTCGCTCTCTTTCTTGTTCAACAAGTGGCAACCTTACGAGATCTGATTCAGGTGCCAGATTACACCATTCGTCAGTCACACCTCTGTTCTGCTCATATTCCTCAACAGCGCTCTCGATCTCCTCACTGTTTTTCTCATATTTTTCTCTGTTTCTTTTGACAATGTGTTGCACGTACTCAAGATGGTCAGTACCTGGTAGCTGTACACAGCCAGCACCATAGAAAGCCTGATAGGTTGGCAACGATGGTGTTTTCAGTTCATGGTCTGAACGATGAGGAAGGTAAAGTTTAAGCAGTCTTCCGTAATATTGCTCTGGATGTTTTTCTTGTGAGCAGCGGTGAAATCTGATGATAGCAGGCTTATCGTTTTTGCGCCTTTGCACAAATCCTATCTCATTGAGAAGGGGCAAAACATCTTTACCTTTTGTCTGTTGGCCATAGACAATCCTGCAAGTAGCAGCAAAGTCTGCCATGCACATCTCCTCAAACTCTGGTGTTTCAGGTCTGGCTTTGTATTTGTCATTCAAAGATGTCATCCAAACATTGGAAGACTCGGGTGTTGTGTTGTCCAGAACTGACAGGGGACGACTCATTTTCACAGGATTATCATCAGTTGGTATGAAGATTACAGCACGTGAACATTGCTTCATGTGAAGACCACATGCACGAGTAACACACTCCTGTGCACTGATCTCTCGCTTCTTTGAATATGCCTGCATGACGGCTCTCATTTCATCGCACTCATTTACACTGTCCTTATGGGAGTTCTCAATGACAGTTTTCAGGTACTCAGATAGCCCGCCCTCTTTTTTTGATATATATTTCATTAAATAATTTGCAGCGCCGAAAGCATCTAAAACAAAGCTTATGTCGATATTACTGTTCCAGGCTTCAAGCAGATGTGGATTATAGCCATTTATCCAAGAGTCTTTTGGATCACGCTTTAGTATGATCGTACTCCTTGTGTTCATTTTATTCAGGTATCTCTCATATTCTGCATGTGTCAACTTGCATCTTGCCAAGAGCTGCTCTAAACTCATGGAAGCAGTTTCAGGCTCATTCAGCAGCTGGTTCAGTGGTCTGAGCTTGTTCTTTGCTGTTTCTACTTCCAGTGCATCATCCTCACTGGGTCTTGTGATCATTGTCTCATTGCAGGGTGGTTTAGGAAAACCAAAACGGCACCCGGAGCTTAAACTCCTAAAGCACGTCTTTGTGTGGTTCTTACTATGTTTTTGCACTTCTGTTACTTTCTTGTACAGTTCAGGTTGTTTATGAGGATCAGGCAGCTGAGCTGTGATGTATTTGTTTATAAAATCCACAACAGTTTGCTCATCATCCTCCTCAAACACAGGAGCACCTTCTACCCACAGGAGACAGTGTATGTGTGGGCTTCCTCTGTGCTGAAACTCAACTCTGTAAAAGTAGTCAATGACTTTGCCAAGTGGCTCTGCAGGAGATAAGAGTAAATCTCTGAATAATGCTTCAACTCTCTTGTCAAACATGCGCATTGTTGTGACAGGATTGCTTCTCAGGATGTCACACTTTGCCGACCAGTCGAGTCCTTCAAAATTGACTTGTTCACCTTGCTGCCTTGTTATTGCCTCAATCACTTCAGGCCAGCGCATTTCAGCAGCTGAAAATGTGCAAAAGAACGTGGGAGTTCCCAACTGTCTGATCATGGCAAAAAGATCTCTTGTTGTTTTCTCCCAATAGGCTGGGGTTCCTCTCAGAGGCTGCATGAATCTCACTGCATCTTTATTTCGCACCAGTTTCTCCACCTCATGTTTATCTTGTAACATGCCTGAGGTTATTTTTCTCCCATCTCTGGTCAGAGGCTTTGCCTTCCTTAACTGTATTGTCATGCTGGAAGTAGCCAAGTGTATTTCAGTCACAAACTGTGCAAAGAACAAATAGTTTGTGTCTTTGGCAAAACGATCATCAATGCAGAAAAGTCTTGATTTGAAATACCCACTGGGGGATACTTTGATCAGCCTTCTTTCATCAAGTGTGTTTTGGCCTGTAGGAAACTGCACAGGGAAGGCCATGGCCTCCAGTTTAGGTGTTTTGAAAAAACTTATTGGATTGTTTCTCTCTGCAGGAGCAACAGAGTAGATTCCTTCACTGAAACATAATATCTCCTCAGCCACATCAGGGGGCTGCAAACAGGACTCGAGTGCAAAACCACCATTAGTCAGTCCATCTGCTTGCTCTGAATCATCTCTCATCTGCTCATGTGATTCTTCACCATCACAGGGTAACATGTCAATATCCTGTTCATTTTTATTTTGTGCTTCACTCAGTGCATTTTTCTCACAGCTGTCAATTTCCATTAAATCAGCCTCATCATAATCGTCCTCATTCATGTTTTCATCATCCTCCTCCTCATCATCTTCATCAGGAAGTGTTGGATCACACAGCTCAGCATCATCTCTGATGCTCACATCCTTATACTGTGGATGAATCTGCTTGAGTTTATGCAGTGCTTGCACAAGTTTAGACCAGCTTACAGTCTGAAACAGCTGATGACCTTTGTAAGACAAGCGTCTCTTCAGTTTTACTCTCATCACCTGAGAATTAATTCTCAATCGAGGTAGTGCTTCCACAGTTTCCTGTACCTCTGATGGGACACAGACCACATTTCCTCTAATTGCTCTTTGTCTGCCTTTGGGAAGAGGAATGATCTTGGCAAATGGTATGCACTTGGCTATGAGATGTCTCTCCAGTATGTTGAGATCAGACAGTTCAGGTGGAATATCAGCAAGATCCAGTTTATTGGCAACAGCAAGGGCTGGCATGGATCCATTTTTAAGATGATCGTGGCAGGTGTGACAAATCCACTCTCTCTTTCTCTCATTGGGAACATTGCACTGCTCATTTCTGCAGTTTTCATCACAAACATGAACATACTTTCCTGTCAAACATGTTGCAACCACATGTGGGTTTTTGACATACTTTGACCTTGTGCAGGGTCGCACTTGGTTTGGAAATGAAGCCTTGAAGCATACAGTACATGGGTATGATGGTCCAGCTTTGATTTGTGATTTGAACACAGATATGGCCTCGTTGATCACACTGTTGTCACTCTCTTGGGTTTGTCTGTTCACCCATCTGTATTTCCTTTTTATTTTCATTGCACATCTCATGTTGTGCATAATCCTGAATGCAAGATTACTTTGATACCTGTCTCGCATTAGTTGTTTCATTAGTTGTTTGTGTCTTACTCTGAATGCGTTGTCACGTGCATAACGCTGAGTCACTCGAGATCTCTGTCTCTCTCTGACTTCTGGGTTTTCTCGATACCTTTTAGTGGTGTAGCTTTTTTTCTCCTCTCTGAAATCAGTATTCTCATAGTAACGTCTTTTAATATATTGTTTTTGTGTTTGTCTAACTTTAGCATTCTCATAGTAACGTCTTTTAACATACTGTTGTTGTTTCTGTCTGAATTCTGCATTCTCACAGTAACGTCTTTTAACATACTGTTGTTGTTTCTTTCTGAATTCTGCATTTTCACAGTAACGTCTTTTAACATACTGTTGTTGTTTCTGTCTGAATTCAGCATTCTCACAGTAACGTCTTTTAACATACTGTTGTTGTTTCTTTCTGAATTCTGCATTCTCACAGTAACGTCTTTTAACATACTGTTGTTGTTTCTTTCTGAATTCTGCATTTTCACAGTAACGTCTTTTAACATACTGTTGTTGTTTCTTTCTGAATTCTGCATTCTCATGGTAACATCTTTTAATGTATTGTTGATGATTCTGTTTAACTTCAGGATTGTTTTTATATGCCTCGCTTGTGCAAGATTTTTTCTTTTCTTTGTACTCTTTGTTTGAAGCATACTTTTGTTGTTCTTTCCTTTTTTGGTTTTCTTTTCTCTGATTTCTGGGTTTCTCTGATGCCATCAATCTTCTTTTCATTTTGTGCCTTTGTTGTTTATTAACTTTTTTCAGTTTTTGTAAAACTATATCAGAAAGATCACAGGCAGCAACATTTGTTATTGCAGCATTTGCTTGACATAAAAAAGCATCCCTTGATGGAAGGAAACTTAATTCACTGCATAGTTCTTCAGTTGGTATATTAGGAGGTTCATTCTGATCTTCATATGATGTGAACTGAGTCATGTGGACTTCTTTTTGTTTCACCAGTGACGTACAAATGGACATTTGACAAAAGATGTTCTCAGTCAGATCAGTGGTTGTGTTTCTCCTTGAAGTAGAGGAGTTTGCTTCATCAACAGTTGTATCAGAATCAGTAGGTCCCACAGCAGTGGCAGCTGTTGGTCTGCAGACTGTGTCTGTGATAGTATCACTCAGGTCGACTGTGCTCATGTTGTAGAACTGCACAGGCTTAAGCTCATAGTTACAAGAAGGTGATATCTCCATCATTTCATAAGAATCTTGGATCCTCTTAATCATGTCACTGAGGAGTGTGAATTTCAGCATCACTGCTGTACCACGATTACGTGACTGTAGTGGTAAAGGAAGACCACTGGCTGTTCTGGAGTGTGGGTCAAAGAACCCATATTTGCCTGATGTGGATCTGAACACTGCGATACACAATCCACTCATAATCAGTAAGGCATACTGCACATCTGACAACAGGCAGCTCAGTCCTGCTTCTAAGCTGAGAAAGGTATCTACTGCTTCCGCTGAAGGTTCTCCAAATGTCCCATACCGGGAAGACTGTGTCATGTCGACATGATACATAGACCTGCGAGCATCAACTTTGTCTGGCAGCTCATCGGTTGCCAAATGAATATTTTTAGGAAATCTTTTCTTGGCCTCTTTGTAAATCACATCACCTTTATCCAAGACCAGATTAAGGTCAGCTGTAGTCATGTTTTCATTCTCATGAAGGAATGCAAGAAATGTGAGCGAGTTACATGTGCACTGCTTATTTCTGGAGTCTCCATATTTAGGATGTGCCTGGCTGTGAGATGCACAGACATGTATAACAGAGGGCTGGTTTTCAAGGTTCACTCTTTCTGCATGAGATGGTCCTGCCACATCACTGTGACAGCCTCTTTTCAAAAAATCAGCATAATCCACCTGTGGGGCACTTGACACCTCATGTTGTTCATTAAACTCATGCTGCAGTCCACTCTTTACAGCATCAGCATACGATACCTGTTGTACATGTGCAGGAACATGTTGACCTGCCTGTTTGACACTATCAGAATTGATCTTTGCAGACACACTGTCTTCTGCAGAGCACTGAGGAAAATCAAACTCAGCCTGTTCACATATTGGTACACTATGAAACTCATGGAACTTCTTCCAGCGTTGTTTTGCAGCTTGTGACTTTTTCTGCTTCCTTGGCATTTTCACACACCTGCAAGTGTTTCTTAGTCTTTAGAAAATATGTTCACAAGATAAGAGTGGCACACACCAGGAGATGTTGTCTTTGTTTATATATTTCAGTTTTTATTTGTCTGAAACAGTTGTCTTTCAGTTGACAGTTTGTTTATCAGTCGAGAGAATAGTATGCACTCTCTTTATTGGCTTGGCACAACTTAGCAGCAAGCCCAGAATGAAAAACAGGTAGAGAGAAAATTTAGAAGAGAGAACAGACAGAGCAGGAGAGACACGGCTTGGAAATCACAATCACACCGTGAATTAGAGTTTTCTTTGTTTGTTCAGTTCGTTCTCAGGGTACAGGCAATATATGCACTCTTTATTGCTTTAATGGCTTGGCATTTTTCAGCAGCAAGCCAAGAGTGAAAAACAGGTAGAGAGAAAATTTAGAAGAGAGAACAGGCAGAGTAGGAAAGACACGGCTTGGAAATCAAACCGTAGAGTTTTCTTTGTTTGTTCAGTTTGTTCATAGGTTGAGGCAAAATATGCACTCTTCGTTGCTTTATTGGCTTGGCGTTTTTCAGCAGCAAGCCAAGAGTGAAAAACAGGTAGAGAGAAAATTTAGCAGAGACAACAGACAGAGCAGGAGAGACACGGCTTTAAATTAAACCGCAATAAGATTCTTGGTTTGGCACAATTTCTCACAAACCACAGAGTGAAATACAGATGGAAAGAAGGCAGAGACAACAGGTGGAGCAGGACAGAGGATAGAGGGGATGGGGGGTTGGGATGTGAGAGAGAAGACTGGAAATCTGGTCCTTGTTCTTCTTCTGCACACTGAACAAAAAAAAAGAAATTTTTTTTTTTATTAAAATGAAATCACATGGTAATTGTTTGAACTAATTGTGACTACTAAATAAAGGACAAAACAAATATTCAAGCTAAACTGTTGTTGGCTGCCATGTGCAAAAAGTTGCATAATTGGGCACTTTTTAAAAGAATAAATATTTAATTAAATTCAGCAATAATATTTCTAAATACAAATATGATTGAGTGAATCATGAACTAATCACATGTAGTGTGACTACAAAAATGTACGAAAAAAATATTTTAGCCCAATTGTTAAGCTGCACTTATGTGTATTTATTATAAAATTGTGTTTAAAAGGTCTAGCACAAAGTTTGAACCCATCAAAGCTTATATTAGTCAGATTATTTTTTTTATTTTGGTCTACTTCTCTTACAGTATGTGCACACCTACCAGGCAAAGCACAGATGTGAGTCAAGTTCCTGAAAGTGTAAGACGAGAAATAATATGTTAGTTGTCTGTACAGTGTTATCAGGCTAACAGAAATACAAAGTCCACACGACATGATACACTGAACTTATAGTCAGCAGGTTATAGAATAATACAGCACACCAACAGACACAGCAGCCATTTTATTCATAATTCAAACTAATTACCTGAAGTATTTCCACTTATGTAAGGCTACTGTTAGACTGTTACTAGCCTTAGCATTGCTGCTAGCGCTAGCATTCCGGCTAGCATTAGCACTTCAGTTAGTGTTAGCACTGCAGCTAGCATTAGCATTGCAGCTAGTATTAGCAATGCTGCTAGCGCTAGCACTCTTACTGTTAAAACTGAGCCACAATGGCAATAATAAAGCTCATTTGTTACTTTTGTCTCACTGACCGCCAAGAAATATCACAGAAATAACACAGGAATATTCTTTTTGTCAGTTAACAACTGCTAAGGCTAGTGTTAGCACTATAGCTAGCGTTAGCATTGTTGCTAGCATTAGCATTGAAGCTAGCGTTAGCACTGCTGCTAACAGCAAAACGTCATAAACGTATATAAATGATAGCAAAGGTTGCTCTTTTTTCTTTCTTTCTTTCTTCTTTGAACTCTGTTCGACTTGATGTGTGAGTTTAAATGTCAAACATGTATTTTTACCATCATAAAAATAAAACAGTGCAGTACTGAGTATACTGTACTTACCACAGCAGAGAGCAAAGCGGAATGACAACAGTTGGTCCAGTGATGGGTTAAAAACAGATGAGGCGTTCAGGTGGTGCTTGGAAATTTGACCATCAGTTTGAACAGCAATAATGAGCATATACATGTCTGTGTGTTGGTCTGTGTGTGAGAGACATAGAGAGATAGAGGGAAAAAAATACACTAGACTAGTGTACAAATTGGTACTTTTTGCCCAAGTATAAGCGAATGAGTGACATAAAGAAAAATAGGGCAACTGGCATTACATGAGCAAATAAAAAGTATTTCATCTTGAACTGTTTTGTAGGTTTTATTTTAAGACTACTTTAAGTGTGTTAGTGGGGAGATAAACTATACAGACTATAAACAGAGACATTAAATGAGATTAGATTAGTTAAACGTTAGTTAAAATGTGGAAAAATCAACTACAGACAGGTAGATGCTGTGAGCTTTAATTATCCAGTCAGAAAGGATGATTTTAAAGTCATCAACTGACTCCAACTGCCCAGATATGAAAAACCTGTGTCCCAATCACAATGCTCTACTTAGTTGGCATATACTAACTACTGACAAACTATTAATCTGTGGCAAAACCCTGTCAAAACTGTCTTATTGTACCTATTGAAAAAGTTCATCTTACTACAACTGCTTAGATGCAGCAGACATTTTTAGGTTTAATCTTGGCAGAGTGAGAGAGAGCTCGTTAAGCAGGCAGGTGTGAGCCTGGTTGCTATAGTGACTGCACCCAATGGCACGCACACAGACATGCACCTCACTTTTGGTGCTTAAAATGAACAGAAACGTCAGCCCCAAACAAATCGTTCCCAAATGAAAAGTACAAGTCGTATTGACAAAATTCTTTCACCGGGAGCACCAGCAATGTCTAGTCTACTGAATTCTCAGTTTTCATGCCTGTGGAGTTTATTATATGGACGTGGTGACAGTGTAAAGACAGCCTGTACTTCTGATTTTCAAACAAATTTTCTGAGCTATTTTAACATTAGAGTCTATGGAAGAGTTGGAGGGAGGAGGCTGTGCATTGGTGACATTTATGAAAGAACCATAACAACTATTACAATAATAAACACATTGGATGAAAGAGGACAGCGATGGCTACGTTTTGAGGCTAAATGATGGCTGTAGAGTGAACATTGTGGACACAGCTGCAGTTTTAAGAAAAGATTTTAAGATAAATTCCCCCCCTCCTCTCACTCTAGCAGTTGAGCTGTCTCACTCTAGCGCCAACATTCCGTCCCATACACACCCATTATAAACTCTGAAACGGCTGAAAAAAAGGATGAAACTTAAACTGGAACTGAAGAAAAAGTATAATAGATATTGAAAAGATAAATACAAGTTCAATAGTTGAATGTCCTGGCTTCGTTTTAAAGTTTGAATGGTGGCTCTATGTCAACGTAAGTGGAAGTAGTAAGAGTTTAAAGAGGAGTAAGTTGAATGAGAATTTGAAGGGTCTCTCCATTGAAATACATGGGAAATTTTTGATGAAAAAAGTTGAATAAAATTAAAAATATAAATGTTAAAAATTAGAAAAATAGAAGCAGTCATGTCCAAAAGAAGAGGAATCTAACGGTGTTTGAATGGTTTTTCTAAGTTGAATGGTTTTGAAGGAGTAGGGCTACAAAAAACGTACGGAATATATAATAATAATAACTAGAAAGTGCATTTTCTGAAGAAACTGCAGTGTGAATGCTTGAATCTGAATGTATGCACTGAAATGAATTAATTGATGAAATTAAGTTAAAAATGTTGAATGAGATTTAAAAAATGAATTTTTAACCTGAAAACAAAAGTGCTGAACTGCTAAAAGCTGACGTTCACACAAAGGAAGAATTTGGAAAATAGCTGAACATTAGAAAAAGATGAGTATTGACAAAAGAAAATTTAGAGTCAGAAAACCTCTGAATTAATATTAAAAGTTTATATTCTTCTAATCACTTAAAGAGTGGAATTATGTATTATAAATCTCCAATTCATAAAAAAATAACTTATTAAAAATAAATGTAAAAACAAATTTGTTGAAATGAACTTAAAAGATGAACAAACATTCTGGAGAAAATACAAACTTTAATATACAGCATAATGTTTTTCAGACATATTGTGTATATTATGTTTAATAGTATTATATACATCAATTTGTTTTGTATGTCATAAAAAATAACATAAAAATCTTAAGTCATATTTTACAGCTCCTTTCTGAAAAGGACTAGTAGAATAAATAAAAATAACTAAATAAAAACATTAAGCAACATATGAAATACATGAAAACTTTTAAAACCACAATCCTGAACCTTTAAATTGTGTTGGTTTCTTAGAACATGGCTGAACAGCTGTTTCTATCGGTCTACTTAATCTACTGATCTGTCTACACATCTTTTTATTACTCATTCTTTTTTATGTTTTAATGTAAACAGAGTCCACACAGTGGTAAAAGAGAACTGTATAGAGATTTTTGAGTAAATTCAAATGAAAGCCTAAGGTGGTGACACATACAAATAATCAAATAAACACATTAGTCCTTTTTGTGAACATGGATAAATAAGTATCATTAGTTTACAGCATAGTTCAGCCATGCCACTAAATGCTTTTTTACACAGTGTTTTAACCTGGGCTCAGACACAAAGTCCCAAATTTAGTTATCTCAGTAAGTCCCTGCCTTTGAGTTGTGTTTATGACTAATTATTATACACAAGGTTTTATCCATCTGAACTCTAAGGACACAAATATGAAAAAACCTATACTTACCAGCTGATACCCCACACTACACACTAGGTGTGCCATGTGACCTGAAACTTTGGTAAAAACTCATCATAATCATTCTGTTAACACTGTTTTGTTTTGTTTTTTTAAACACTGTTTGTTTTGCTGTTCAGCAGTTTAAAATGTTTTAGATTGGATTACATGGAATGAATTTGAGTTCTCTTGGGGGTTTTGTGTGTGTTTTGTTCTTAGCAAATTTTTTTCCCATACTGTTGAATTCCAGTTACCACATTTCTGGTCATATGACATCCTGAGTGCCCACTTGAAAAAATCCCCACAGTTAATTCAACACTAAAACAAATAAAAATATGTTAAATAAATAAATAAAGGTTTGCTCTGTGATGAAATATTAAATAAGCATACACTGTACAGAGCTCTAATAATGAAAACAATCCTTTAGCCTGTTAATCAGAGAGAGGCAGTCATTATGTCCATTTAAAACCTGTAATCAAAGAGCACAACGTTTCTGTGAAACTATAAAGTCCCAGATGATCCTCATCATGTCCAGTGATTTCAGAGTGGATCCCTGTCATCCGGCCAGTGTTTGATGTGTGGCAAGCAGCACAGAAGCAGGATAGCTGAGTCCTTGAAAGAAGAGCAGAAAACAGGAACATATGTAGTTGTAAATGTAAATATCAGTGATACTTGTCTTGTCAAAGGGAATAAAATAATGAAAATGTTAACTTACACACTCATTTAGGGAGGCTCTTGACACTGCACAGAGGAGGCACAGTCAGTCTGACAATGATGGTGATCTCCAGGGATGTTTTCCTGCAGCAACATTCCTGCCAACTGGTCATATGATCCAGAGTAGTTGGTTTGTAATGAACAGAAAGGTGTATATGTTAGGCAGTGTGCACTTAGAGCTGGTCCTAAGAAACAAATCCTGTAATAAACTGAATACCTGTAGTAGTGCTGCTGCAAATATAAAGCCCTTCTGTCATGTCTGGTTTCAAAGAAGGTGTTTTGGAGGCTCAGTCACAGAAACTGTGCAGTCTGTTCAGTCCTGAGTGTCTCAGCTCTGAAAGGGGATGGACCACAGAGGGAAACACCTGAGTACAGACATTACAATACACTCTAACACTCCTAAGGTCAGGTGAAAACACAATTGAAACACTTTACAAAAAATTAATACATGTTTTCAAGGAAATTATGTCATTAACCCTTTTTGATGCGAGTAAATCTCACCGACTGCTTGTGGGACAAGCTAGAAGGAGGACTTATCACAGAATTTCTCCTGTGCTCCAGATGTGAAGTCTCACACTCTGGTCGTACGGCAATGAAGATGGTGATGATGAAGCCTCTCTGATCTGTGGCATTACAGTTTCTGGCTGCTATGTGCTTCACACTGTTGGATTTTACGCTTTTAAGCTTGAAGAAGACACAGGAGGACTGTGTCTCTCTTAAAAAAAACAAAAAAACAAAAACCTAACAACCTCCCACCCCCCCCACCCCCCTCCCACTCAACTCCCATCTACCCACTCAACTCCCACCTACCCACTCAACTCCCCAGCCTCACAAGATCCAATGTCTATACAAATGTAGGGTATCAGCTGGTAACAGAAAGCAAGTGTCACATATGTAGTACATATGTGACACTGCTGAAACACTTCTGGCTAGAAGTGTGCATTTATTAGCCAGTGCATTTATCATCCCAGACCCAGACCCACCCTGATAAATGCACTGGCTGAAACATGATAAAAGCTCATAAAAATGTATGTTTCATCGTAAGATTTGTCCAAAAATATAATTGTATACTTTTGAAAAAGTTTAAAGATTATAACAAACCGAAATCAGTAACAGTTTTGTAAATATTATTTCAAAATAGAGGCACAGATAAACTGGCTTAACTGTCATTATTGCTGTAATTAGGTATTTTAAACCTTTAGTCTGTGTTGTTCTCTCAGAAACAACGAAGAAGCTGTTGAACATATATGCGTTGTTTGGGCAATCCTCTGGTCCACCCTCCCTCCCTCCCAGCCACAGTGAGACTGGGGCAGCCTGGCAGGATTTTGAAGCCTGGCTGCAGAGAGGATATGCCTACACTGTTCGTTTTAAACTGGTATATTTGATTTTTCTGACATTCATAGATTACTGTAGGTGATTTTTAGATTTTCTGTAATAAATAAAATCGTCATCTTTTACTGATATCATTACTTAATTCATTTAATTGTATTTTATGTAAACAATTCAAACATTATACTGCAATGCAGGGCATTTTTCCTTAAGCCAACTTTTAAATATCGCTCTACTTTCTTATGTCATTCAAAAATATAGAAATTACTTACTGTATTCAAAGATCTAGATCATGAATCATCACAGGACAATACACAGTATACAGGGTCATGGTAACTATGGTAGGTCTTCATGACTCCAGAATGGAGACATTGCTCTGGCTGAGAAATGAAAATTAGGTCAAGCAGTGTGTTCTTCTCTGTGGTAGGGGCAGTGATGACCTGTGCGTATCCCCTAGACTCAAACAGCTCCAGGATTGGTTTGTTTGCACTGGATAAAACATTCTCATTAAAATCACCACAAACTATGATGGGATGACAGTCCATGATCTCCAATGAGTCTAATAGGCTTACCAGGTTTTTCAGGAATGGCCTCAGAGTGTAGTCTGGAGGTCTGTACACAACTGCAATCAGAGCACTGACTGGTGCTTCAACCTTTAAAGCCAGAAATTCAAGGTCAGTTACATTATGGATGTACTGTTTTTCATGCACTTGAATGTCACTTTTCACATAAACAGCAACTCCACCACCACTTCTGTTTGCCATCTGGGGAAAGTTTGTGTAGGACAGGTGTCTGTTGCGTTTGAACAAATTGTAATTTTCCAAGTGGAGACTCTCTGCGACAAAAGAGCCCCGCAGGTGTGTTTCTGTTAGGCACAAAACATCTGCTAGACACAATTCATGGTGACTCTTGATGTCATTAATGTGAGCTGGCAGTCCCTCTGTGTTATGATGAACAATGGTGAAAACGTCTGACCTGCTCAGTGTTTGTCTCACGTGTAGAAGAGGCATCATGTCATCAAGGTTGGCTTGTCTCATGTTCTCAAGCGCTGCAGTGATTTCTGGGTTGGTGAATATTTTTTTCTCCTCCATATCAAGAAGATACAATCCACTGAGAGACGTCACTCTACTGACAGCTACGTAGGCCATGCCGGGCTCAAAAATGCTCTTAAGAGAGACAACAGCTGATGTGGTTGTCATACCCTGTACCTTATGTATTGTACATGCAAAGGCCAGCTTCACTGGGAACTGTCTTCGTACCACTCCTTTCTGCTTCAGATTCTCTTCTGCTCTCTCAATGTACACCATGTCGTCTGCTGGTGTGCGGTTATTCTTTCCAGATGTCTCATTATCCATTTTAAGTCCAAGCTTGATGATGTTTTGGTCGTTTTCAGAGTAAACTACTCTAAGTAGTATTCCAAAAGCTCCATTAACCAAACCATTTTGTATGTCAATGTTTCTGGTGAGCATGACACGAGCTCCTTCTGCAACTTTCAGTGTGTCTGGTAACTCGTTTTTACCTCCTTTCAATGGTCTGTCTTGAAGTGCCATTCTGCCAGTTCTAGGATCTTTTCTATAATCATCTGCATGGATGTCAATGACATGAGTATGGAGCAGAGCCAGTGTTGAAGAGTTGTGTGCATCCACTTCTTTATTAGTTGCAAAAATGTGCAACGCATCAGTCGGACAAAGGGCTGGTTCAGTTATGGCCTCTGACAACAAATCTCTATCTGCTTCGCAAAGCTCATCCAACTTTCCTTTCACACGAATTCTGTTCAGCATCTCAGCAAAGACAACATCATCTTTCTGACGCATAATCTCAGTCAGAGTGATCATCTGAAAATGCTCCCGCCACAGGTCGATCTCGGACGGGTCGTGCACACAGAGAGGTTTTGACTGTCGCACTGGGGGTAGCTGATAGAAGTCTCCAACAGCAATGACTGACATGCCTCCAAAGGGTCTCCGAGTCCCTTTGATCTGTTTGAGTCTTGCATCTACATAGGCAAAGAGATGTCTTGACACCATAGACACTTCGTCAATGACGATTATTTCAGCATTCAAAAGTTCTGATCTGACTTCATCCAGCTGATTGCCAAGTCCCTGAATGGGAGGTTTTAAGCTTCTAGGCAGCTTGAGTAGAGAATGCAGTGTTGTTCCAGAAATGTTAAATGCTGCAGTCCCAGTGAAAGCAGTTAACAGGACAGTGGGTTTTGATATGTCAACGTCGTCTGCATATCTGGGCACTTTGCTCAGTATCTTAGATGCTTCTGAGTAGATGCATTTGATAAGATGTGACTTTCCTGTTCCTGCACCACCATTAATATAAAAGAAGAACTGCTCTGGATGTAGAGCACAGACTCTTTTAATGCACCAGTCTCTAACTGCATAAAATATGCAGGCTTGCTTCTTATTCAGATTCTGAAACATCTGACGTAACAATGTAGGATCAATAGCAGGGGGTTCCCTGATGGCTCTGACTTCTGTTGAAGCATCAGCCTGACGGCTGTAGTCGGGCACATCTTCCTGTTCATTTTCATTGTCTCGCTCTCTTTCTTGTTCAACAAGTGGCAACCTTACGAGATCTGATTCAGGTGCCAGATTACACCATTCGTCAGTCAAACCTCTGTTCTGCTCATATTCCTCAACAGCGCTCTCGATCTCCTCACTGTTTTTCTCATATTTTTCTCTGTTTCTTTTGACAATGTGTTGCACGTACCCAAGATGGTCAGTACCTGGTACCTGTACACAGCCAGCACCATAGAAAGCCTGATAGGTTGGCAACGATGGTGTTTTCAGTTCGTGGTCTGAACGATGAGGGAGGTACAGTTTAAGCAGTCTTCCGTAATATTGCTCTGGATGTTTTTCTTGTGAGCAGCGGTGAAATCTGATGATAGCAGGCTTATCGTTTTTGCGCCTTTGCACAAATCCCATCTCATTGAGAAGGGGCAAAACATCTTTACCTTTTGTCTGTTGGCCATAGACAATCCTGCAAGTAGCAGCAAAGTCTGCCATGCACATCTCCTCAAACTCTGGTGTTTCAGGTCTGGCTTTGTATTTGTCATTCAAAGATGTCATCCAAACATTGGAAGACTCAGGTGTTGTGTTGTCCAGAACTGACAGGGGACGACTCATTTTCACAGGATTATCATCAGTTGGTATGAATATTACAGCACGTGAACATTGCTTCATGTGAAGACCACATGCACGAGCAACACACTCCTGTGCACTGATCTCTCGCTTCTTTGAATATGCCTGCATGACGGCTCTCATTTCATCGCACTCATTTACACTGTCCTTATGGGAGTTCTCAATGACAGTTTTCAGGTACTCAGATAGCCCGCCCTCTTTTTTTGATATATATTTCATTAAATAATTTGCAGCGCCGAAAGCATCTAAAACAAAGCTTATGTCGATATTACTGTTCCAGGCTTCAAGCAGATGTGGATTATAGCCGTTTATCCAAGAGTCTTTTGGATCACGCTTTAGTATGATCGTACTCCTTGTGTTCATTTTATTCAGGTATCTCTCATATTCTGCATGTGTCAACTTGCATCTTGCCAAGAGCTGCTCTAAACTCATGGAAGCAGTTTCAGGCTCATTCAGCAGCTGGTTCAGTGGTCTGAGCTTGTTCTTTGCTGTTTCTACTTCCAGTGCATCATCCTCACTGGGTCTTGTGATCATTGTCTCATTGCAGGGTGGTTTAGGAAAACCAAAACGGCACCCGGAGCTTAAACTCCTAAAGCACGTCTTTGTGTGGTTCTTACTATGTTTTTGCACTTCTGTTACTTTCTTGTACAGTTCAGGTTGTTTATGTGGATCAGGCAGCTGAGCTGTGATGTATTTGTTTATAAAATCCACAACAGTTTGCTCATCATCCTCCTCAAACACAGGAGCACCTTCTACCCACAGGAGGCAGTGTATGTGTGGGCTTCCTCTGTGCTGAAACTCAACTCTGTAAAAGTAGTCAATGACTTTGCCAAGTGGCTCTGCAGGAGATAAGAGTAAATCTCTGAATAATGCTTCAACTCTCTTGTCAAACATGCGCATTGTTGTGACAGGATTGCTTCTCAGGATGTCACACTTTGCCGACCAGTCGAGTCCTTCAAAATTGACTTGTTCACCTTGCTGCCTTGTTATTGCCTCAACCACTTCAGGCCAGCGCATTTCAGCAGCTGAAAATGTGCAAAAGAACGTGGGAGTTCCCAACTGTCTGATCATGGCAAAAAGATCTCTTGTTGTTTTCTCCCAATAGGCTGGGGTTCCTCTCAGAGGCTGCATGAATCTCACTGCGTCTTTATTTCGCACCAGTTTCTCCACCTCATGTTTATCTTGTAACATGCCTGAGGTTATTTTTCTCCCATCTCTGGTCAAAGGCTTTGCCTTCCTTAACTGTATTGTCATGCTGGAAGTAGCCAGGTGTATTTCAGTCACAAACTGTGCAAAGAACAAATAGTTTGTGTCTTTGGCAAAACGATCATCAATGCAGAAAAGTCTTGATTTGAAATATCCACTGGGGGATACTTTGATCAGCCGTTTTTCATCAAGTGTGTTTTGGCCTGTAGGAAACTGCACAGGGAAGGCCATGGCCTCCAGTTTAGGTGTTTTGAAAAAACTTATTGGATTGTTTCTCTCTGCAGGAGCAACAGAGTAGATTCCTTCACTGAAACATAATATCTCCTCAGCCACATCAGGGGGCTGCAAACAGGACTCGAGTGCAAAACCACCATTAGTCAGTCCATCTGCTTGCTCTGAATCATCTCTCATCTGTTCACGTGATTGTTCACCATCACAGGGTAACATGTCAATATCCTGTTCATTTTTATTTTGTGCTTCACTCAGTGCATTTTTCTCACAGATGTCAATTTCCATTAAATCAGCCTCATCATAATCGTCCTCATTCATGTTTTCATCATCCTCCTCCTCATCATCTTCATCAGGAAGAGTTGGATCACACAGCTCAGCATCATCTCTGATGCTCACATCCTTATACTGTGGATGAATCTGCTTGAGTTTGTGCAGTGCTTGCAGAAGTTTAGACCAGCTTACAGTCTGAAACAGCTGATGACCTTTGTAAGACAAGCGTCTCTTCAGTTTTACTCTCATCACCTGAGAATTAATTCTCAATCGAGGTAGTGCTTCAACAGTTTCCTGTACCTCTGATGGGACACAGACCACATTTCCTCTAATTGCTCTCTGTCTGCCTTTGGGAAGAGGAATAATCTTGGCAAATGGTATGCACTTGGCTATGAGATGTCTCTCCAGTATGTTGAGATCAGACAGTTCAGGTGGAATATCAGCAAGATCCAGTTTATTGGCAGCAGCAAGTGCTGGCATGGATCCATTTTTAAGATGATTGTGGCAGGTGTGACAAATCCACTCTCTCTTTCTCTCATCAGGCACATTGCACTGCTCATTTCTGCAGTTTTCCTCACAAACATGAACAAACCTTCCCGTCAAACATGTTGCAACCACATGTGGGTTTTTGACATAATTTGACCTTCTGCAGGGTCGCACTTGGTTTGGAAATGAAGCCTTGAAACACACAGTACATGGGTATGATGGGCCAGCTTTGATTTGTGATTTGAACACAGATATGGCCTCGTTGATCACACTGTTGTCACTCTCTTGGGTTTGTCTGTTCACCCATCTGTATTTCCTTTTTATTTTCATTGCACATCTCATTTTGTGCATAATCCTGAATGCAAGATTACTTTGATACCTGTCTCGCATTAGTTGGTTCATCAGTTGTCTGTGTCTTACTCTGAAGGTGTTGTCATTTGCATAACGCTGAGTCACTCGAGATCTCTGTCTCTCTCTGAATTCTGGGTTTTCTTGATACCTTTTAGTGATGTAGTTTTTTTGTTTTTTTCTAAATTCAGCATCATCACAATAGCGTCTTTTAATATATTGTTGTTGTTTCTTTCTAACTGTAGCATTCTCAGAAAAACGTCTTTTAACATATTGTTTTTGTTTCGTTCTGAATTCATCATTCTCACAATAACGTCTTTTCATATACTGTTGTTTTTTCTGTCTGACTTCAGGATTGTTTTTATATGCCTCGCTTGTGCAAGATTTTTTCTTTTCTTTGTACTCTTTATTTGAAGCATACTTTTGTCGTTCTTTCCTTTTTTGGTTTTCTTTTCTCTGATTTCTGGGTTTCTCTGATGCCATTAATCTTCTTCTCATTTTTTGCCTTTGTTGTTTATTAACTTTTTTCAGTTTTTGTAAAACTATATCAGAAATATCACAGGCAGCAACATTTTTTATTGCAGCATTTGATTGAAATGAAAAAGCATCATTCGATGGAAAGAAACTTAATTCACTGCATAGTTCTTCAGTTGGTATATTAAGAGGTTCATTCTGATCTTCATATGATGTGAACTGAGTCATGTGGACTTCTTTTTGTTTCACCAGTGGCGTACAAATGGACATTTGACAAAAGATGTTCTCAGTCAGACCACTGGTTGTGGTTCTCCTTGGAGTAGAGGAGTTTGCTTCATCAACAGTTGTATCAGAGTCAGTAGGTGCCACAGCAGTGGCAGCTGTTGGTCTGCAGACTGTGTCTGTGATAGTATCACTCAGGTTGACTGTGCTCATACTGTAGAACTGCACAGGCTTCAGTTCATAGGTACAAGAGGGTGATATCTCCATCATTTCATAAGAATCTTGTAGCCTCTTAATCATGTCACTGAGTAGTGTGAATTTCAGCATCACAGCTGTACCACGATTACGTGACCATAGTGGTAGAGGAAGACCACTGGGTGTTCTGGAGTGTGGATCAAAGAAACCATATTTGCCTGATGTGGATCTGAACACTGCGATACACAATCCACTCATAATCAGTAAGGCATACTGCACATCTGACAACAGGCAGCTCAGTCCTGCTTCTAAGCTGAGAAAGGTATCTACTGCTTCCTCTGGAGGTTCTTCAAATGTCCCATACCGGGAAGGCTGTGTCATGTCGACATGATACATAGATCTGCGAGCATAAACTTTGTCTGGCAGCTCATCGGTTGCCAAATGAATATTTTTAGGAAATCTTTTCTTGGCCTCTTTGTACATCACATCACCTTTATCCAAGACCAGATTAAGGTCAGCTGTAGTCATATTTTCATTCTCATGAAGGAATGCTAGAAATGTGAGTGAGTTACATGTGCACTGGTGGTTTCTGGAGTCTCCATATTTAGGATGTGTCTGGCTGTCAGATGCACAGACATGTATAACAGAGGGCTGGTTTTCAAGGTTCACTCTTTCTGCATGAGATGGTCCTGCCACATCACTGTGACAGCCTCTTTTCAAAAAATCAGCATAACCCACCTGTGGGGCACTTGACACCTCATGTTGTTCACTAAATTCATGCTGCAGTCCAATCTTTACAGCATCAGCATAAGATACCTGTTGTACATGTGCAGGAACATGTTGACCTGCCTGTTTGACACTGTCAGAATTGGTCTTTGTAGACACACTGTCTTCTGCAGAGCACTGAGGAAAATCAAACTCAGCCTGTTCACATATTGGTACACTGTGAAACTCATGGAACTTCTTCCAGCGTTGTTTTGCAGCTTGTGACTTTTTCTGCTTCCTTGGCATTTTCACACACCTGCAAGTGTTTCTTAGTCTTTAGAAAATATGTTCACAAGATAAGAGTGGCACACACCAGGAGATGTTGTCTTTGTTTTTATATTTCAGTTTTTATTTGTCTGAAACAGTTGCCTTTGTTTGACAGTTTGTTCTTCAGTTGAGAGAATATTATGCACTCTCTTTATTGGCTTGGCACAACTTAGCAGCAAGCCCAGAATGAAAAACAGGTAGAGAGAAAATTTAGAAGAGAGAACAGACAGAGCAGGAGAGACACGGCTAGGAAATCACAATCACACCGTGAATTAGTTTTCTTTGTTCAGTTTGTTCTTAGGTAGAGGCAAAATATGCACTCTTTATTGCTTTAATGGCTTGGCGTTTTTCAGCAGCAAGCCAAGAGTGAAAAACAGGTAGAAAGAAAATTTAGAAGAGAGAACAGAAAGAGCAGGAGAGACACGGATTGGAAATCACAATCAAACCGTGAATTAGAGTTTTCTTTTTTCTTAGGTTGAGGCAAAATATGCACTCTTTATTGTTTTATTGGCTTGGCGTTTTTCAGCAGCAAGCCAAGAGTGAAAAACAGGTAGAGAGAAAATTTAGCAGAGAGAACAGACAGAGCAGGAGAGACACGGCTTTAAATCAAACCGCAATAGGATTCTTAGTTTGGCACAATTTCGCACAAACCACAGGGTGAAATACAGATGGAAAGAAGGCAGAGACAACAGGTGGAGCAGGACAGAGGATAGAGGGGATGGGGGGTTGGGATGTGAGAGAGAAGACTGGAAATCTGGTCCTTGTTCTTCTTCTGCACACTGTGAACAAAAAAGAAGAAAAAAAAATTATTTTATTAAAATGAAATCACATGGTAATTGTTTGAACTAATTGTGACTACTAAATAAAGGACAAAACAAATATTCAAGCTAAACTGTTGTTGGCTGCCATGTGCAAAAAGTTGCATAATTGGGCACTTTTTAAAAGAATAAATATTTAATTAAATTCAGCAATAATATTTTTAAATACAAATATGATTGAGTGAATCATTAACTAATCACATGTAGTGTGACTACAAAAATGTACGAAAAAAATATTTTAGCCCAATTGTTAAGCTGCACTTATGTGTATTTATTATAAAATTGTGTTTAAAAGGTCTAGCACAAAGTTTGAACCCATTACTTTACAGCTTATATTAGTCAGATTATTTTTTTATTTTGGTCTACTTCTCTTACAGTATGTGCACACCTACCAGGCAAAGCACAGATGTCAGTCAGGTTCCTGAAAGTGTAAGACGAGAAGTAATATGTTAGTTGTCTGTACAGTTTTATCAGACTAACATAAATACAAAGCCCACACGACATGATGCACTGAACTTATAGTCAGCAGGGTAATTATAGAGTAATATAGCACACCAGCTGATACAGCAGCCATTTTATAATTCAAACTAATTAACTTAAGTATTGCCACTTATGTAAGGCTACTGTTAGACTGTTACTAGCCTTAGCATTGCTGCTAGCGCTAGCATTCCGGCTAGCATTAGCACTTCAGTTAGTATTAGCACTGCAGCTAGCGTTAGCATTCCTGCTAGCGTTAGCATTCCTGCTAGCGTTAGCACTGCTGCTAGCGTTAGCACTGCTTCTAGCATTAGTGCTACTGCTAGCGCTAGCACTCTTACTGTTAAAACTGAGCCACAATGGCAATAATAAAGCTCATTTGTTACTTTTGTCTCACTGACCGCCAAGACATATAACAGGAATATATCACAGGAATATTCTTTTTGTCAGTTAACAACTGCTAAGGCTAGTGTTAGCACTATAGCTAGCGTTAGCATTGTTGCTAGCATTAGCATTGAAGCTAGCGTTAGCACTGCTGCTAACAGCAAAACGTCATAAACCTATATTAATGATAGCAAAGGTTATTCTTCTTTTTCTTTCTTTATTCTTTGAACTCTGTTGAACTCTGTTGGACTTGATATGTGGGTCAAACATGTATTTTTACCGTCATAAAAATAAAACAGTGCAGTACTGAGTATACTGTACTTACCACAGCAGAGAGCAAAGCGGAATGACAACAGTTGGTCCAGTGATGGGTTAAAAACAGATGAGGCGTTCAGGTGGTGCTTGGAAATTTGACCATCAGTTTGAACAGCAATAATGAGCATATACATGTCTGTGTGTTGGTCTATGTGTGTGAGACATAGAGAGAAAGAAGGAAAATATGCACTAGACTCATAAGTGTACAAATTGGTACTTTTTGCCCGAGTATAAGCGAATGAGTGACATACAGAAAAAGAGGGCAACTGGCATTAGATGAGCAAATAAAAAGTATTTCATCTTGAACTGTTTTGTGGGTTTTATTTTAAGACTACTTTAAGTGTGTTAGTGGGTAGATAAACTATACAGACTATAAACAGAGACATTAAATGTGATTAGATTAGTTAAACGTTAGTTATGTGGGAAAATCAACTACAGACAGGTAAATGCTGTGAGCTTTAATTATCCAGTCAGAAAAGATGATTTTAAAGTCATCAACTGACTCCAACTGCCCAGCTCTGAAAAACCTGTGTGCAGAAGACAAGTCCACCACTAAACAATAAGCTTGAATTTAACAGGCCAGTTACAATGCTGTACTTAGTTGGCAAATACTAACTACTGACAAACTATTAATCTGTGGCAAAACCCTGTGAAATCTGTCTTATTGTACCTATTGAAAACGTTAATCTTACTACAACTGCAGCAGACATTTTTAGGTTTACTCTTGGCACAGTGAGAGAGAGCTCGTTAAGCAGGCAGGTGTGAGCCTGGTTGCTATAGTGACTGCACCCAATGGCTCCATACACAGGCACACAGACATGCGCCTCACTTTTGCTGCTTAAAATGACCAGAAACGTCAGCTCGAAACAAATCGTTCCCAAATGAAAAGTCCATGTCGTATTGAAAAAATTCTTTCACCGTGAGCGGCAGCAATGTCCAGTCTACCAAATTCTCAGTTTTCATGGCTGTGGAGTTTATTATATGGATGTGGTGACAGTGTAAAGGCAGCCTGTACTTCTGATTTTCATACAAACTTTCTGAGCCATTTTAACATTGGAGTCTATGGAGGAGTTGGAGGGAGGAGGCTGTGCATTGGTGACATTTATGAAAGAACCATAACACCTAGTACAATAATAAACACATTGGATGAAAGAGGACAGCGATGGCTACATTTTGAGGGTAAAATCATACCTGTAGAGCAAACGCTGTGGACACGGCAGCAGTTTAAAGAGAAGATTTCAAGATTAATTTTTTTGCTCCTCTCACTCTAGCAGTTGAGCTGTCTCACTCTAGCCCCAACATTCCGTCCCATAGACACCCATTATAAACTCTGAAACAGCTGAAAAAACATCATGAAACTTAAACTGGAACTGAAGAAAAAGTATAATAGATATTGAAAAGATAAATACAAGTTGAATAGTTGAATGTCTTGTCTTCGTTTTAAAGTTTGAATGGTGGCTCTATGTCAATGTATGTGGAAGTAGTAAGAGTTTAAAAATGAGTAAGTTGAATGAGGATTTGAAGGGTCTCCCCATTGAAATACATGGGAAATTTTTGTTGAAAAAAGTTGAATAAAATCAAAAATATAAATGTTAAAAATGAGAAAAATAGAAGCAGTCATGTCCAAAAGAAGACGAATCTAACGGTGTTTGAATGGTTTTTCTAAGTTGAACGGTTTTGAAGGAGTAGGATTTCAAAAAACGTACGGAAGAATAAAATATAATAACTAGAAAGTGCATTTTCTGAAGAAACTGCAGTGTGAATGCTTGAATCTGAATGTATGCACTGAAATGAATTAATTGCTGAATTTAAGTTAAAGATTTTGAATGAGATGAAAAATACAGAAATTTTTGCCTGAAAACAAAAGTGCTGAACTTATGATAGCTGACATCCACACAGAAGTAGTTGGAAAATAGCTGAAAATGTTTAAAATGTAAATTAGAAAAACCTAAGAAATGAGAAAAGAAAATTTAGAGTCAGAAAACATCTGAATGAATATTAAAAGTTCATATTCTTTGAATCACTGAATGACTAAAATGTGATCCCTCCACTTGGATCCACACAGTTTAAAAACATCTCTGAGCTTTTAAAGACACGGTGTTGGACAGAGAACAATGATGGCGACGTTTTGAGGGTAAAATGATGGCTGATGAGCAAACACTGTGGACACAGCAGCAGTTGAAAGAGAAGTGTTTATTAAGATGAATCTTGGCACAGTGAGAGAGAGCTCGTTAGGCAGGCAGGTGTGAGCCTGGTTGCTATAGTGACTGCACCCAATGGCTCCCTACATACACGGACACACATGCACCTCACTTTTGCTGCTTAAAATGAACAGAAAAGTCAGCCCGAAACAAATCGTTCCCAAATGAAAAGTACAGGTCGTATTGACAAAATTCTTTCACCGTGAGCGGCAGCAATGTCTGGTCTACTGAATTCTCAGTTTTCATGCCTGTGGAGTTTATTATATGGACGTGGTGACAGTGGAAAGACACCATGCTCTTCTGATTTTCAAACGAACCTCCTGAGCCATTTTAACATTAGAGTCTATGGAAGAGTTGGAGGGAGGAGGCTGTGCATTGGTGACATTTATGAAAGAACCATAACACCTAGTACAATAGTAAATACATTGGAAGAAAGAGGACAGCGATGGCTACGTTTTGAGGGTAAAATCATACCTGTAGAGCAAACGCTGCGGACACAGCAGCAGTTTTAAAAAAAGATTTTAAGATTAATTTTTTCGCTCCTCTCACTCTAGCAGGTCAGCTGTCTCACTCTAGCCCCAACATTCCGTCCCATACACACTCATTATAAACTCTGAAACGGCTGAAAAAACATCATGAAACTTAAACTGGAACTGAAGAAAAAGTATGACAGATATTGAAAAGATAAATACAAGTTGAATAGTTGAATGTCTTGGCTTCGTTTTAAAGTTTGAATGGTGGCTCTATGTCAATGTATGTGGAAGTAGTTAGATTTGAAAAATGAGTATGTTTAATGAGGATTTGAAGTGTCTCCCCATTGAAATACATGGGAAATTTTTGTTGAAAAAAGTTGAATAAAATTAAAAATATAAATGTTAAAAATGAGAAAAATAGAAGCAGTCATGTCCAAAAGAAGAGGAATCTAATGGTGTTTGAATGGTTTTTCTAAGTTGAACGGTTTTGAAGGAGATAGAGTACAAAAAACGTACGGAACATATAATAATAAAAAAAAAATAGAATAAAGATGTAGAAGAACAATACTGTGAATGCTTTTACAAGCATTCACACTAACTAGAAAGTGCATTTTCTGAAGAAACTGCAGTGTGAATGCTTGAATCTGAATGTATGCACTGAAATGAATTAATTGCTGAATTTTAAGTTAAAAATGTTGAATGAGATGAAAAATACAGAAATTTTAACCTGAAAACAAAAGTGCTGAACTGCTAAAAGCTGACATCCACACAGAAGAAGTTGGAAAAGAGCTGAAAATGTTTTAATTGTAAATTAGAAAAACCTAAGAAATGAGAAAACACAATTTAGAGTCAGATAACATCTTAATGAATATTAAAAGTTCATATTCTTTGAATCACTGAATGACTAAAATGTGATCCCTCCACTTGGATCCACACAGTTTAAAAACTTTACATCTCTGAGCTTTTAAAGACACGGTGTTGGACAGAGAACAATGATGGTGACGTTTTGAGGGTAAAATGATGGCTGATGAGCAAACACTGTGGACACAGCAGCAGTTGAAAGAAAAGTGTTTAAGATGAATCTTGGCAGAGTGAGAGAGAGCTCGTTAGGCAGGCAGGTGTGAGCCTGGTTGCTATAGGGACTGCACCCAATGGCTCCCTACACACACACAGACATGCGCCTCACTTTTGCTGCTTAAAATGAACAGAAAAGTCAGCCCGAAACAAATCGTTCCCAAATAAAAAGTACAGGTCGTATTGACAAAATTCTTTCACCGTGAGTGGCAGCAATGTCTGGTCTACTGAATTCTCAGTTTTCATGCCTGTGGAGTTTATTATATGGACGTGGTGACAGTGGAAAGAACCCATGCTCTTCTGATTTTCAAACGAACCTCCTGAGCCATTTTAACATTAGAGTCTATGGAAGGGTTGGAGGGAGGAGGCTGTGCATTGGTGACATTTATGAAAGAACCATAACACCTAGTACAATAGTAAACACATTGGATGAAAGTGGACAGCGATGGCTATGTTTTGAGGGTAAAATCATACCTGTAGAGCAAACGCTGCGGACACAGCAGCAGTTTTAAAAAAAGATTTTAAGATTAATTTTTTCGCTCCTCTCACTCTAGCAGTTGAGCTGTCTCACTCTAGCGCCAACATTCCGTCCCATACACACCCATTATAAACTCTGAAACGGCTGAAAAAACATCATGAAACTTAAACTGGAACTGAAGAAAAAGTGTAATAGATATTGAAAAGATAAATACAAGTTGAATAGTTGAATGTCTTGTCTTCGTTTTAAAGTTTGAATGGTGGCTCTATGTCAACGTATGTGGAAGTAGTAAGAGTTTAAAAATGAGTAAGTTGAATGAGGATTTGAAGGGTCTCCCCATTGAAATACATGGGAAATTTTTGTTGAAAAAAGTTGAATAAAATTAAAAATATAAATGTTAAAAATGAGAAAAATAGAAGCAGTCATGTCCAAAAGAAGAGGAATCTAACGGTGTTTGAATGGTTTTTCTAAGTTGAACGGTTTTGAAGGAGTAGGACTTCAAAAAACGTACGGAAGAATAAAATATAATAATAAATATGTAGAAGAACAATACTGTGAATGCTTTTACAAGCATTCACACTAATAATAATAAAGATGTAGAAGAACAATACTGTGAATGCTTTTCAAGCATTCACACTAATAAATATGTAGAAGAACAATACTGTGAATGCTTTTCAAGCATTCACACTAACTAGAAAGTGCATTTTCTGAAGAAACTGCAGTGTGAATGCTTGAATCTGAATGTATGCATTGAAATGAATTAATTGCTGAATTTAAGTTAAAAATGTTGAATGAGATGAAAAATAAAGAAATTTTTGCCTGAAAACAAAAGTGCTGAACTGCTAAAAGCTGACATTCACACAGAAGAAGTTGGAAAATAGCTGAAAATGTTTTAATTGTAAATTAGAAAAACCTAAGAAATGAGAAAAGGAAATTTAGAGTCAGAAAACATCTGAATGAATATTAAAAGTTCATATTCTTTGAATCACTGAATGACTAAAATGTGATCCCTCCACTTGGATCCACACAGTTTAAAAACTTTACATCTCTGAGCTTTTAAAGACACGGTGTTGGACAGAGAACAATGATGGCGACGTTTTGAGGGTAAAATGATGGCTGTAGAGCAAACACTGTGGACACAGCAGCAGTTGAAAGAGAAGTGTTTAAGATGAATCTTGGCAGAGTGAGAGAGAGCTCGTTAGGCATGCAGGTGTGAGCCTGGTTGCTATAGTGACTGCACCCAATGGCTCCCTGCACACGCACACAGACATGCGCCTCACTTTTGATGCTTAAAATGAACAGAAAAGTCAGCCCGAAACAAATCCTTCCCAAATGAAAAGTACATGTCGTATTGACAAAATTCTTTCACCGTGAGCACCAGCAATGTCCAGTCTACCAAATTCTCAGTTTTCATGCCTGTGGAGTTTATTATATAGACGTGGTGACAGTGTAAAGACAGCCTGTACTTCTGGTTTTCAAAGGAACTTTCTGAGCCATTTTAACATTAGAGTCTATGGAGGAGTTGGAGGGAGGAGGCTGCACATTGGTGACATTTATGAAAGAACCATAACACCTATTACAATAGTAAACACATTGGATGAAAGAGGACAGCGATGGCTACGTTTTGAGGGTAAAATCATACCTGTAGAGCAAACGCTGTGGACACAGCAGCAGTTTAAAGAGAAGATTTCAAGATAATTTTTTTTGCTCCTCTCACTCTAGCAGTTGAGCTGTCTCACTCTAGCGCCAACATTCCGTCCCATACACACCCATTATAAACTCTGAAACGGCTGAAAAAACAGCATGAAACTTAAACTGGAACTGAAGAAAAAGTATAATAGATATTGAAAAGATAAATACAAGTTGAATAGTTGAATGTCTTGTCTTTGTTTTAAAGTTTGAATGGTGGCTCTATGTCAACGTGTGTGGAAGTAGTAAGAGTTTAAAAATGAGTAAGTTGAATGAGAATTTGAAGGGTCTCCCCATTGAAATACATGGGAAATTTTTGTTGAATAAAGTTGAATAAAATTAAAAATATAAATGTTAAAAATGAGAAAAATAGAAGCAGTCATGTCCAAAAGAAGAGGAATCTAACGGTGTTTGAATGGTTTTTCTAAGTTGAACGGTTTTGAAGGAGTAGGAGTACAAAAAACGTACGGAATATATAATAATAAAATAGAAAAATAAAGATGTAGAAGAACAATACTGTGAATGCTTTTACAAGCATTCACACTAATAATAAAATAGAAGAATAAAGATTAGAAGAACAATACTGTGAATGCTTTTCAAGCATTCACACTAATAATAATAATAACTAGAAAGTGCATTTTCTGAAGAAACTGCAGTGTGAATGCTTGAATCTGAATGTATTCACTGAAATGAATTAATTGCTGAATTTTAAGTTAAAATTTTTTCATGAGCTGGAAAATACAGAATTTTTCATCTCAAAACAAAAGTGCTGAACTTTTGAAAGCTGATTTTCACACAGAAGAAGTTGGAAAATAGCTGAAAATGTTTAAAAAGTAAAAGAAAAGAAAAACCTCTGAATTAATAGCAAAAGTTCATATTCTTCTAATCACTGAGTGGAATTATGTATTATAAATCTCTAATTCATAAAAAAAAAATATAATAATAAAAATAAATGTAAAAACAAATTTGTTGAATTGAACTAAAAAGATGAACAAACATTCTGGAGAAAATACAAGCTTTAATATACAGCATAATGTTTTTCAGACATATACACATGTGTATATCATGTTTAATGGTATTACATACATCAATTTGTTTTGTATGTCATAGAAAATAACATAAAAATCTTAAGTCATATTTTACAGCTTCTTTCTGAAAAGGACTTCAATTAATTCAACAAATGTTTTTTTTTTTTCAAAATAGAATAAAAATCATTTTAAAAAGAGACGTTTGCAATGTTTTAAGGTGTTAATAATCTGATTCTGTCATGTGTCTGTTCAACTTTAGTTTTTGGCACCGACTCCATTCCTAAAGAACAAATTACAAAATAATAAACAAATAAAATTGAAATTAAAGTAGCTTTTTTTGTTAAACACTTCACAGGAGAATAAATAAAAATAACTCAATTAAATAAGTCAATAAAAATAATAAGCAACATATGAAATACATGAAAATTCAACTTTTAAAACCACAATCCTGAACCTTCAAACTGTGTTGGTTTCTTAGAACATGGCTGAACAGCTATTGGTCTACTTAATCTACTGCTCTGTCAACACATCTTTTTATTACTCATTCTTTTTTATGTTTTAATGTAAACAGTCCACACAGTGGTAAGAGAGAACTGTATAGAGATTTTTGAGTAAACTCAAATGAAAGCCTAAGGTGGTGACACAGTTTAACACATACAAATAATCAAATAAACACATTAGTCCTTTTTGTGAACATGGATAAATAAGTATCAATAGTTTACAGCATTGTTCAGCCATGCCACTAAATGCTTTTTTACACAGTGTTTTAACCTGGGCTTAGATACAAAGTCCCAAATTTAGTTAGTCCCTGACTTTGAGTTATGGTTATGACTAATTATTATACACAAGGCTTTATCTATCTGAACTCTAAGGACACAAATATGAAAAAAAAAACAAAACTATACTTACCAGCTGATACCCCACACTACACACTAGGTGTGCCATGTGACCTGAAACTTTGGTTCAAACTAATCATAATCATTCTGTTAACACTGTTTTTTTAACACTGTTTGTGTTGCTATTCAGCAGTTTAAAATTTTTTTAGATTGGATTACATGGAATGAATTTGAGTTCTCTTGGGGGTTTTGTGTGTGTTTTGTTCTTAGCAGATTTTTTTCTTCCATACTGTTAAATTCCAGTTACCACATTTCTGGTCATATGACATCCCAAGTCCCCAGTTAAAAAAATCCCCACAGTTAATTCAACATTAAAACAAAATAAAAAATATGTTAAATAAATAAATAAAGGTTTGCTCTGTGATGAAATATTAAATAAGCATACACTGTACAGAGCACTAACAATGAAAACAATCCTTTAGCCTGTTGATCAGAGAGAGGCAGTCATTATGTCCATTTAAAACCTGTAATCACAGAGCACAACGTTTCTGTGAAACTATAAAGTCCCAGATGATCCTCATCATGTCCAGTGACTTCAGAGTGGATCCTCCCTGTCATCCAACCAGTGTTTGATGTGTTGCAAGCAGCACAGAAGCAGGCTAGCTGAGGACTTTAAACGAAGAGCAGAAAACAGGAACATATGTAGTTGTAAATGTAAATATCAGTGATACTTGTCAAAGGGAATAAAATAATGAAAATGTTAACTTACACTCTCATTTAGGGAGGCTCTTGACACTGCACAGAGGAGGCACAGTCAGTCTGACAATGATGGTGATCTCCAGGGATGTTTTCCTGCAGCAACATTCCTGCCAACTGGCCATATGATCCAGAATAGTTGGTTTGTAATGAACAGAAAGATGTATATGTTAGGTAGTGTGCACTTAGAGCTGGTCCTAAGAAACAAACACATCCTGTAATAAACTGAATACCTGTAGTAGTGCTGCTGCAAATATGAAGCCCTTCTATCATGTGTGGTTTCAAAGAAGGTGTTTTGGAGGCTCACTCACAGAAACTGTGCAGTCTGTTCAGTCCTGAGTGTCTCAGCTCTGAAGGGGATGGACCACAGAGGGAAACACCTGAGTATAGACATTAAAATACACTCTAACACTCCTAAGGTCAAGTGAAAACACAATTTAAACACTTTACAAAGAATTAATACATGTTTTCATGGAAATAATGTCATTAACCCTTTTTGTTGTGAGTAAATCTCACCAACTGCTTGTGGGACAAGCTAGAAGGAGGACTTATCACAGAATCTCTCCTGTGGTCCAGATGTGAAGTCTCACGCTCTGATTGTACGGCGAAGATGGTGATGATGAAGCCTCTCTGATCTGTGGCATTACAGTTTCTGGCTGCTATGTGCTTCACACTGTTGGATCTTACATGTGAAGCTTGGAGAAGACACAGGAGAACTGTGTCTCTCTTAACAAAAAAGAAAAAAGAAAAAAAAAAGAAACCTAACAACCTCCCACCGCACCCCATCCCCCCACTCAACTCCCACCTACCCACTCCACTCAACTCCCCAGCCTCACATCATCCAATGTCTATACAAATGTAGGGTATCAGCTGGTAACAGAAAGCAAGTGTCACATATGTAGTACATATGTGACACTGCTGAAACACTTCTGGCCAGAAGTGTGCATTTATCAGCCAGTGCATTTATCATCCCAGACCCAGACCCACCCTGATAAATGCACTGGCTGAAACATGATAAAAGCTCATAAAAATGTATGTTTCATCGAAAGATTTGTCCAAGAATATAATTGTATACTTTTGAAAAAGTTTAAAGATTATAACAAACCGAAATCAGTAACAGTTTTGTAAATATTATTTCAAAATAGAGGCACAGATAAACTGGCTTAACTGTCATTATTGCTGTAATTAGGTATTTTAAACCTTTAGTCTGTGTTGTTCTCTCAGAAACAACGAAGAAGCTGTTGAACATATATGCGTTGTTTGGGCAATCCTCTGGTCCACCCTCCCTCCCTCCCAGCCACAGTGAGACTGGGGCAGCCTGGCAGGATTTTGAAGCCTGTCTGCAGAGAGGATATGCCTACACTGTTCGTTTTAAACTGGTATATTTGATTTTTCTGACATTCATAGATTACTGATTTTTAGATTTTCTGTAATACATAAAATTGTCATCTTTTACTGATATCATTACTTAATTCATTTAATTGTATTTTATGTAAAAGAATTCAAACATTATACTGCAATGCAGGGCGTTTTTTCTTAAGCCAACTTTTAAATATCGCTCTACTTTCTTATGTCATTCAAAAATATAGAAATTACTTACTGTATTCAAAGATCTAGATCATGAATCATCACAGGACAATACACAGTATACAGGGTCATGGTAACTATGGTAGGTCTTCATGACTCCAGAATGGAGACATCGCTCTGGCTGAGAAATGAAAATTAGGTCAAGCAGTGTGTTCTTTTCTGTGGTAGGGGCAGTGATAACCTGTGCGTATCCCCTAGACTCAAACAGCTCCAGGATTGGTTTGTTTGCACTGGATAAAACATTCTCATTAAAATCACCACAAACTATGATGGGATGAAAGTCCATGATCTCCAATGAGTCTAATAGGCTTACCAGGTTTTTCAGGAATGGCCTCAGAGTGTAGTCTGGAGGTCTGTACACAACTGCAATCAGTGCACTGACTGGTGCTTCAACCTTTAAAGCCAGAAATTCAAGGTCAGTTACATTATGGATGTACTGTTTTTCATGCACTTGAATGTCACTTTTCACATAAACAGCAACTCCACCACCACTTCTGTTTGCCATCTGGGGAAAGTTTGTGTAGGACAGGTGTCTGTTGCGTTTGAACAAATTGTAATTTTCCAAGTGGAGACTCTCTGCGACAAAAGAGCCCCGCAGGTGTGTTTCTGTTAGGCACAAAACATCTGCTAGACACAATTCATGGTGACTCTTGATGTCATTAATGTGAGCTGGCAGTCCCTCTGTATTATGATGAACAATGGTGAAAACGTCTGACCTGCTCAGTGTTTGCCTCACGTGTAGAAGAGGCATCATGTCATCAAGGTTGGCTTGTCTCATGTTCTCAAGCGCTGCAGTGATTTTTGGGTTGGTGAATATTTTTTTCTCCTCCATATCAAGAGGATACAGTCCACTGAGAGACGTCACTCTACTGACAGCTACGTAGGCCATGCCGGGCTCAAAAATGCTCTTAAGAGAGACAACAGCTGATGTGGTTGTCATACCCTGTACCTTATGTATTGTACATGCAAAGGCCAGCTTCACTGGGAACTGTCTTTGTACCACTCCTTTCTGCTTCAGATTCTCTTCTGCTCTCTCAATGTACACCATGTCGTCTGCTGGTGTGCGGTTATTCCTTCCAGATGTCTCATTATCCATTTTAAGTCCAAGCTTGATGATGTGTTGGTCATTTTCAGAGTAAACTACTCTAAGTAGTATTCCAAATGCGCCATTAACCAAACCATTTTGTATGTCAATGTTTCTGGTGAGCATGACACGAGCTCCTTCTGCAATTTTCAGCGTGTCTGGTAACTCGTTTTTACCTCCTTTCAATGGTCTGTCTTGAAGTGCCATTCTGCCAGTTCTAGGATCTTTTCTATAATCATCTGCATGGATGTCAATGATATGAGTATGGAGCAGAGCCAGTGTTGAAGAGTTGTGTGCATCCACTTCTTTATTAGTTGCAAAAATGTGCAACGCATCAGTCGGACAAAGGGCTGGTTCAGTTATGGCTTGTGACAACAAATCTCTATCTGCTTCGCAAAGCTCATCCAACTTTCCTTTCACACGAATTCTGTTCAACATCTCAGCAAAGACAACATCATCTTTCTGACGCATAATCTCAGTCAGAGTGATCATTTGGAAATGCTCCCGCCACAGGTCGATCTCAGACGGGTCGTGCACACAGAGAGGTTTAGACTGTCGCACTGGGGGTAGCTGATAGAAGTCTCCAACAGCAATGACTGACATGCCTCCAAAGGGTCTCCGAGTCCCTTTGATCTGTTTGAGTCTTGCATCTACATATGCAAAGAGATGTCTTGACACCATAGACACTTCGTCAATGACGATTATTTCAGCATTCAAAAGTTCTGATCTGACTTCATCCAGCTGATTGCCAAGTCCCTGAATGGGAGGTTTTAAGCTTCTAGGCAGCTTGAGAAGAGAATGCAGTGTTGTTCCAGAAATGTTAAATGCTGCAGTCCCAGTGAAAGCAGTTAACAGGACAGTGGGTTTTGATATGTCAACGTCGTCTGCGTATCTGGGCACTTTGCTCAGTATCTTAGATGCTTCTGAGTAGATGCATTTGATAAGATGTGATTTTCCTGTTCCAGCACCACCATTAATATAAAAGAAAAACTGCTCTGGATTTAGAGCACAGACTCTTTTAATGCACCAGTCTCTAACTGCATAAAATATGCAGGCTTGCTTCTTATTCAGATTCTGAAACATCTGACGTAACAATGTGGGATCAATAGCAGGGGGTTCCCTGATGGCTCTGACTTCTGTTGAAGCATCAGCCTGACGGCTGTAGTCGGGCACATCTTCCTGTTCATTTTCATTGTCTCGCTCTCTTTCTTGTTCAACAAGTGGCAACCTTACGAGATCTGATTCAGGTGCCAGATTACACCATTCGTCAGTCACACCTCTGTTCTGCTCATATTCCTCAACAGCGCTCTCGATCTCCTCACTGTTTTTCTCATATTTTTCTCTGTTTCTTTTGACAATGTGTTGCACGTACTCAAGACGGTCAGTACCTGGTAGCTGTACACAGCCAGCACCATAGAAAGCCTGATAGGTTGGCAACGATGGTGTTTTCAGTTCGTGGTCTGAACGATGAGGAAGGTAAAGTTTAAGCAGTCTTCCGTAATATTGCTCTGGATGTTTTTCTTGTGAGCAGCGGTGAAATCTGATGATAGCAGGCTTATCGTTTTTGCGCCTTTGCACAAATCCTATCTCATTGAGAAGGGGCAAAACATCTTTACCTTTTGTCTGTTGGCCATAGACAATCCTGCAAGTAGCAGCAAAGTCTGCCATGCACATCTCCTCAAACTCTGGTGTTTCAGGTCTGGCTTTGTATTTGTCATTCAAAGATGTCATCCAAACATTGGAAGACTCGGGTGTTGTGTTGTCCAGAACTGACAGGGGACGACTCATTTTCACAGGATTATCATCTGTTGGTATGAATATTACAGCACGTGAACATTGCTTCATGTGAAGACCACATGCACGAGCAACGCACTCCTGTGCACTGATCTCTCGCTTCTTTGAATATGCCTGCATGACGGCTCTCATTTCATCGCACTCATTTACACTGTCCTTATGGGAGTTCTCAATGACAGTTTTCAGGTACTCAGATAGCCCGCCCTCTTTTTTTGATATATATTTCATTAAATAATTTGCAGCGCCGAAAGCATCTAAAACAAAGCTTATGTCGATATTACTGTTCCAGGCTTCAAGCAGATGTGGATTATAGCCGTTTATCCAAGAGTCTTTTGGATCACGCTTTAGTATGATCGTACTCCTTGTGTTCATTTTATTCAGGTATCTCTCATATTCTGCATGTGTCAACTTGCATCTTGCCAAGAGCTGCTCTAAACTCATGGAAGCAGTTTCAGGCTCATTCAGCAGCTGGTTCAGTGGTCTGAGCTTGTTCTTTGCTGTTTCTACTTCCAGTGCATCATCCTCACTGGGTCTTGTGATCATTGTCTCATTGCAGGGTGGTTTAGGAAAACCAAAACGGCACCCGGAGCTTAAACTCCTAAAGCACGTCTTTGTGTGGTTCTTACTATGTTTTTGCACTTCTGTTACTTTCTTGTACAGTTCAGGTTGTTTATGTGGATCAGGCAGCTGAGCTGTGATGTATTTGTTTATAAAATCCACAACAGTTTGCTCATCATCCTCCTCAAACACAGGAGCACCTTCTACCCACAGGAGACAGTGTATGTGTGGGCTTCCTCTGTGCTGAAACTCAACTCTGTAAAAGTAGTCAATGACTTTGCCAAGTGGCTCTGCAGGAGATAAGAGTAAATCTCTGAATAATGCTTCAACTCTCTTGTCAAACATGCGCATTGTTGTGACAGGATTGCTTCTCAGGATGTCACACTTTGCCGACCAGTCGAGTCCTTCAAAATTGACTTGTTCACCTTGCTGCCTTGTTATTGCCTCAATCACTTCAGGCCAGCGCATTTCAGCAGCTGAAAATGTGCAAAAGAACGTGGGAGTTCCCAACTGTCTGATCATGGCAAAAAGATCTCTTGTTGTTTTCTCCCAATAGGCTGGGGTTCCTCTCAGAGGCTGCATGAATCTCACTGCATCTTTATTTCGCACCAGTTTCTCCACCTCATGTTTATCTTGTAACATGCCTGAGGTTATTTTTCTCCCATCTCTGGTCAGAGGCTTTGCCTTCCTTAACTGTATTGTCATGCTGGAAGTAGCCAAGTGTATTTCAGTCACAAACTGTGCAAAGAACAAATAGTTTGTGTCTTTGGCAAAACGATCATCAATGCAGAAAAGTCTTGATTTGAAATACCCACTGGGGGATACTTTGATCAGCCTTCTTTCATCAAGTGTGTTTTGGCCTGTAGGAAACTGCACAGGGAAGGCCATGGCCTCCAGTTTAGGTGTTTTGAAAAAACTTATTGGATTGTTTCTCTCTGCAGGAGCAACAGAGTAGATTCCTTCACTGAAACATAATATCTCCTCAGCCACATCAGGGGGCTGCAAACAGGACTCGAGTGCAAAACCACCATTAGTCAGTCCATCTGCTTGCTCTGAATCATCTCTCATCTGTTCATGTGATTGTTCACCATCACAGGGTAACATGTCAATGTCCTGTTCATTTTTATTTTGTGCTTCACTCAGTGCATTTTTCTCACAGCTGTCAATTTCCATTAAATCAGCCTCATCATAATCGTCCTCATTCATGTTTTCATCATCATCCTCCTCCTCATCTTCATCAGGAAGTGTTGGATCACAGAGCTCAGGATCATCTCTGATGGTCACATCCTTATACTGTGATTGAATCTGCTTGAGTTTATGCAGTGCTTGCACAAGTTTAGACCAGCTTACAGTCTGAAACAGCTGATGACCTTTGTAAGACAAGCGTCTCTTCAGTTTTACTCTCATCACCTGAGAATTAATTCTCAATCGAGGTAGTGCTTCAACAGTTTCCTGTACCTCTGATGGGACACAGACCACATTCCCTCTAATTGCTCTCTGTCTGCCTTTGGGAAGAGGAATAATCTTGGCAAATGGTATGCACTTGGCTATGAGATGTCTCTCCAGTATGTTGAGATCAGACAGTTCAGCTGGAATATCAGCAAGCTCCAGTTTATTGGCAGCAGCAAGTGCTGGCATGGATCCATTTTTAAGATGATTGTGGCAGGTGTGACAAATCCACTCTCTCTTTCTCTCATCAGGCACATTGCACTGCTCATTTCTGCAGTTTTCATCACAAACATGAACAAACTTTCCTGTCAAACATGTTGCAACCACATGTGGGTTTTTCACATAATTTGACCTTCTGCAGGGTCGCACTTGGTTTGGAAATGAAGCCTTGAAGCATACAGTACATGGGTATGATGGTCCAGCTTTGATTTGTGATTTGAACACAGATATGGCCTCGTTGATCACACTGTTGTCACTCTCTTGGGTTTGTCTGTTCACCCATCTGTATTTCCTTTTTATTTTCATTGCACATCTCATGTTGTGCATAATCCTAAATGCAAGATTACTTTGATACCTGTCTCGCATTAGTTGTTTCATCAGTTGTCTGTGTCTCTCTCTGAATGCGTTGTCACGTGCATAACGCTGAGTCACTCGAGATCTCTGTCTCTCTCTGACTTCTGGGTTTTCTCGATACCTTTTAGTGGTGTAGCTTTTTTTCTCCTCTCTGAAATCAGTATTCTCATAGTAACGTCTTTTAATATATTGTTTTTGTTTTTGTCTAACTTTAGCATTCTCACAGTAACGTCTTTTAACATACTGTTGTTGTTTCTGTCTGAATTCTGCATTCTCACAGTAACGTCTTTTAACATACTGTTGTTGTTTCTGTCTGAATTCAGCATTCTCACAGTAACGTCTTTTAACATACTGTTGTTGTTTCTTTCTGAATTCTGCATTCTCACAGTAACGTCTTTTAACATACTGTTGTTGTTTCTGTCTAAATTCTGCATTCTCATGGTAACATCTTTTAATGTATTGTTGATGTTTCTGTCTAACTTCAGGATTGTTTTTATATGCCTCGCTTGTGCAAGATTTTTTCTTTTCTTTGTACTCTTTGTTTGAAGCATACTTTTGTCGTTCTTTCCTTTTTTGGTTTTCTTTTCTCTGATTTCTGGGTTTCTCTGATGCCATTGATCTTCTTTTCATTTTGTGCCTTTGTTGTTTATTAACTTTTTTCAGTTTTTGTAAAACTATATCAGAAAGATCACAGGCAGCAACATTTGTTATTGCAGCATTTGATTGACATAAAAAAGCATCCCTTGATGGAAGGAAACTTAATTCACTGCATAGTTCTTCAGTTGGTATATTAGGAGGCTCATTCTGATCTTCATATGATGTGAACTGAGTCATGTGGACTTCTTTTTGTTTCACCAGTGCCATACAAATGGACATTTGACAAAAGATGTTCCCAGTCAGATCAGTGGTTGTGTTTCTCCTTGGAGTAGAGGAGTTTGCTTCATCAACAGTTTTATCAGAGTCAGTAGGTCCCACAGCAGTGGCAGCTGTTGGTCTGCAGACTGTGTCTGTGATAGTATCACTCAGATTGACTGTGCTCATACTGTAGAATTGCACAGGCTTCAGCTCATAGTTACAAGAGGGTGATATCTCCATCATTTCATAAGAATCTTGGATCCTCTTAATCATGTCACTGAGTAGTGTGAATTTCAGCATCACTGCTGTACCACGATTACGTGATTGTAGTGGTAAAGGAAGACCACTGGGTGTTCTGGAGTGTGGATCAAAGAAACCATATTTGCCTGATGTGGATCTGAACACTGCAATACACAATCCACTCATAATCAGTAAGGCATACTGCACATCTGACAACAGGCAGCTCAGTCCTGCTTCTAAGCTGAGAAAGGTATCTACTGCTTCCTCTGGAGGTTCTTCAAATGTCCCATACCGGGAAGACTGTGTCATGTCGACATGATACATAGACCTGCGAGCATCAACTTTGTCTGGCAGCTCATCGGTTGCCAAATGAATATTTTTAGGAAATCTTTTCTTGGCCTCTTTGTAAATCACATCACCTTTATCCAAGACCAGATTAAGGTCAGCTGCAGTCATGTTTTCATTCTCATGAAGGAATGCAAGAAATGTGAGAGAGTTACATGTGCACTGGTGGTTTCTGGAGTCTCCATATTTAGGATGTGCCTGGCTGTGAGATGCACAGACATGTGTCACAGAGGGCTGATTTTCAAGGTTCACTCTTTCTGCATGAGATGGTCGTGCCACATCACTGTGACAGCCTCTTTTCAAAGAATCAGCATAACCCACCTGTGGGGGACTTGAAACCTCATGTTGTTCATTAAATTCATGCTGCAGTCCAATCTTTATAGCATCAGCATAAGATACCTGTTGTACATGTGCAGGAACATGTTGACCTGCCTGTTTAACACTGTCAGAATTGATCTTTGCAGAAACACTGTCTTCTGCAGAGCTCTGAGGAAAATCAAACTCAGCTTGTGCACATATTGGTACACTGTGAAACTCATGGAACTTCTTCCAGCGTTGTTTTGCAGCTTGTGACTTTTTCTGCTTCCTTGGCATTTTCACACACCTGCAAGTGTTTCTTAGTCTTTAGAAAATATGTTCACAAGATAAGAGTGGCACACACCAGGAGATGTTGTCTTTGTTTTTATATTTCAGTTTTTATTTGTCTGAAACAGTTGTCTTTCAGTTGACAGTTTGTTCATCAGTCGAGAGAATATTATGCACTCTCTTTATTGGCTTGGCACAACTTAGCAGCAAGCCCAGAATGAAAAACAGGTAGAGAGAAAATTTAGAAGAGAGAACAGACAGAGCAGGAGAGACACGGCTTGGAAATCACAATCACACCGTGAATTAGAGTTTTCTTTGTTTGTTCAGTTCGTTCTCAGGGTACAGGCAATATATGCACTCTTTATTGCTTTAATGGCTTGGCATTTTTCAGCAGCAAGCCAAGAGTGAAAAACAGGTAGAGAGAAAATTTAGAAGAGAGAACAGACAGAGCACGAAAGACACGGCTTGGAAATCAAACCGTAGAGTTTTCTTTGTTTGTTCAGTTTGTTCATAGGTTGAGGCAAACTATGCACTCTTCGTTGCTTTATTGGCTTGGCGTTTTTCAGCAGCAAGCCAAGAGTGAAAAACAGGTAGAGAGAAAATTTAGCAGAGAGAACAGACAGAGCAGGAGAGACACGGCTTTAAATCAAACCGCAATAAGATTCTTGGTTTGGCACAATTTCGCACAAACCACAGGGTGAAATACAGATGGAAAGAAGGCAGAGACAACAGGTGGAGCAGGACAGAGGATAGAGGGATTGGGGGGTTGGGATGTGAGAGAGAAGACTGGAGATCTCGTCCTTGTTCTTCTTCTGCACACTGTGAACAAAAAACAAGAAAAAAATAATAATTTTATTAAAATTATATCACATGGTAATTGTATGAACTAATTGTGACTACTGAAAAGGATAAAACAAATATTCAAGCTAAACTGTTGTTGGCTGCCATGTGCAAAAAGTTGCATAATTGGGCACTTTTTAAAAGAATAAATATTTAATTAAATTCAGCAATAATATTTCTAAATACAAATATGATTAACTAATCACATGTAGTGTGACTACAAAAATGTACGAAAAAAATATTTTAGCCCAATTGTTAAGCTGCACTTATGTGTATTTATTATAAAATTGTGTTTAAAAGGTCTAGCACAAAGTTTGAACCCATCAAAGCTTATATTAGTCATATTTTATTTATTTTTTTTTGGTCTACTTCTCTTACAGTATGTGCACACCTACCAGGCAAAGCACAGATGTGAGTCAAGTTCCTGAAAGTGTAAGACGAGAAATAATGTTAGTTGTCTGTACAGTGTTATCAGACTAACAGAAATACAAAGCCCACACGACATGATACACTGAACTTATAGTCAGCGGGTTATATAATAATACAGCACACCAACAGAAACAGCAGCCATTTTATTCATAATTCAAACTAATTACCTGAAGTATTTCCACTTATGTAAGGCTACTGTTAGACTGTTACTAGCCTTAGCATTGCTGCTAGCGCTAGCATTCCGGCTAGCATTAGCACTTCAGTTAGTGTTAGCACTGCAGCTAGTGTTAGCATTGCAGCTAGCATTAGCAATTCTGCTAGCACTAACACTCTTACTTTTAAAACTGAGCCACAATGGCAATAATAAAGCTCATTTGTTACTTTTGTCTCACTGACCACCAAGAAATATCACAGAAATATCACAGGAATATTCTTTTTGTCAGTTAACAACTGGTAAGGCTAGTGTTAGCACTATAGCTAGCGTTAGCATTGTTGCTAGCATTAGCATTGAAGCTAGCGATAGAACTGCTGCTAACAGCAAAACGTCATAAACGTATATAAATGATAGCGAAGGTTATTCTTTTTTCTTTCTTTATCTATTCTTTGAACTCTGTTCGACTTGATGTGTGAGTTTAAATGTCAAACATCTATTTTTACCATCATAAAAGTAAAACAGTGCAGTACTGAGTATACTGTACTTACCACAGCAGAGAGCAAAGCGGAATGAGACAGTTGGTCCAGTGATGGGTTAAAAACAGATGAGGCGTTCAGGTGGTGCTTGGAAATTTGACCATCAGTTTGAACAGCAATAATGAGCATATACATGTCTGTGTGAGAGAGACATAGAAAGATAAAGGGAAAAAAATACACTAGACTAGTGTACAAATTGGTACTTTTTGCCCGAGTATAAGCGAATGAGTGACATACAGAAAAATAGGGCAACTGGAATTACATGAGCAAATAAAAAGTATTTCATCTCGAACTGTTTTGTAGGTTTTATTTTAAGACTACTTTAAGTGTGTTAGTGGGGTGATAAACTATACAGACTATAAACAGAGACATTAAATGAGATTAGATTAGTTAAACGTTAGTTAAAATGTGGAAAAATCAACTACAGACAGGTAGATGCTGTGAGCTTTAATTATCCAGTCAGAAAGAATGATTTTAAAATCATCAACTGACTCCAACTGCCCAGATATGAAAAGCCTGTGTCCCAATCACAATGCTCTACTTAGTTGGCATATACTAACTACTGACAAACTATTAATCTGTGGCAAAACCCTGTCAAATCTGTCTTATTGTACCTATTGAAAAAGTTCATCTTACTACAACTGCTTAGATGCAGTAGACATTTGTAGGTTTAATCTTGGCAGAGTGAGAGAGAGCTCGTTAAGCAGGCAGGTGTGAGCCTGGTTGCTATAGTGACTGCACCCAATGGCATACACACAGACATGCACCTCACTTTTGCTGCTTAAAATGAACAGAAAAGTCAGGCCAAAACAAATCGTTCCCAAATGAAAAGTACAGGTCGTATTGACAAAATTCTTTCACCGTGAGGGGCAGCAATGTCTAGTCTACTGAATTCTCAGTTTTCATGCCGGTGGAGTTTATTATATTGACGTGGTGACAGTGTAAAGACAGCCTGTACTTCTGGTTTTCAAACGAACCTTTTGAGCCATTTTAACATTAGAGTCTATGGAAGAGTTGGAGGGAGGAGGCTGTGCATTGGTGACATTTATGAAAGAACCATAACACCTATTAAAATAGTAAACACATTGGATGAAAGAGGACAGCGATGGCTACGTTTTGAGGGTAAAATGATGGCTGTAGAGCAAACCCTGTGGACACAGCTGCAGTTTTAAAAAAAGATTTTAAGATAAATTCCCCCCCTCCTCTCACTCTAACAGTTGAGCTGTCTCACTCTAGCGCCAACATTCCATCCCATACACACCCATTATAAACTCTGAAACGGCTGAAAAAAAGGATGAAACTTAAACTGGAACTGAAGAAAAAGTATAATAGATATTGAAAAGATAAATACAAGTTCAATAGTTGAATGTCTTGGCTTCGTTTTGAAGTTTGAATGGTGGATCTATGTCAATGTATGTGGAAGTAGTAAGAGTTTAAAGAGGAGTAAGTTGAATGAGAATTTGAAGGGTCTCTCCATTGAAATACATGGGAAATTTTTGTTGAATAAAGTTGAATAATTTTAAAAATATAAATGTTAAAAATGAGAAAAATACAAGCAGTCATGTCCAAAAGAAGAGGAATCTAATGGTGTTTGAATGGTTTTTCTAAGTTGAACGGTTTTGAAGGAGTAGGACTACAAAAAACGTACGGAATATATAATAATAATAAAATAGAAGAATAAAGATTAGAAGAACAATACTGTGAATGCTTTTCAAGCATTCACACTAATAAAGATTAGAAGAACAATACTGTGAATGCTTTTACAAGCATTCACACTAATAATAATAATAATAATAATAATAATAATAATAATAATAATAATAATAATAATAATAATAGTAGTAGTAGTAGTATTTAATCGGTGTAGCATGAATGGAAAATCTGTAAAATACAGTTTAACATTTCTCCTTCACATGTTCCAAAACTATTGGAGTATTTTGTTGGCCGATTACAGCCGCCAGCCTTGACACCCCTGGTTTAGAGAATTTGACCAACAGATTTCTCGGATTTGACAACAAGGCTTTTCTGCTAGACTCAGGCCAAGTTAGTCTTTAAACCCTTTACTCCCAGTTTCTCCAGCAGGAATCAAACACCGGGAGCTACGGGCCAGCCGCGCACAAAGACTCAAACTGACTTTTCGTTTCTGCTCCGAAGTGTGGCGTACTACACCCACGTCACATGACCACTACTAATTACGGTTTTGGTGTATTTTACGCTAATTTCGACACGTGACTGAAACAAACCTGATGACACGTCAAACTCCCATAAAGCTTGGAAGTCAGCAGCAGCAGCAGGAAGAAGCAGATTGTAGGTCGTGAAGTCAGTGAAACCCACAGTGCACCTGCTGATGGGCAGTGTGTTTTTAATCCACAGTTTTCAATATTGTGTAGACTAATGTGCCTGTATTAATTCAGCTCCGTATTATTGTGTGAAGTTGCACTGGGTTGGGAGTGGCTCTGTGTGTGTGTGTGTGTCACATTTTTGGTGAGTCAATGGCTGTAATGGGGTTGGACTAATTAGAGGCAGGTGTACTTGATTGCACTGATACACTGGTCTACTTATAGCCCGAATAGGACACTGGACTGTTTTATCTTTTGATGATTTGTCAGTAAATTATTTTTAGAATTTTATTGACTGTCATCTTTTTGCCCACGGCTGAGACGGTTGGTCAGACCTAGACTCTATGTGTGGTGCGTCACAAGTGGCAGAAAAAAAGAGGAACGATGCTGATGAGAACTTGTATTTAAATAAAAACAAACAAACACAGAAGAGAACTTGGACAAAAAGCAAATAAAAAAACTTTTTTATTTTTTTAATTAATGAATTAAAACCTTCACATTTAGACAGAGATATTGTTGCTCTGCTTCCTCTTATTTTATAAGCAGAATTGGCTTCATTCATTCACCAACCCAATCATATGACTTTTATTCACTTAGGGGAGACCGGGGATAGTTGTAACATTTTTGACATTTCTGTCTGTAAATTGGAGCTCTTTTAAGGTAGTGGATTCAAAATGTAATGCAAAGTATTTACATGTCTCGGCTATTAAATAGTGCAGCTATTTTCTCTGCAGCACAATTACCCATTGCATGGTATGGTCTCAAACACAAAGAGTGAAATGTTGCAATTAACCCCACAGTCTGGGTTAGTTGTAACATATCCTGGGGTGAAATGTAACACAATGAAATAAGGGTACTAACAAAACATTAACATGTAATCTTTTTATTCAACACATGAATGCACTTAGAGCCATTTATGTAGCTATGTGTGTGTGTTTGACAGAATGCAGAAATCTAGCTTTTGAACATATTCCAACCCCCCAAAAAAGACAAATTATGGAATTTTCTGCAACTGAATATTTCATTAATTTTGGTTGGTCTTCCTTGAGTTTGGCCTCATTGGCTCAGTGGGCATTATAACCTACAACTCTTGCACCAATTTTGAACATAACAATGAAGCTGAAAAAATGTAGTTGTTCACCAGCATCGCAATTCCATTACTTTTTATCATGGCTTACCTTGGTGTGGTTTGCAAAGTGCTTCAGAAAGATGAGGAAATCTGTTTCTTGCACCCTCCTGATTTATTTCCACTACCAATACTTCCTACTGGTCCATCTCTGACACAGTGGTCTGCATAATGTATGTGCGGGAACACAAACAGTGGAGGAATTGTGTTGCCAATGGCATTAACCGCATATACAAAAGCGACCAGTGAACCTCTCTCTGCTGATGTCGTTGCCCAAACTTGTTTAATATAAGTTAAAGTAATAGTGTGGTAAGTTGTAACATCTGCATTATTGGTACAACTAACCCAGACTGTTGCTGTTACAACTGACCCAGACTCCTATAGCCAAGAACTAGCTAACATTACAACCAACGGCTAAAACATTAGCACTAAAGACCTACACAGAATATATCCCCATAGACATACAAATAACATAATTTAAGTTTGATTAGTTTAACTGCAAAGCAGATAATGCTATTAGAAATTGAAATAAAGTAGAAAAACTTACTTTTTGGCATACAAATTACTTTTTTGTGTGTTAAATTGCCTGTGTTTGACAAAATGTGCTGATTTTTCACATGTGATAGCAGAACTGAATTGGGCATGCACAGGATGAGTCACATCATTTGAAACTTAGCCCTGACTGGAGAAATTGGAAGTGTTACAAGTGACCCACGTTACAACTATCCCCGGTCTCCCCTACTTCCACTTTTGTTCATTTTAACCAGCATGTTTCGTGTTTTTGTCTGAAGGCGGCATGTATGACATGACCTGCTGCCAGGTTAATAAACTGCTATCAGTGGAAAACGAGGAATCCTCAGTGGAATATGTAATCAATAGTTGCCAGAGTGACACTACTTCTTTCATAAGAAATATCCAAACGTTTATACAGCTGTCTAAATGGCCAGATGGATTTTTTTTTTGTTGATACTTCAGTATGTTTACGAAGGCATTTTGAAAACACGCCACCACGATGATCCCAAACAGATCCTGGAAATGACAGTTCAGGGGGCGGATCGGGTCCGCAGTCGCTTCTGCTTTGACAATCACAGTTCCCAGGATCACACCGCCTCCACCCGGAGTCAGAAGAAATCTTTTTTCATCTTTTTAATTCATGATTTTTTATTTTCTTTTTTCTTTTTAATGGATCGCATGGACTCTATTAATCATCATCTGCTGTCTAATAGCCTCACTGCAACTTAGGCCTCGTCCACATCCACACTGCTTTGGGTGGGTCTAAACTTTGTAATCACAGAATCATTGTTTTTAATACGCGCGTGTAAGAAATCGATGCAAATCTATCAACGTTATGTGTGCTGTGAACCCCGAAGATGAACGCGGTCAGTATCCATGATTGTTTTGATAAAGAGGAGCTAAAGAGAGAGTGGGTGAGCTGGGCTGACTTATAACAGCGGAAAGAGAGAGAGAGAGAGCGAGAGAGCTGCGCAGTAAATTCCTTCCTTTAAATAATATTAAATAAAATACATTTTCAGCTCTAACCACAGTCTGATCTATTGTTCAATTTGTTTTTTCGGTTTTTTTTATACTTTCACTTTCTATTTACTGTGTTCGGTGACGTCATCCTCACTCTCTATAGCCAGAAATTGAGGCAATATTCCTGTTGGAATATAATATGTTGATAACCAAAAGGGAAACTTAAGAATATGCTAGACAGTCTGGATTGCATCAGTTGGCTCAACAATTTCCCGAAAACACATCTGCTTTGTTTGCAGCTGTTTGTGTTTGATACATTTTGTTCATTTTTGCTCACTTTTGTATTTTTTCACGTCGTTAGAAGGTCTTTGGATATTCATGTACCCCTGATTTGGACTGAGTAACTGTTTGGACCTGAATGTGATGAGAAGAGTGAAGAAGATGTCGTCTTCTTCCATTATCACCGCTGTGTTTCTGCTCTGCTGCTTAGCCAACGGCTCCACAGGTACATATACAATTTAATGAATCTCATTATTAATTCCTCACGTTTTCATAAAGGAAAAGTTCATTTTAACTTGTCAACTAAATTGTTCTGCCACTTGTGATTGGTCAGATGTTCTATGTGATTTAGTGATCGTGCAGTTTTATTTCTATATTTCTCTGCTTCTTTATGAGGCTCTCAGTGGAAATGTGCTTTACCATCAAAAAACCTAGAATGTAGCAATAATTACAGAACTAAAGTATCTCTGCTGTCACTGAAGCTTTGCAAAATCCTCTTGGAGGATTGCCTTTTCACATCTCTGATGCAGCGTGATGGCTTTGCCCTTGCTGTTCTTAGGCTCACCACATCCAGCCATGGTTTCTGATTGGCCCGGACATTGACAGTCCTGGTCTCTGTGACATCACTGATGTACTTTGAAATGTAGGCAATGACAGTTTGTCTGTGAAGGTTCTCAGTCATCTGGGTAATCGTAGTCTAAGGAGCTTGGAAAGAAAATTTTCTTCAAGTTTCTTGAAGACGTTTCACCTCTCATATGAGAAGCTTCTTCAGTTCTAAGACCAATTGGGGGAGAGTCCCAGATTTAAGCCCTTTGGGGGGGACCCTCAAGTAGGTCATGGACCCCCTATTGATCCCCTACCTAATCACATGATCCAAGGTGTGAAAACAGGTGTAGGTCATAGCCAAGGTTTCGGGTGAGCTCATTGTGAAACTTGACCCCACCCTATCATGTGATTTCCTGAGGTCAGATGGCCCAGGATGTGAGTGGGCGTTAAGGCGTCTGGGAAGGATCTCAAAACTGGATTACAGATGGCAGGCAGTTGGTGTTGTAAACCACCACCTCTGTTCAAAGATGGTCGCTCACAGTGGACATAGATGCTTCTTTCACTCCTCTTTCAAACCATCTTTCTTCTCTGTCCAAAATGTGAACATTGGCATGCTCGAAAGAGTGACGTTTGACCTTTAGATGCAGATGGACTGCAGAGTCTTGTCCCGTGGAGGTGGCTCTTCTATGTTGATCCAGCTTGTTGTCCAGTGAGAGCACGTTGGACAGTACGATGGGGGAAATAGCGGGTTTGTGTGAATTAGCTGCTAGCCTACTCCGGATGCCTCCACACTTACCCGTCTTCTTCCTCTTGCAGCGCCTGACACGTTCCATCTGTGTGCGAGATCTAGTAGCAGGGCTCGCTGAATGTAGGTGCCTCTGAAGCAGTCCGCAGTCCGTCAGTGTACTTCATAGCTCTTCCGTGATTGATAAAGTCAGTTTGCTTTTCTTGATTTTGAGAAGGAGCTCACGACTGTGTGGGCCTTGTTTCACAAGAAAAAGAGCAAAACAAAGACACTGTTTTGTCGGGACATAGAGCAGCCGCCCTGTGTGTCCGTGCCGTAATAAGATGGTGAAAGATGTACCCTTAGGCCCCCTCCTCGATTCAGAGATGGTCTTTTCCTTTTCATGTAAATGGCCTCCTTGACGCCGCGCTCAAACCAGCGTTCCTCCCTGTCCTGGATGTGAACATCCTCATCCTTGAAACAGTGTCCACTGGCCTGTAGGTGTAAATAGACTGCAGAGTCCTGGCCTGACGAGGTAGCTCTTCTCTTTACCAGAGGTTGTTTGGTTTCTCCGATGTATAAATCCTGGCAATCCTCCTGGCACTTAACAGTGTACACTATGTTACTCTGTTTGTGTCGGGGGACCTGATCCTTGGGTGGACCAATTTTTGGCGCAGCGTGTTTTGGGGTTTGAAACCCACAAAGATTCAGTGTTTAGAAAAAATGCGTCTCAACTGCTCCGACACTGCTGACACATACGGGATCACTACGAGTCTTCGCTTAGGCAGCGGTCGTCCTTCTCTCCTGAATTGTCTGGAGCTTTCTGGTTGGGGAAACCTACAGTCAGCTGAGACCAGTGTTGGGCAAGTTACTTTGAAAAAGTAATTAATTATAGTTACTAGTTACTACTTCAAAAAAAGTAACTGAGTTAGTAACTGAGCTACATGATTCTAAAAGTAATTAATTACTTGAAAAGTAACTATTGCGTTACTTTAAAAAAACGTTTAACCCTCTGGGGTCCAGCTTATAATTGTCCATGTTTAACTACTTTTGATTTTCCCTCCACATTTCACCTTTAAAAACTATTTACTTTGTTTGGTATCATTCTTTTCAGCACAACCTCCCATGTCTGAATTTACAGTCATGTTTTCATTTTGACAAACTGTATTAACACAATTGCTCTAAAATCAGACAAAAAGAAAACATGTTTATTGAATCATATTTCATAACTTTAAATGCAAATAAAAAATGTCAATTTTAAAATCATGTGCACAAGTTTTGCAAACATCAAAGTTATTTGCAGCCATTTACCTTTTACCCTTTTTAAAATAACCATTTCAAATTATTTACATAACAATCAGGTGTTCTCCATTCAGTAAGATGCCACGGCGTTGTAATGATAGAAATAGTAATTAGTTAGATTACTCGTTACTGAAAAAAGTAACGCCAATACTTGAATGCCGTTATTCCCATCACTGGACTTATATACATATTTATATATGCACATATATATATATATATATATATATATATATATATATATATATATATATATGCTCTTCCCTCTTGTTCTAATTTTTTCATCTGATTTTTTTTTACCTTCTTTTCTGTTTCAAAGGCTCTCAGGAGGATTGTGTTTATGCTGCAACAGGATCAAACTTCACTGTGTCACTTGGATATGAGTTGAAGGAATCAGATAACCTGAAATGGTTCAAGGACACAAGCGTAATCTTTTATCGCAGACAGAAACAGGTGATCTCAGGGAAAAATTATGATGTTGATTCAACTGGATCACTAAAGCTGACACAACTCACCAAAGACAAGTCAGGACGATACAGACCAGAGGTTACCAATGCAGATGGAATAAATGTGGGAGATTTACCAAGTGTGCATTTGTGTGTATTAGGTAAGTAAAACACATTATATGTGTATTTATTGTGTTTGTACTACTTATATCACAACAAGCAAGTGTGCTAAGCTGTCTTAGTCATACTTTGTCATTAAGATTGTTTGGCTTTATTATGACGTCACTTTTCAGGCTTATCAATCAACGGTGTTGGTTACTGTAGAAAATCATTATCAGCAGTAGTTTATATGATGTTGATATAAAGAAATTTTCTGTTCTCAGACCCTGTGCAGAAGCCCAAAGTAACAGTGATGTGTACAGACGATAAGACAAAAGTCTCTTTTACTTGCAGTGTTATTAAGGTGAGTACATTATTTATTGTTTCAGTTACAATTAAGTTAGAGTACTCTACCAATAACTGACTCATAATTAAGCTGTTGAAGAATCTGTGGCCTCATTTTTCCTCCACTGAAACCCTGCATGATTTGCAGCGTGCTGTCTACAAGCATTTACTCAGAGATGTTGTTTCAGTGAGGCTTGGGTCTCTATGTATGTATTATTTAATTATATAGGCTGGAAAATTACCAAAAATGTATGAAAAGATTATTATATTTCTAATTTTGGTGAGGTTGAACTTTTTATGTTAGACTTAAAATATGAACCTTCCAATAAATCCACTAATTGTCCGTTTGTCTACAGAGTGAAAATAATTTTCAGATCAAATGGTTTATGGATGATAAACCCGCAGAAAAAGAGACTGGCAAGGAGCTGACAAGGCCAGCCAAAGACGTGCTAAATGCTCGTTTCTCTTGCAATGTTTCTAACCGTGTCAGCTCTGAGATCAGTCAGCCTGTTCAACAAGACTGCATTAAGCCCTGTGAGTAGTCAAGTCAGTGACACTGGGTTGTGCAAGTATGATGTGCTATCACGTGTCACTCATCTCCAAATAAATACATTTGTGCTCCTGTTGTTTTATTCTGAAGCTGATCACAGTGGCATCTGGATCGCTGTGGGTATGTTTCACATCTTATATGAAATGTGGAGGAATTAAACTTCACACAATGAACTCATCATTTGTCTATTTCTAGTCCCACTTTAACATGTCAAACACAATTTGCTGTTATTCTTCACCATCAGGCATTTGTATTTGTTTGCTGGTAATCATTGTTGTCGTCATTTGCTGCGTCCAGTCCAGACGGAAAAAGCGGATTAAAAAAATCCGTAAGATTTCTTTTTAAAAATGTCGTCTCCTTTTTATTTTGTTGCTGGGTTGTTTTGGCTGGTGTTTGGTGGCAGGGCGTATACTTCACTGAAAGCTTGATAACTTTCCTTCCTTGAGTATTGAGACAAAGAAAAATGATTGGATTTATTAAGTTTAGCCATTGTAATGAATTTCACAGTGCAGTATTGACATTAAGACTGAACAAACCAGGCTGAACATGTGATGCTGAATTAGGCTACAGACGACACAAATTATTGTGTCAAAGAAGGAAATTAGGTTTTTAATGTTTTAAGCAGATTCTTATCTTTTACTACATGTTCAGAAATCATCACGTGTTGCAGAAATGACCTTTTTTGTGACTGGGCGATCTGTGGTCTGGATTTGATTTCCTTTTTATTTTTTATTTATTTTTAATCTGAGTGACACCTCCAAGATGTGTTGAGCTTTTAGATTTTGTTGATTGCAAAGCAGATGAAGTTTGATTCTAGCTCATCTTTCTTTAGCTGACAGCACCACATCAAAGCCAGGGTCTTAGTATGAGCAGGTTTTGCCAGAAATGATGAGAGATGATTGTGATGTGAAGACACAGGATGTCTTTTGTCCTGTTTTCCTCGTCTCACCCTAACCGGTGGCGGCTGATGGCTCCTCCTCCCTGAGCTGGTGGTTTCTTCCTTAAAGGGAGTTTTTCCTTCTCACTGTCACCAAAGCTCTTACTCATAGGGGGCCATATGATTGTTGGGGATTTCTGTTTCTTTGGATTACTGTAAGGTCTTGACAATATAAAGTGTCTCGCATCAACTGTTGTTGTGATTTGGCGCAGTATTGACACAACTGAACTGAGCTGATTCTCCCACAGACCTGTCGTCTTTGCTTATTTTAACAGAGGAGCTTCGTTTACAGATCGCTCAGGAGCAGCAGCAACATCAGCAGCAGCTGTAGTGAGCTGGCCTGCAACACTCAAATAACTCATCTAAACACCATGTGACCAGCAGCATCCCAGAACCTCTGAGTGAGACAACAGGAAAAAATACAATCATTATCCAGCCTCAGTGATGAGATGAAACGGTGTGTTTAGGGCCCCTCGTTTGTTTACACTGACTGTATAAACTGGGTTAAATGTGCACACAATAACGGAGCAGGTTAATGAACCCATATAGACGATCAGTCTAAACAAGTGCTAATCAGTATTTGATCAACATTGATGGATTTTTATTAAAGACTCATGTGTTACAGTGTTTTTAAAAGATGTGGAAAAACTAGATTATTCTTGGAATACTGTCGTCTACTTGTCTATGTGGAAAAGCTGGTCCTTGTAAAAATGTGATGACACTTATATTTTGACTTTTTAAACATTTTTTTCTAATTTTTTTCGTAGGTTTTTGGTTTTTTAAATAAATGTTACCTTTAAACAGTTGTAATTTAGCATAGCATGGCCATCTCTGTAGTCGTCTTGCTTGTGAACTCTGGGATTTGTATTACAACCAAAGTATCTCAAAGCCATGGCATTCCTTTACTGTTTCTGTTTTAAACTGCTTGAAAGGGACTGACTTGTATTTTCAGACCTATGAATTCTCCTATAAACATCAGTTTGAAATGTTTTGTGTACCTCTTCTGTTTGACAAAAAGTTCTGCTTCTATTTTTTAATCAGTGATACTCTAATGTGAATAATAAACATGGCCTTCCTTATGAACGCATCAGCAGTTCATGTCCTCGGATAGTTTTCTGCATTTATTTGCTCCGACATGTAGAAAAAGTGTATAATTATATATGGATATATTTTTGCAAAAGGCTGCGATTTTTCCTGCTGAAGTATTTCTTCAGCCTTCCAAGGATTTACCCATGAACTCCTGCAGCTAGATGGATATAAAGGTATATTTTGCTATCTGATCACATGGTTGTATAACATATTGACACTGGTCTCTCTTCTGCCCTTGGATTCTGTTATTCATGTTTTCTGTTGATCTTTACTGATAAAATAAACTATTTTACTCTTTTCTCTCGCCTCACAGTTCATTATTTCAAAACCACTACCAGGTGAAGAAAAGAGAAACAGTATTCTCCACTGAGAAAGCAGCAGCGCCCTCTGCAGTTTGTGTGTTGAAGTGAAAAAGCTTACAGGACTCCAAGTACTGACGAGGACCAACCCTGCTTAGCTTCTGGGATCAGGTGTGTTCAGGGTGGTATGTTTTTTTCCCCCCCCTTTCTCACTGTCCCTCTCCCCTTCTGTTTTTCTTTTCCTTCCTCTTTCTTTCTCCCTTTCCTATCCTTCACTCATGTCTGTCCCGTCTGTAACAACTGAAAATAAAATAAAATAAATAATAAAAACAAAGGTTGATCAAATGGACCAATACGGCAATGCCATGATGATCCATTTGGCAAAATAAATCCATTGGGTATCCTTGTTGGTCTTCAGACAACAATTCTGACGGCTAAAGAACCAAATGGGACAGGCAAAAAAAAAAAAAAAAAAAAAAAAAAAGGCTGCGATTTTTCCTGCTGAAGTATTTCTTCAGCCTTCCAAGGATTTACCCATGAACTCCTGCAGCTAGATGGATATAAAGGTATATTTTGCTATCTGATCACATGGTTGTATAACATACCGACATTGGTCTCTCTTCTGCCCTTGGATTCTGTTATTCATGTTTTCTGTTGATCTTTACTGATAAAATAAACTATTTTACTCTTTTCTCTCGCCTCACAGTTCATTATTTCAAAACCACTACCAGGTGAAGAAATGAGAAACAGTATTCTCCACTGAGAAAGCAGCAGCGCCCTCTGCAGTTTGTGTGTTGAAGTGAAAAAGCTTACAGGACTCCAAGTACTGACGAGGACCAACCCTGCTTAGCTTCTGGGATCAGGTGTGTTCAGGGTGGTATGGCCATAAACGAGAGGACAGTGCAGAAACTGCTTTTTTATACGTGCTGTGATGACACACACATGCTCATATTCTTATCTTCTATATATAAGTTTTAGTCTCCAAAAGACAAAAATGTTTGACCTACAAATCGTCCTAACACACTTTGTGCTCTCTGTCAATTTAACACTGCTGAAATAAACTAACGTGTTCTTATGGTGATGTTACTGCGGGAAAAGCAATTTTGCAGCTCAAATTTGAAGCTGCAGTTAATAAAGGTTTGCATGTTTTCGTGGTAACATATGCAGTTTAGCACAATAATATATATAGGCCTTTTATGTAGTGGTTCTCTCGCTTAGGGCCATACCACCCTGAACACACCCGACCTTCAGGAGCAGGACTACACCTTGACACCCCCCCCTCCTGTTCTGTATATATATTAACCCCCCACCCACTCCCCTTAAGTGACCTTTCAAATTCAACCAGTACCTCCAAAACTGATACATCACCTTTATTTGCTATGGAATCAATCAGTAGTCACTTACTCAAATGAAGCAAACTAGCCAGCCTGGTAACCCGTCTGCATCTTCCAGCTTAAGTTAAACTCACCCTTAAGCCTTTAGCTGTCAGCAATTATCTCCTGCCTAAAAATTCCCAGCATGCTTCACTGCCAGAGCCTCCGTTCAGACCCCGACAAAGTCGCCACCTGATTCAGGTTCCCTCACTCTTTCATCAAGTTTTCTCATCATCTGCACTTTCTTCTGATCTCTTTTCCCGGCGTTCCTTTTTCATGTTTGCTGGCACAGTCAATAATGCTGGTACTTCATTCAGTGCAATCCCTGACAACCTGATTGAGGTCACGAGCCGCTCGTCATCTTAAACCTGCCCACCAGTTAGAGTCTTCGACCTTTGTAGCAGACAGTCATCAGTCTCCTCTGAGGGCTTCTCCAAACTGCAGCCTCAGTTCCTGCTCAGGCATCTGCCATTACCAACTAGAAACGCTGTCAAACCTAAATGAGGATGAGGTGTCAGCTGGTGAATTCTAATGTTAGCTACATTGAGCTGCTGTGAGCAACACGTCTCTTTTTCTCATATATATATACATATATATATATTTAAAAGGTTCAAATCATGCATTTTAACATGTCTATACAAACAGGATTTTTGATGTTTGTGTTCCCACACAACCATGCAAACAGGTATAGAAGAAACCAGTTTAATGCAACAAAAAACAGGAATACTGCTGTAAAACCATACAGAGGAGTTTTCTCTAGCACAAACAACTTCTGTGTATTTCCCCCTTCTTATCAGGCGTTCAGTTTCTGCAGTGAGTGTTAAACCACACGTGAGAAGTGGCATATTATTGACCACAAACTTGTTTTTTTCTTTTTAAAAACAAACATCTGCAGGATACAGTACACACACAGTCCTAGGGAGCCTTTTATGTCTTAATTGCACATAAAACATTTGGTTGCACTCACACACATGTATATTTCACTCCAGTTAAATTCATTTATCAGTCTTAATCTTGACATGTTTAACATCAATCTTTCCTCTTCCATCACTGCTTACAGCAGGACAAAAACAGTTCTTTGTGCTTGTGTTTTAATTTTGTTCATTCGTTTAGTTTTTATGTTTTTAGCAGTTTTGAACTTCAACATCAGAGTGAAACCAAGATGACTTATTAGGCAGAGAGGGTCTAACAAAACAGACTGTTGTGTTCCATTAATGTTAGAGTCTGAGGTAAAATGAATAACCTAAAAGTGTTTTTTCTACCTTTCATCCTGCCAAACCTTCAGAGGTAAGATATATTTTAATCTTTTCATCATTATAGTTTTGGCCTTTTTAACTGCAGGTGTTCTATTGTACAGAAATGCTGATGTAATAAAAATTACTCAACTTTTTCATGTAATACTCATGGAAGTTTTCATTCTCGCTCATTTTTTATATGTAAAGCATCTAAATTACTAAATCCATTTTTACTGGTCTGACATCTGCTCCTTTGTGTATGGAGGAACAGCATGAGCAGTGCCAGAACTACAGAATGACCTCCAGCAGGACGCTGGTGTGAATGTCTCTGATCAAACAATCAGAAACAGACTTTATGAGGGTGGTCTGAGGGCCCAGTGTCCTCTAGTGCAGTGGTCCCCAACCCCCGGGCCTCGGACTGGTACCGGTCCGTGAGTCATTTGCTACCGGGCCGCGAGAGTTGAGGCTCAGGTGTGAAATGTATAGTTTTCAGGGTTTTTATTGGTTTTCAGCGTTATTTTGTTATCGTTTTTATCGTTTATTCGGTTTTCCTGGGTCTTTTCACGTGTGTTATGAATAAATTTTCTTTTTTTCGGTACCGGTACTAGTTTTATTTTGTTGTATTTATCCGCGACACCTTAAAGGCCGGTCCATGAAAATATTGTCGGGCATAAACCGGTCCGTGGCGCAAAAAAGGTTGGGGACCGCAGCTCTAGTGGGTCCTGTGCTCAGTGCTCAGCCATAAAGAACTTTATGCTGCCTGTTACATCGTTCAGTATGACCAAGTTTGGAGGTGGGTCAAAGATGGTCTGTGGAGGCATATTCATTGAGGGACTGACCTCTACAGCCCAGGCAATGGTACCTTTACTGCCATTAGATATCAGGATGAAATCCTTGGATCCACAGACTGTAGTTGGTCCCGGGTTCCTCCTGGTGCACAACAGTGCACATCCTCATCCTGAAAGATGAGGATGTGCATTTTACCCACTGTATGCAGACAGTTGATCTGTATTCAGCGGGTAAAATGAGTCTTGAAAAAGTCACAAATTTTCAAATGTTAAGAGATATATTCTAAAACACTTCTTCAGTAGAGAATCAGAGAAGAGAAACACACAGATTTTCTCACACACCAAGAGTGAGGCTCAGAGACTAAGCACTGAGGACTGCCCTGGTCCTTTATTTATACACTTCAGTGAGCGTTTGTTCCATACATTGAAATGTGGAGGTGTACGTGTGTGTGTGTGTGTGTGTGTGTGTGTGTGTGTGTGGTCAGAGTGTGACCCCATAAATGACTTCCCTAAACCTGCTGGTCTGGAAAGTCCAGCAGTTCATCTAAACAAAAAGCACTTAGACTAAAACAGATATAACTACGTTAATCCTACCGTAAAACAATAAAACAAGGTACGACCTTTCCCATACTCCTAGGATGTGGGGATGGACGCCAGAACACCCTGGAATGTTATAGACTTCCTAGGATGAGACATTCTTTCAATATGCCACCAACTATATACTTCTAAACACAAATGATTACATGCAGTATTCTACCATATTCAAACTTATATCATTAAAAGATTATACTGACTACTCAGTACAATTTTCCATTGACATTCCCTCCTGTTGTCACGTATAACTTTTAGTGAGATTTCAGTATGTAACACCTTGTTGTACATTTTCTGTCACATCGTCATTAGTCACACAAAGTCTTCATGTTACAACAGGTCGGAGTCATTATCATCACTTGTCACGGCTGTATATGCGGCAACAGTGGAAAATATTATGCAGTTAATCATAAGTTTTAGACACGGCAGTATACACGTTACAAAAACACAAAATAAAAGTAAAAATATCCCAACTCCGATGAGTAGTCTTTTTAACACCTGTATATACTTATATATACCTGGATATACTTATGGCTCTTCTACTGTCCATCCTCTGCAGAAAAACCCCTCTGTGGAAAGGGTGCTGGGTCCAGTTATCTTACTGCTGTTATGATCCCAGCAGTCTTCAGAGTGTCATCGTATGCACAGTACAGTGACACAGCATTAGGTGATGTTCATAGGAAACTGCTGTCATCACCACCATAGCTTCTGGTTCCTGTGCTTTCACAGAATCATGATGTCATCCTCGGACTCCCCCTCTGCTGTCGATGGAGCTTGGCACGCTCCCCTCATCCTTCAGGTGCCCGTCTGTTGTCCACAATCTCCTCTGTTGGCCTCTGGAAATCCCCCTTGGCACAGCTCTCATTCCAACGCAGTTTCGTGGTCCTTGCTGTGGCTCCAAAGTCTGATCTCATGATGGGCCCCAACCAGCTCGAACTTTGACCTCAACCACTGCCTGGGCTGTCAGCTATGCCTGGAATGGCTCTCGCTTCTCACTGGGCCTCTGAAGATTTCTCAGGAGATGACTGCTGCACCTGTATTTCCTTGCTAGGAGGAAAAACTTATATTTGGAGAGCATGTCAACAATCATCAAACCACATTCTTTAGTTCAGTGAACTTCACTTATAGGCCATCAAAGCCTCATCTGAACATGGATGCACCACTTGCATAGGCTTAATACCCGTTGAATGAACTGTTAATCACACAAATCGCTGCAAAAATCATATAAAACATAGTTTAATGTTAATTCATTGTTTCATGTTAATCCTGGACCCCTCCTCTTGACGCATGGACACTCCCATGAGTCAACTCATCAAAACCAAATTCCTGTCTTAAAGAAAAAGGTTAGCTAGATCATGTCCCAGGCAACATCAGGGCATCTCCTCCTCTGGAGCAGCACCACCCCGGACCTATAATCCTGCAATAAAAGATGTTAGTGTGTTTTGCATATTAAGTTTGCTTAAAAACTGGCTCCGCCAGGAGCCTGCATACACACCGTCATGGCCTGAAAAACAAGATCTGGAAGTGAAATCAAACTTCACACTTAAAGTAATAAAGTATTCAGCACCAGCAAGACAAGTGTCATGTGCAGGTTTTCTCAAATCAGTGAACTACAATTATTTCCATAATATGCCTCAGACATGGATCATCCCATGTACTCAGTCAACATTAATGTAATCGGTGACTTCCCTTAAGCAAAGTCACTCAACTCATCAATCAGTATGAGCTCAATGGTGGTCAGCTAATGAGCCCCATCTTAAATTATTCCATAAACACTGCATCTCTTATTTGTTTTTCTCATGTCACTTGTCCGCTTCTGCTGAATCCTCTACATGCATTCTTAGAAAAAACAAACATTAGCCAAACACACGGTTCATCCTGGTTGTCAGGTGTCGGCCATCCAGATTCCAGAGGAGCTGTGAAAGGTCATAATGTTAACACTCGCTGTGGAAAAAGTAACAACGGTCTCATCACAGTATGTGTCGAACTGTATTAATTTCTCCCCTGTAACATTCACATTTCTCCAACATTTTCTCAACAACACAGTGTAATTTCATCATCAACATATAGCCTGTAACTACAGTTTTCTTCATACAAAATCTCAGTAATCCTGTGGTAGAAAAACATCATTAAGTTGTGTCCTGCTGTAAATCACATGATTAACCATCTGCTGTAAAAAGAAATGCAAATGTTAGCGCTGCGCGGGTGTATACACTCTTTCTCACAGTAATCTCTGTGAGCAACACAAGGTAGTGAATAACACACCCATGGTAAATTCACAGACACAGAAAATTTTAAACTAAAAAGGTTAAATTTGCAAAGTTCACATAGTCATGTGACCCAAGTTTCCTCCTGTGGTCTCCTTCTGCTCCTGCAACAGAGACACACACAGAGATACATCCACACCTTTGTCAGGTGGGGGTTAACTTTGAGTCGTGGTCAAGTCTTGTCAGCTTTTACCAGTCAGTCAGTTTGTTTTTATTTCCATTCATTCATTCATCCATTCTTTCTTTCTTTCCTTGCTGATAGTGGAAACTATCGTCGCATTTGATTTCCACCCTCAGCAAAATGACGTCATTTCAAAAAGAAAAAGAAGAACTTTAGATCGGATTACCTCGCTGAATCCTTTTTAGGCAGGGACTCTCATTTTCTAATCGTCCCAAATAAGTGGCTTTCTCCAGAGCCCATTTTAATGTGGAGAAACTCACTTGTAACAATTTTCTTGACGACGTATCGTATAGCGCTTCTAATCGTGCAGATCTGCTCAAACAGAGATTATCAAACAAAACTTTCAGTACACTGTGAAAGTATCAAAATAAAAACGCCTTGTTACGTCATGACACAAGCTCCTCATCTCAGGAGGGTAAATCATACCATTAGCATGGTTTATCATACTATCATACTAATTGGCAGGCTCAACTTCACAACAAAAGAAAAATCATCAGCTAGATTCACTCCAAACCATCCATCAGCCGCACAACACACAACATAAGCCTAATATGTTATTAGCTATGAGTTTAATCCCCAGGTCTGTGCTTCACACTCAGTTAGGCCACAGATCTATTTTATCCAGTTTTTCTTTTTTCCCGTCATCATAAAACATGTGACATGTCATCAGCTATTTCACAAAAGACGTTTGTTCTTATGTATTCAGAGTTGTGTATGTGGGTGCATGATTCACTCGCACATCAAAACAGGAAACTCAGTGTTTTAGAGTCTCCACTCTAACAAACTCCAACACATCCCATTCACTCGTGCTAGAATTCAGTCACCTTTCCTTAATCTAAGAACGATCAACTAATTTGCATATCAGCTATTAACTCACTAAGATGACAGAACAACAGAAATGCATGTTCAAAATGTTATCACAAAAATAGAATTTCCCTCATACAGTAAATTACTTGTGCTGCATGAATCAAGCAGAAAGCATCTCCCAATTTACTGTATTAACAACTAAATTTATGATCACTGGTTGGTCAAACCAGAATCTTTTTTCCCACAAAAGTTAAACTGTTGTCCTGCAACCTAGAGAGTCAATTTTTTGCATTGGATAAATTCAGCATTTGATAACAAGTGTCTGTTAAATTCACACTATTTTAACACTGATGAAAGATAACAAGCTGACTGGGAACACAGTGCCATTCATCCAATCAGGCAGGATGATGGGTTTGCTCTTCTTCTCTGATGCTGTTTGTCCACACTGCTGCTGCTTGCTGGGACTCTTTGCTCAGGACTTTACTGCTGTCTCTTTATCTGCCATGTTATTGCTCTTTGGAGCTGCATTCCTTGTCTTCAGGGAGGAGTGAGAGCTCGCTTGTGAGGGTGAGGGACACATGGTGCTGTAAATAAGTCAGCCAGAAACTTGGCCTGAATGTTTCTAATGATGTTAAACTATAACTTTCTTCCGACCGCTGCATGTGGAAAATTGATTCAGGTCTGCTTGTCACCTGAAAGTGACAAACTAAGACATGTTCATTATTATTATCACTGCTTAATCCACACACATCTCTCTCTGTTTTTGTGAACAGTCCTTTAAGCAGAAAATGAGATTGTAGTTGCTCTTGGCTGATCAACACAAAACCTTTTCCCTATGATTATTTTTCATCTACAATGTAAATTTTGTCTCTTTTTCACTCTTTTTTTTTTTCTTGACAATAGCTGGTGACCTGCAGAATCACTGCTCTCACAATCAGAGGCAATTACTTTTACACAGCGCACAAAAACACTGTGACGTCAGACACATTCACACTCACTTTTTCATCTGCATAAATAAATCACATGGCTGATGATATGTGCCATGGTGATCCATAAGTATGATCACAAGTTTATTTAACTATTTTTCAACCCACCAAAACAAATAAACACAAACATGATGCTGATGCTATGAACACTCTACACACATGAGTCAAGATGCAGGAAAACGGCTCACGGAAACTCTGCACACTCCAGTTATCACAGTTATCATAGTTCTGTTTCCCTCTCTTTGAAGAGTTCTCAGCCAGCTCTTGATCTGATAATGTGTAGCTTGCTCATCAGCTCAGAAGAGACCACAACGCAACCTCACACAGTGGTTGCGTGCTTTGCCCACAGTGGCAAAGACTTGCACTTTCATATTCAATTCAGCTTCTCCATCATGTAGTTTTCAGCTGTTTCAAACAGGGTTCAGCATATTAATTGTTTTCATAGGTGTGCTCTATATCTCAACAATGGCTCATATTAAGACGACAGTCTTTCAAACAGGTCAAGTGCCTCTATGCACGTCATTAGTTTAAATATTTACCTATTTTTACTTCATATGTCATTGTACTGAATTTGAGCAACCCTTGGCTTAATGCAGATTACTATTAACAACTGGTTAAATTAATGGTCTGGAGCACCGGCTGTTGTTGATCAGGGCAATCTAAAGAATTTGCGGTTTTTTTGCTTTTTGTGGATTTCTCCCCCTATTTGCACTGATTTTACCTGCTCCGGCTTGTTGTTTTTCTAACCATTTCTCATCAGGTGTTAATTTTACTTGTTTATTCCCCATTTTCAAAGATTTTGCTGGGCCGTTGCTGGCACGCTTGACTTCAGAGTGGTTTACTGATACGGCCTTCGACTTCACCCTAACGGTGAAGCGGTATCAGTTTTATGAGTTGAAACTCAACCGTTCTCCTTTGTCACCAGTACTTGAGCCTCAGCAAAGAAAACAAAAATGGAAGTAGTTCAGCAGCGTATTGTGCTGTAAAATCAACTTACTTCCAGACACACACACACACAGACATTTGCGCGCTAATTTGTCATGAAGTAATTTAGGCTACTTCTAAAACCTAAGTCTAATTCAGCTCCTTTCGGCGAACCCAACCTATTTTAATTTCTGTCTCAACGTGTTTTCATTTGCCTAAACATATTTTAATTTGTCACGAAGTAATTTCAGCTACCTCTAAAACTAGTCTAAACACAGTTCCTTTTGGCAAACTTAAACCTAATTTATCACGTTACTTTAAACCTTTGTGGCCGTTTTATATACCAAAATAGTGTTTCTCCAGAACACCCTGGAATGTTACAGACTAGGATGAGACATTCTTTCAATATGCCACAAACTATATACTTCTAAACACAAATGATTACATGCAGTATTCTACCATATTCAAACTTATATCATTAAAAGATTATACTGACTACTAAGTACAATTTTCCATTGACACTAAGTAAATATTATATTTCTATATTTCTAATGGTGCTATTGACATGAAATTAAATCAATTATTAATCAATCAATTATTAATAAAAAATAAAATTAAATAAAACCATCTTAAATTGTTATTTTATCAGATACATCCTCACAGGTGTCAGCATTAGTATCCACAGGCCCTAAAAGCTTTGATTGATTGATCCAGTCTTATGACATTTGAGCACATTCCAGTAATCTTCCACAAAGTGAGCAGCTGTCGCTGTCCCTCTTTTCATGCTTTGCTTTTGCTCTTACAGCTTTCTGGCACTGACGCAGTATTCATCTCACAGGCAACGATAATTTGCATCTTGATTAAGTTGGACTGATAAGCTATACTAATATCTTTCTTCAGGGTTAAGTTCAACTCCAGCTGCAGCCTCTGGGCCACTTTACTGTCGGCTATATTGCAATTAGATATTTGTTTTCTTTATTGTAACCAAAGTCATAATGCTCTGCTAGCTGATAGAGATTTCTGACAAAGGCTTTTACACTCTCACCATGTCGTTGGGAACTTTGATGGAAATTCACACGTTCATGAATCGTGTTGTGCTTGGGCTCAAAATGTTCATTAAAACCTCTTCTTTAACATTTTGTAGGAATTATCGTTTGCATATTGCCGTCCTCTTGGTTGAGTTTAGTAGCAACTCAGAAGTGGGATAAACGTTGCCTCCAGATTGGCCGTTGCGCTGGTTTAGTGAAGTCAAACAAATCAGGTGCATTAACCTTTGCCATTATCACTGCTTGCATCTTCTCCCGTCTGCTTCTACACCTTTGGTGGGCAACTTCTTCTGACACCGTGCCATGAAAAGTCACGGGAACTGCAAAAAAAATGCACTAAAACTTTATCACTCCCAGAATCCATAGCCATTCATTCTCACTCTACTACAGATGTATATACCTTGTGTAAACTAGGGACAGCTACACTTTGAACAGACTGTGAACAACACATCACAGCGGTGTCCTGTTTCAATTGAAATCAATGAGGAAACAACAAATAATATTCAACAAATAAAATCAGTTTGTACATTCAGCTTTATGAAAACAATTTAATTCAAAACAACAGTCATTTATATTTTATAGCAATTTAGCATTTGATTTGTTGGTTACTATTGAAAATATTTTGGTTATATTTATGTATGTTTTCTGAAGCAAAAAGCTAAAACAAGGTGCACAGTCTGTGTTCTGGGTGTGAGATCTGCTTGCTTGGCTTATGAAAGTAGATGAGGCCTCTTGGGTCACTTCCTTTTAAAACCATACATGCACATGGCTACACTGGAACACACACACACACACACACACACACACACACACACACACACACACACACACACACACGTGACACTGTTGTGCTTTTACAGGAAATAACACTGACACTGGAAAGTGCTCTTTTGAGCTAAAAGTGATGTGAATAGTGAAGAAGATGGTTTCTGCTGTCACCATCGCTGTGTTTTTGCTCTGCTGCTACTTCATTGCTTCCTCAGGTATAGTACAATTTACGGTACAATTTTGTTATTCTTTTTGGTTTATGTTTTAGCTTTAAATTCCAAACTTGCTGGTTATGATATTTTAAAAGGAAAAATTAATTAACATGTCATCTGCTGACTTTATAATTCTTCAAGACTTGACAGAGGCGAGATCTGACTCCATATTTATATATTTATATTTCCATGTTTCAGTACTATGTCATATACAATGTTGGGCAAGTTACTTTGAAAAATTAATTAATTATAGTAATTAGTTACTTCTTTTTTAAAAAAAAAAAGTAACTGAGTTAGTAACTGAGTTTATTTGCCTTGTTTGGTATCATTCTTTTCAGCACAACCTCACATGTCTGAATTTACAGTTATGTTTTCATTTTGACATATTGTACTAACACAATCTAAAATCAGACAAAAAGCAAACATGTTAATGTTAATACAAGTAGGCACTTACAACCAAAATTACACTCTGACAATATTCTGCACATAACAAAACAAAACAAAGCAAACAGAACAATATACTCAACAATGAGCAATACCACTAAATCTTAAACTAAAAGGATCATTTTTCTACAATTAAATTCTATTATTTTCAACTTCTTCATATTGGTTTATCATTTTATTCTTATAGCAGATTTTAAATTGAGAAACATTTATACAACACTTAAGATGACTGAGAGAATTCCAGTTTCTTATGCCTATGACTGTTGGAGACATTTGCCTTTGTGTGGTTCGAGCAAACCGGTGCTTAAAATAAAACTTCCTTCTGCCGTCCCCATTTTCTGAACACAATACAAATAAACTTTGTAACTTAAGAGGTAGTGTTTTATTTTTTGCCCTAAACATAATAGTTAAAGTCTGTAATTTCACTATGTCTTCTAGTTTTAATAATTTTGATTTTATAAACAAATTATTAGTGTGTTCTCTATATTTAACATTATGCATAATTCGAAGCGCTCTCTTCTGTAATAAATATAATGGTTTCATATTAGTCACATATTCCCCCATACTTCAACACAATAACTCAGATAGGGTAGAAACAATGAAAAATATAATATTCTCATTGTCTTGTAATCTAATATATATCTTACATTACCCAGGATATAAATACTTTTAGCCAACTTTTTTTTAACATGTTCAATGTGTGATTTCCATGTTAACTTGTCATCCACTATTACACCCAGAAAACGGAATTCTGTCACTCTTTCAATTAATACTCCCTCTATAGATAATACTATCTCTTCCTCCTTTACACGGTTTCCGAATATCATAAACTTTGTTTTTTCCAAATTCAGCGATAACTCATTTACATCAAACCATTTTTTAATTTTTTTTTAACTTCAATAACCATAATTTTAGCCAATTATTTCAAGTTTTCTCCGGAACAATAAAAATTTGTATCATCTGCAAACAAAACAAAATTTAACATTTTTGACACATCACAAATGTAATTGATATATAAATTAAAAAGTTTTGGTCCTAAAACAGAACCTTGAGGGACCCCACATTCTATTTTCATTCTATCAGATGCATTGCCTAAACACTGCACATACTGAAACCTATTATCTAAATAGCTGCTTAACCAGTTCAATACTATTCCTCTCACACCATAAGTACTTAACTTAGAAATCAAGATGGAGTGTTGCAGAGTGTCAAAAGCTTTTCTTAAATCAATGAATACCCCTATAGTATATTTATTATCATGTGTTGCTGATGAGATGTCTTCAATAGCATTCATTAATGCTATTGCTGTTGATCTGTTCCGTCGAAAGCCGTACTGACTTTCGCTTAACAGTTGATGTTTTTCAATGAAACTATCAAATCTTTGTGCAAAGAGTTTTTCAAGCACTTTAGAAAACTGTGATAGCAATGATACTGGTCTATAATTATTAAAACTATGTCTGTCTCCTGATTTATAAAGAAGGATAACTTTTGCCACTTTCATTCGGTCTGGAAATACACCCGTATAAAATGAGAGATTAAAAATATAACAGAGAGGTTTGATTATACAAAGCAAGGTCTTTTTTTACGATGACCATGTCTAACCCATCACAGTCAGTGGATGTCTTGTTTTTAGATTCTGCTACAATAGCTATGATTTCTTTTTCAGTGATTTCCCCTAAAAACATAAACTGTACCACTCTGCTGTCTCCTTTCCATTCTGAATCATCCTGTTTTCTAATTAAGTTTGCCAGGTTAGGCCCAATATTTACAAAAAAAGAATTAAATTCATTCACCACTTCATTCATATCACTTACGACCTTATTTTTCTTATTAAAGTAAGTAGGTAAATTTAAAGATGTATATTTATTACCCAATACGTTTTTTAAGATATTCCACGTACCCTTAACATTATTTTTGTTTTTGTAAAATAATTTATTATAATACTCTTTCTTAGCTTTTCTGATAATTAATACTAACTTATTTTTATAAACTTTAGATTTCATTCCAGCAGGCTTTGTTCTAAGTTTTATATAATCTCTATACAATTTATTTTTCTTTTTACATGCATTTTCTAGTCCTTTTGTTATCCATGGTTTACCAGTAGTTTTCTTTTTCTTTTGCTTATATAATACCAGTGGACAGTGATTTTCATACAAAACCAAAGAATGCCTCGTATGCAGCATTGACGTCATCTACATAAACCTCATTCCAGTCTTCTTTCATAAGACCTTGCCTGAACTTATTTATTGCGTCATCATTTCTAATTCTTATATATCTGTCCACACATACTTCCTCCTTTTGTGTCATTTTATAATCTAAAGTAACAAAAACAGGTAAATGATCACTTATGTCATTTATGACAAGACCACTTATGTTGCTTTCCAAGCAATTGATGAAAATATGATCAATTGAAGTGGCTGACTTTTCAGTTATTCTACTAGGTTTAGTAATCAGAGGGTAGAACCCTCTTCCAAATAATAACTCAAAAAAATCTGATGATACCTTATGATTGGACATTTTTAAAAAAAAATCAATATTATAATCACCGCAAATACAGACTGTCTTGTTTCCCTTTACCTTGCTCAATAAAACTTCTACTACATCTGTGAATGTTTCTATCAGTGTCCCAGGCCTCCTATACATACAAGTAACAATTATATTACTCTTTCTTTCCATTTCTATTTCTACTCCATTGAATCATCAATAGCCACAGACATATATTCAACCTGTTTACATTTCAAATCACTATCAACAAAAAGTGCCACACCTCCTGCCTTCTTATTAGATCTGTTTATATGATGTAATTCATACCCATCAATGTGAAAGTCCCAACCCGTTTCCTCATCTATCCATGTTTCTGATAGTGCTATCACTTTAACTTGCCTTTCAGATTATTCAAAAAATCATTGATCAGAACAAAACTTTTATAGAGGCTTCTACAGTTGAAATGAATTAATGAAAATGTATTGCCTAAGTCAACATTATCCCTAAATTGATTCTTAGTATAATACTCGCATGTAACATTAATTGCATTAAGCACATTCCTTTCTGGATCGATATTATTTTCAAAATCATGTAATTTGTAATCCGAATCTTCAGTCATTGTGATTGGGTATTCTTTAAATGTCTGTTATCCTTATGACATACCCAAGTATTTCACAACATATTTTGGGAAACCACTCATAGCTATACAGTTCTTTCTGATCCATACATAACTGCGGGTCAGATCGATATCTCGTCTCCGCGCATAATGGTAACACCGTCGGTCCCAATTCCATATCCACCGGCAGCTTCACAGTAATACTCTTCCAGTCTACTGTCTCATACCTTGCCATTTTCCCCTTCCGACAGTCGGAAATAGTGTCTTTCGTTGAATAAGTTCGGCTAGTTGTTAGCAAACACATCATAACAGACCTTCTGCCATCCGACTGCAACAGTGTAATCATCCCCCGTAGTTGTCCAAATCATGAAGATCCCTGATCATTACAACCTTGGCTTCTTCTGGTGTTCCGTTGAGCTTTATCATCACTTTGCAATTTCCTGTCCATGTTGCTTGGATTTTTTTTTCTTTACGCATGATACGGGCTTGTCTGGCAATATCGGCGTTCTTTTTCGTGAGATGTTCATTCACATATACTCCACTCCCTTTCAGTTGTCTGGACTGCCTCAGTAGCTCAATTTTGTGTTTTCGATTCACAAGTTTTACTACTATTGCTGGAGGTGCCCTGGCATTCTTTCTGGGGAGGGTATAACACGCCGCAATGTTGTTGCTATGCAGGGGAAGTTTTTTACTCGCAAAAAACTCCACTACCTGACACTCTAGTGTTTGTTGCTCCTCCACCGGGGGCTCATCTCCGCCAGACCTCACACCACTCCCAATCTCAGTAACTCTTGCGTAGCTTCTATGTTTGGTTTCCAAACTGGTAATAATCACGTCCTCCAATCGTGCATGCTGTTCTAAATCCTCCACTCTCCTTTCTAAGAGCTGGATTGTTTTATCCTTTTCCTTAATAAAGCTTTTTAATTCTTTGATTTGGTCCATTAAAGTCGTTAACATTCCTTGTTGCTTAACTATTCTTTCGACGTCTGTTGACAAGGAATTAAGCGACAGCCAAATCTTCTTCAATTTTTCTCATCTTTGCCATTTTCTCCTTTTTGTTTCTTTGTGTTTTGTTTCAAGCTAAATAAATTTGACTTAGAATTAATCACACAGCCTATTCTGAGACGCCAATCTGGTTGTAGCTGCGTTCGCCATCGCAATCAAAGATAGGTCACAAAAACGACCGTCTACTGCAAGACAGATAATCTAATCTTTCTTGTGCGAATAAATCACTGAACTCATTTCAGTAACGAGTTAGATTACTCGTTACTGAAAAAAGTAACGCTAATACTTGAACGCCATTATTCCCATCACTGGACATATATACATATTTATACATGTACATATATATATGCTCTTCCCTCTTGTTCTAATTTTTTCATCTGATTTTTTACCTTCTTTTCTGTTTCAAAGGCTCTCAGGAGGATTGTGATGTGTACGCTGCAACAGGATCAAGCTTCACTGTGCCACTTAAATATAAGTTAAAGGAGTCAGATCACCTGAGATGGATCAAGGACACATGCATAATCTTTAATCGCAAACGGAAATTGGTGAACATAGGGAAAAATGATGATGTTGATTCAACTGGATCACTAAAGCTGACACAACTCACCAAAGACAAGTCAGGACGATACAGACCAGAGGTTTACAGCACAGAGGGAATAAATGCGGGGGAAAATTTGCCGAGTGTGCATTTGTGTGTATTAGGTAAGTAAAACACATTATATGTGTATTTATTGTGTTTGTACTACTTCTATCACAACAAGCAAGTGTGCTAAGCTGTCTTAGTCATACTTTGTAATTAAGAGTAAAGTGTTTGGTTTTATTATGACGTCATTGTTGAGTTTTATCAATCAACAATACCAGCAAATGTAGAAAATCATTATCAGCAGTAGTTGATGTAATCAAATTTTCTGTTCTCAGACCCTGTGCAGAAGCCCAAAGTAACAGTGACGTGTACAGGCGATAAGACAAAAGTCACTTTTACTTGCAGTGTTATTAAGGTGAGTACAATATTTATTGTTTCAGTTACAATTAAGTTAGAGTACTCTACCAATAACTGACTCACAATTAAGCTGTTGAAGAATCTGTGGCCTCATTTTTCCTCCACTGAAACCCTGCATGATTTGCAGCGTGCTGTCTACAAGCATTTACTCAGAGATCTTGTTTCAGTGAGGCTCGGGTCTCTATTTATGTATTATTTAATTATATAGGCTGGGAAATTACCAAAAATGTATGAAAAGATGAATATATTTCTAATTTTGCTGAGGTTGAACTTTTTATGTTAGACTTAAAATCTGAACCTTCCACTAAATCCACTAATTGTCTGTTTGTCTACAGAGTGAAAATAATTTTCAGATCAAATGGTTTATGGACGATAAACCTGTGGCAGAAAAAGAGACTGGCAAGGAGCTGACAAGGCCAGCTGAAGACGTGCTAAATGCTCGTTTCTCTTGCAATGTTTCTAACCACGTCAGCTCTGAGATCAGTCAGCCTGTTCAACAAGACTGCTATAAGCTTGGTAAGTATTATTTACCATCAGCTGTACAAATGTTCAAATGTGTCTTTTCTAAATATTCATGAACTGAAGTAGTCATTGTATTGAGCTCACATGCTAACATGATACTTTTCTTCTCCTTTTATTTTAAAGTTTTTCCTGAAACACTCTTTGGAATTATAAAAATATCTGCTGATTTTCAATGATTTTTTCAGTTTAGAAGTTGTATCATATTGTACATTATATTTTTTTGGATAGAGAGATTCAAGTAAATTTTGTGTCCCAGTTTTTTCCTGTTTCTGTTATATAGTTTAAACTCTTTTTTAAGTTTTTGCAGCATTTTCTATTTAATCAGAATCAGAATACTTTTTGGTTACAGTTGCTGCAAAACAATGAGAACACTAACAGACTGAACTAAATTAAATAATACAGTGTATTACAGAGTTTAAAAAATATAAGAAATAGCTCTAATATATACAAATAGCTCATTTATAAATATATCCAGAATATTGCAGAGCTTAAATATATATGACTGACATTTTACTCTAAACTGTAAAACTTGTTTTTTTGTTGCACTGTGACTGTTATTAGATGGAGGAGTTGTACAGGACGACATCCACAGGCAGGAGTGATTTCCTGAGTTGTGAAGTGGTGCATTTGGGTAATCTCAGTCTGTTTTTGAACGTGCTCCTGTGACTGGCCAGTAAGTCAAGGAGTGCATCCAGCATTGTCCTTATCTTGCCGACACCACCTTAACCTCCTAGGACCTGGCGTCCACATATGTGGACATCACATTTTGGGTTATTTAGACCAAAATACTCCGTTTTGGTCTACATGGCCTGATATCCACTTACGAGTACATTATAGTGCTACTGTTCTATCAAAATTTTAAACGAATATCCTCATATGTGGCTCTCATTTTTCATAAAAACGAAAATAAGGTTAAAAAAAAAAATCTGGTAATTCTTTGTTTTTACTTTCATCGGCACCACCTTCAGGGAGTCCAGCTCGATACCCACAGCATTACTGAGCTTATGGATCAGATCAGTTTTTTTTAACATGGTTTTAACACAATCACCAAAAACAAAACAAAAACCCCACAAAGATTTTGTCTTATCAAAAGCAAAACTTTGAGAAATTGTTTGTATTGTACATAAATTATTTTTGCACTTATATTCAAATGTTTAATTTAATTTAATTATTAATTATAATAATTAATTAATAATTAATTAATTATTATTCTGTCAACTATAATTTATTCTAAAGAAAGACAAACAACATTAATTGCTTAACAAAGATGAAGAGTTGAAAGAAAATCTGAAGGACAAGATAACAAAAACCTGAAGCTCTTTGCTTGCAGTGTTTCTGCAATCAGCCAGTTTATCACAAATGCTTAAAGCCTTGTGAATATTATGTGGTGTCAACTGTCTGTTGATGGCTGAAATGGCCCTTTTATTATACATATCTAATAAATACATTTTTCTTCTTGTATTATTTTGAAGTTTTCCCTGAGGTATGTGACACTGATGTCTGTATTCTAGTGTGCACTGGAGCAGGTATGTTATGTTACAGTTTTGCTGAACTAAAACACATTTACTATTTTTCACATGCGTACAATTACAAATAAAGTACAATTTTATTCCTCTCTTTCACTGTCAGGTATTCTTCTGTTGGTGATCTTCATTGTCATTGTTTGCTGTATCCAGAAAAAAGCAAACATAATAAAGGGTAAGATTATTATTACTATCATGCTTAATTTTAGTATTATTATTATTATTATTACGAGCAAACTCCGGCCTGTGGCACTTTGCATGAAAACACAGACATGTGAAAATATCGTGTTATTGTAATCTCCATTATTACACTGCACATAGTGAGATGTTAAAAAAAAAAGGCTGTTTATAAAAAACAAACAAATCACTAATAAAAACATATGTATTGTTCATGCCACTGCACTACAAATTGTTTATTAAAATTTATTTACAAACACAACCCAATGCAGACTTTAAGATCAAACTCATAATCACAAAGCAGGTTGAACATGTGGTGTTGGATTTTACTAGACAACTTACTGTGTCAAAGAAAAGAAATAGTTTGGGCCTTGCAATATTTTATGCTGGTTGTTTACACTATCCTCCTGCTGAATCGCTACATTATCTCGGTGGAGGGGTTTGGGTTTCTCAGGGATCCCAGGGGCTACGTTGTCTTTTGCTTTTACCCCCATGGCAAAGTGGTCCTGGGTGAGGGACAGACAAAGAGTGGTTCAAAAGCCCCTATCAGCAGAAGATCCAGGGAGCAGTTCACCTTGGCTGGGATAGGGTTACTGTGATGGCCAAACCCATGGCCACACTCTAAAGTCAGTAACTCTTGTGCATTTTCATTTCTTCATTTGAACACAGTAACACACGTTAGTTTCCAGTAACTTTATTGATTGGTTTGGATACATTTGTTCGGTTTGTAAGCGTACACATTTAGTTTACTTATGTATTCATACCAGTTCATTACTTAGTTTTATTTTTGTCAAACCTTTGTTTCTTTACTTCTTACCTGCCATGATCACGGGGAGTTGCCAGACAAAAAGTGGTGGGCAGGGTTTGAAACCATTAAATGCAAAGAGGGATAATTGGACCGCACCACCACTTCCTGCTGAAGGGGAGAATGTGTGTTGTTGTTTATGATTGTGTTTTGTTTAGTTACCCCTCATGTCTCATAGTGGTCTGATCAGCCATTATATATAACCTTGTGTGATATTTCATGTTTAGGTCAGTTATATTTGTTTGGGCAGTCAGTTGGTTTGTTAAGTTTGCAGTTCTTTGCCTGAGTTCAGTTTTGTTTCTTTGACCTTTTTCTATGAGATCATCATTTATAACTTTTGTAAATATAATTTTGGGAGGTTAAATAAATGAAAACCCTACTTTTCTAATAATTCCTGTCACTCCTGCTTTCTTTAACTCGGTACATGTGGACCCTCCTGTAGGCCCACCACCTGCAGGAGGTGTCATAGGGGAGTGTGTGCTGGGTGGCGGTGTGTGCAAACCACAGTCTGTCCATAACAAACACCATTTTTGAACATACAACACATAAGTGCACGTGGCACCAGGACACCTAGGCCCCAGGTCGATGATCTATAAATCCATGAGTTATTTTGTAATTGCATCATCAGCTCTGCTGCGGCATGTTCTGGACACTCAGGTGAAGAGAGGTGCTGAGCTTTTAACTGATGATGAGTTGGATCAGGTGGTGGGGGAGGTTGCTGGACAGACCTGGGATGCCAAAACACATAGTGAGGGTGCACTGGGTGATGGCCTCTAGCTTGCACTGGGCCAGTTTGCAGTTCAGTGTGAAGCGACAGGAATAAAAATCAGCAGCTCCAAATCTGAGGCCATGGTCCTCAGCCGGAAAAGGGTGGAGTGCCAACTCCGGGACAGGGACGACTTACTGCCCCAACTGGAGGACTTTAAGTATCTCAGGGTCTTGTTCACAAATGAGGAGAGAAGGGAGCAGAAGAGCAACAGATGGATTGGTGCTGCAGCTGCAGTGATGCAGACGCTGTACCGATTCATCGTGGTGAAGAGAGAGCTGAGCTCTCAACTTACTGGTCGATGTCCCTTTGTCCGTACTCTCACCTATGGTCACAAGCTTTGGTGAGGAGTTTAGCCATCCAGGAGGGGCTCAGAGTAGAGTTGCTTCTTCTCCACATCAAAAGGAGCCAACAGAGTTGGTTTGGGAATCTGTCCCAATATGTCCCAATACTATCAAACTGGGAGGAGGCCTCGGGGTAGACCCAGAACACGCTGGAGAGATCATATCTTTCCCCTGACCTGGGAATGCCTTGTTGTTCCGTCGGATAAGCAGGAGGAGGTGGCCGTGGAGAGGGAGGTCTGGGCTGCTGGATAAGCTGAAGAAGACAGATGAATGAATGGATAGTTTACACTATATTTTTTACTCTGTAGAAATATATAAACACAACGACGGAAACAAAAACTATCAATGACCATTTAATTTAACATCTATTAAACAAACGTTTAGTGTAAATCCTCAGTTCTCTCTTTCTTTGTTTTTGGGGGGTTAAACAGTGACACTTATGTGAACTATTGAATGAATAAGTGTCTTTCTGGAGAGTTTTCATTGCTCCATTTAAACGGCACCCCCTCTCCCCAACCTCCAGGGGCTATAACCAGCTCTTCGCAGTTGATGAGCCTTTTGTGGCTCGTATTTAACATCAGTGACGCAAAGCAATCCAAATTCACAAACCCCGCAAACACCACCACAGTGTCCATTCTCTGCACTATGTTTCTCTAATTCAGATTCCATGTTTTTGCATGTGTCCTTGTTTAGCTGACCCAATACTATCAAATCTATGATGTTATTCATAGCAGGCTTTGCTTTTTACCTTAAGTAGTGAGAGATGGTTGTAATTCTGCAAGTCTGACGTGTAATCTTGTGTTAAAAGACAAAGTTGAGCTTCCATTGAAGAAGCATCATCATCATCATCATAAGCAGCTGGTTGGTAGCGTCCCGGAGCCTGACTTCTGTGCAGACTGTGGTCTGGACGTAGACAACAGGATATAATGTAATCATTATTCAACATTCAGACTGTTTTGTTTTTCAGTCTTTCATTTTTTTTTTCTTCCAGCCAAGTTCATCTTGGCTGTTAGAGCGACCGTTGAAGGCTCATGTAGCATGACTGATGTAATCTTTTTATGTTTTTTTTCTTTCTGTCTGATTCAAAGATTCCCGAGATGTTTTTGACCTGTATGGTGCAACAGGCAGTATCTTTATTGTTTCTCTGAAACCAAGCTGGGAAAAAAATTGACCTTAAAATGGAAACACAATGATGAGAAAGTCTTTTCACACAGAAAAGTGAAGGACACGGCATATCCAAACCAACAAGCCTAAAGACAAACAACTTGGGAAACTTTGTTTCAATGAATATGGAAAATTAGAAAAAGAAAATATGACCATATGTTTATTTGTTGTGGGTAGCTAACAACAGAGTAGATTTATTGTGGTTATACAATAAACATCACATTTCTCTTTGAATTTATATAACATATATATAATAACATATATGGCATCAATGTGAACATGAATGTATTTTATATTTTTATGTTTTTGATTTTTAATCTACTCATTAAAAAAAGTGTTACACCTTTGTCATCAGTCTTTATTTAATGCATCATCAGCAATTCTTCATATAATATAATATTAATGTATAAACATTATATAGATATAATACGATCTCAGATTATGTGCAGAACTCTGTAGTGATGAAGAATTGCACAGGAAAGTCAGAAGCCACGTTTAGCCCTTTGCACACATACTGGTCACTACAGTGGACAGCTATTCAAAGGCTGTGTGCTTGTATTTGTGTCAGTGTTGATGGTATAATTGCACATAAACCACAACACTGGGCACTGATGTGTCCCTGCCACCCACTGGTCGTTTAATGTTACTGTAGATGTATGACGTGTGTCATTGTAATTATTGTTATTTAACCCTGTCATGCATGAATTATGATAACCTCAATAAGGATATTTTTTCTTAAATCCCTGTACAACTGCAATCACATAAGTTAGTGCAATATTTTTTTTGCATATCAAACCAGAGGACTTGTACTTACATCTTATGCCATCAGTTTGTAGCGTTCGCTACAACCACATACAAAAACAACAATAAAGAAAAACAACTGTCTAACAGACAGCATAGCCGGATTCAAGGCAACACATAACAATAATCATTCAATCTCACTTTGTTCCAAAGTAAGCCCATTAAAGTGCTTAAGTAAATAAAAGAGTTCAAAAACAGCGGTTTTTGAACTGGAGTTCTGCTCGCGGTGGGAACGCCGCCGAACAAAGTCATTTTTTAATCGCGAAAACGATCGACTGCTTACTGACAACCAAAAGGTTGTTTTTGGTAGATATGAAGGACACTTACCGCTGAGGTGAAATGAGTTTATAGATGAATTGAGGGGAGAAAACGCCTTGTTTCCTAACGCCGTCCTAAACGCCATAAGCTTACAGCCACAGCAGGAGTCGAACCCGGAAGCATCCCTCCACAGCCGGTTTTCAGAGTTGCCGCGACGTGGAAGGAGCCAATCAGAAGAGTGACCTCAAATCAGCTGACGTGGGTCATGTGACAGGGAGTGGTTGATATGGGTTACACCTAGGTCACGGTTTCCTTCCACACATATCTTTGCAAAAATTGCATAAAAAGCACTTACATCTTTTTATAGTTGCAGTTCAAGCAATATTTAAAAAGACCTGTCAGCAGATTTGGGCTGTAATTAAAAAACAACAACAGAGAACATTTTCTGCATAGACATCCAAACAGGAGTACTTACACATTTCAGTGACAACATGATGCAGAGTTTGAGCTCTGACTCAGGTTCAGCTCATCTCAATAACCCATTAATCTTGCTTCATGGGACACCCCGAATCTCCTGAAATTAACAATGCAAACCTTATTTGCCACACGACACTCACAGAAGTGTTTCTCACTTATTTGAAATAAAATACACGTTTAATTTTACAAAATAATGATGGGATATTAATTTTCTTATGCAATTTAATTTAATTTACTTTCCTCTGACAGTGAAAGAAAAAACGAAAAGGACCCTGTAGTGGCAACAACAAAAATCAGTTTGTATTATCAGATTTTAAGAAGAAGTCATTTTGGAAAAACATACATTTATGTTTTATGTCTAAATTATTAATAATCACCCAAATTAGGACAGTTCTTGCTTACCTCTTCAACATCTCTGACTATATAATCACAGATTATATTTATATATATCATTTGCTGAAGCAAGTCTTTGTTCTAAGTGTCACATTTGCTTTGTTCTTTATCTATGAGAGCAGACGAGGCCTCTTCTCTTCAAAACCATACCTGCACACTCACAGTATATTTGTTTTCTTAGCAATGTCATGATGAGTCAATCTAAAAGTAGTCAGCTTCTAAAGTAGTCGACATTATCGAGAAGATTGTGAAATATCAGCTGATTGTCAATGATTTATCAAATTAAGACACTATATAACATCTCAATGGAGATTTTGAAAATTCTCACAAAGAAATTTGTACATGCAGAAAATGTGTTTACATGCTGTGTACTAACTCGAGCTATGCAATGTGGACACCTTTGCAAAGCAGCGTTGCTCATGAACACAGAAATTAAATGTTAGTCTCTGACACTCTGAGCGACCCAGGGACCCTGAGCAGTTATGGACTAATATTATAATGTATGTATTTTGTATTGCTGTCCCTCGTTCTCCCTGCATGTAGGTGTGTGGGTATGGCCCTGGCAGGTGATTGGCCACACCTGAAGACCTCGACGCACCTGCAGCTGATCAGGCCTGTCGGAGGAGCTACATGAGAGTGTGGTGGAGCTCTCGCCGACGCTGGATCATTGCGTGGCTTCACATCAGTCTCTCAACCAGTTCCTAGTTTGTGTCTGCTGCACTATTGTGTGTCTGACGGCTTCCTCTCTCTTATGTCCCCAGGTGTTACGGGGAGACGAGAGGACAGCGAGCACAGGGGTGCTCATCACGGAGAAGCGGAGACAGGAGCACTAGCACTGGGAAGAGGACACGTCACGGGAGTCGGGAGAGCACGGGATTTATTGTCATGTCTGTCCATCACTGTAAATAAACGCACTGCTTGTACATAGAGCACCGCGTCTGGGTCCTCCTTCCCTACACCCCCCACAGTCTGCCAGCCAGACCGTGACAATTTGTAAGAGGTCTGTAGATGGAACAAAGTTTAGGTACAGCCCTGAATTTAGTATAAATAACACAATGTCCTTCAAATGTTATAAATTGACATACAATCGTTCAGAGCCTTTCTAACATGGCTAATCTCTTTCTTTATCTTTCTGTTTCAAAGGCTCTCAGGAGGATTGTGTGTACGCTGCAACAGGATCAAACTTCACTGTTTAAAGGCATCAGAGAGCCTGAGATGGTTCAAGGACGCAAGGGTAATCTTTCATCGCAGACAGAAAAAGGTGATCACAGAGAAAAATGATGATGCTGATTCAACTGAGCAAAGACGAGTCAGGACGATACAGACCAGAGGTTCACAGCACAGAGGGAATAAATGTGGGGGGAAATTTACAGAGTGTGCATTTGTGTGTATCAGGTAAGTAACAACACATTATACATACATTCATTCTGGTAATACAAATGTGTCACGATGAGTTGTGTGGCTGTCAGTGGCTGGACCCACGTGCAGGACTCGGAGACAAAACATTAACTTAAACGACAGCTTTATTTGCTGGTGAGTCACCCTTGCCGATACATAAACAACAACTTAAACTAACTAGACTGGAGATGCTGAAGGTAGACGACAATGAATACACACACAACAAACTTGGAGGACGCAACAACTGGCAGGGAAAAAACACAGGGCTTAAATACATACTGAGGTGATTAGGGAATGTGAAACAGGAGGAGAGCACAGCTGGGACTCATCAGACATGACAAGACAAGGGAAGGCAAAACTCAACACATTGACATAGTACACAGACTTTCAAAGTAAAACAGGAAACTGAACAGACGTGGACTAAACTAGGGGATACAGTGACAGAACAAGAGACACACTGACAGAAATGACTGTATACTAACAGAAGTAACACAGAACCACGACCTAAGAAGGAGAACACAAGAAATGCCAAGGACATTGGGAGTTAGGAATACTAGCGACAGAAATCAAACCCAAGAGAATCAAAACACATCATGAAATCAAAGATAACTAATACAAACAGAAAAACACTGAGTCCACAGACTCAGGACCATGACAAAATGTACTTTATAGCAAATGTTCTGTCTGTTTCTATGTTAGTCACACATTTAACCCACAGAAAACTGCTGGTTTATTAATGTACTAAAGTTACTGTCTAGCTTTCCCATACAGCATTATTATTATTTTTAATGTATTATCAAGATTACCTCTTATAATGTTGACATGATCACATTTTCTTTACTCAGACTGTGTGCAGACGCCCACTGGGATGATGACGTGTACAGTTGATAAGACAAATGTCAGTTTTACTTGTGTTTGTCAGGTGAGGACAATATTTCATGTTTTATTTATATTTCGTATAGAGAGTTCTTCAAATAACTGACTCATAATTAAGCTGCTGAAAACTCTGTGGACAAAGGTCTTCACTTCTCCACTGAAACCAAGCATGAGTTGAACTGTGTTGACTGTACGATGCTGCTGAAACAGCAAGGTTTGGGTTTGTATGTATTTATTATTTTATTATATAAACTGGAAAAGTGTAAGAAAAGATTAACTGATGTTTTGCACTGGCTGCTTTGGGCAATTATTCTCTTTTCTAGTTAAGCTCATAGCATTAGTCGATCATGTCTTCAAAAGATTAATTCTGCAGTTATTAATGTTTTCACTCATTTTTGTTAATTTTTAATGTTGAGTTTATTGCCTAAAGTCCCCTCCAAATAAAAACTCATACATATTTATATTTTTTCAACAAAAAAAAAAGCCCTGAGAAATTGTTTGCTGAACCTTGCACTGGAAAAAAAAAATTCTCACACACATGTGCACACATACACACATTATCCACAAATCTATGGATAACAGAACACTCAAACCCTTCTATTACAAGTCTTTTATTTTTACTGGATTTTTGATGTTATTCTTTAAGTCTAAACTTTCAACTAATCCAGAAATTATATTTTCTTGCACAGAATGAGAACAACTTTACGATCAAATGGTTTATGGATGATAAAAAGTTGGCAGAAAAAGAGATGATGCTGACGAGAGCCAAAGATGTGCTAAATGCTCGCTTCTCTTGCAAAGTGTCTAACCCCGTCGAGGGTCACTATACTTGTTGTTTTGCTTAAATTACTTATATTTGTAGTACGTCAAACACATTTAAAACTTTTTTTTGAATAATTGCAAATAATTCAAATGCATTTTGTGATAAGAATGTCTAAAATCTCTTAAGTAGGAGATCTAATTCTTTCTATTTATCCTTGTGTCACTGACACAATCCTGTCTGAAAACATTAGGAGATGACCGGTGATTCTCCAGGTCTGATCTTTCATCTGTCCTTATTTTAATAGATTTGGGGGAGCTTTATTTTCAGCGGACTGATCAAGAACAGGAAAAGCCTCGTTATTATGAGCATCGCTACCAGCAGCAGCCAGCTGTGAACACCAATAAAGAGGCTGAAAACAGCAGCGTCCCACAACCTGGCACCTGGGCACACTGTGATTTGAAGAGAGACAACAGAAAATAACATTATCATCACCATCTGGCCTTAGTGATGAAGTCATGTGATCTGTGCAGGATGCCTATAATATGTTAATAATAATAATAATTAACCCTCCTGTTATGTTGGTTTCCAGGAACACCAATTATGCTCCTGGGTTAATTTTAACCTGGGCAAACTTACTCATCCAGAAGTGTCAGAAACACTGGCATTGATTATTTTACAATTTTCTTTTATAATTTAGATTTTTTTCGTTTTCTGTAGTGATGCAGATGACATGTGACATCTCTTCTGTTCTAGGTCAGTCTGACCCGCGACATAAGAGGAGGATTAATTTAAAATCCAAAGGACTGAGAAGCACTTAGAACTGGGTAGGAGTCTTCAGTTCTAAGACTCAGATACCCAGCAAACTAGTTTTGTATCATGGGCAGGGTTCTTCCTGGCTTGGCATGATCAATGAATAATAAGTGGGTAAAATTACGGATCTAAGCTGTGGTTGCCTACTGGGTAATAATCATAGGATCAGAGATTTAATTTATTTTAAACAGAGAGCCAGTTCTGCCACACTATATTTAAATAAACTGATATTTCCTTCATTATTACCGTAATAGTACCATAAGGATAAGCATTTGTACCATGTATATGTGTATGGAATGGTGCCACCTTGTGGACATCTGCAAATACTGACAGAGTATCACTGTTCATGTTTCAGAACATCAGAAATAACCAACCAATTACCATAAATAAAAATAAATGGGGAAGAAGATGAAAAACAGAAAAGTAAAAGTAGAAAAAAAACCACTTTACAATTTAAACAAAATTGAAGGAATGAATCAGAATCTGCTTGATGGAGAAAGAACCAGGTTTTCACTGACACCATCATCCATGTGGGTGTTTCTGCAGAGAGCCATGATGTGTGTGATCACGGTGACTTTGAGCAAACAGTACACACAGAGTTACACTGATATAAATCTGATACAAATGCAGTTTGAATACCATATTAGTCAACACAGACTCAGTTACAAAAAGATGAAATTTACACTGATTTGTCTGAAGGAGCCACATGGGTGTGAGTTTTATTTTTACTTATTTATTTATTTTAAGAGTGCCAAAATCTGTACAAAATCAGACAGTCTTGTAAATTATTAGTAAATTATTTGAATGCACTGAAATGTATTGAAACTAAAAATATTTTACAGAATAAATCCCCGCTTTTCATTTCTAGAATTTTTTTGATGTGAAAATGATGCACTTCCTATTGCTGTGTGTCCACTGCGATACTGTGCAAAGCAGCAACAGGGTGGATGTTTAGGTTGGCCAACACAACTCATATGATGAACAAATCACAAAGAAGATTTTGCACATGTAAGTAGATCATAAAATCTAAATTGTAAAACAAAAAATAATCTGTTCATATGTTAAAAAAAACAGACTTAATATGTTACCACATATCAAGGTTCACACTGAGGACTCAAGTGAAGGACAAAGTGGAAAGTTTGGAGCAAACTAATTTTGTATCATGGGCAGGGTTCTTCCTGGCTTGGCATGAACATGAATGCGCATGAATAATAAGTAAAGTAAAATTACGGAAAAGCGGTTCTGGTAGCTGTATGAAAATTCAGTTAAAAGTCCAAAATGTATGCCCTCCTTCACAATTCCCAAACCTATCCAGCGCAGTGGGGCCAGATTGGAGTTTTTTGTCGGCCGATTATAGCCGCGGGCCTTACGTTTGACATCCCTGGTTTAGAGAATTTAATGAACATATCTATCAGATTTGACAACAAGGCTGCCAGACTCAGGCCAAGTTAGAGTCTTTAAACCCGTTATTCACAGTTTCTAAAACACTGGTAGGAGACACCCAAGTAACCTGACCACTACTAATTGAGGCTTTGGCGTATTTTGCGCCAGTTTGGACACTTGACTGCTGCTGCCTGGACTGAAACAAACCTGATGACACGTCAAACTCCCAAAACCTTTAAAGTCCTCAGCAGCACCAACAAGCAGATTGTAGGCTGTGAAGTCAGTGAAACCTACAGTACCCACAGTACAGTGATGGGCGATGCGCTTTTAATCCACAACTTTCAATATTGGCAGAAAAAAGATGAACAAGGCTGGTGAGAACTTTGAAAAAAAAAAAATCATACAAAAAGCAGCAAAAATCTAATTTTTGATTAAAACCTTAGACAATTGAGACCTTGTTACTCTACTTCCCCTTATTCGTCTTATAATTTTTTATAAGCAGAATTAGCTACAATCATCTATTCACAAGTCAAATCATGTGACTTTTATTCACTTACTTCCGTTTTTATTCTTTATAACCAGCATGTTTTGTGTTTTTGTCTTTAGACGGCATGTATGACATGACCTGCTGCCAGGTTAATAAACTGCTATCAGTGGAAAACGAGGAATCCGCGGTGGAATATGTAATCAATAATCAATAGTTGCCAGGATCACACCGCTTCTTTCACAAGGATTATTTTGAAAACACGCCACCACGATGATCCCAAACAGATCCTGGAAATGACCGGTTCCGGGGGCGGATCGGGTCCGCAGTCGCTTCAGGTTTCATGATCACAGTTCCCAGGATAACACCGCCTCCTCCCTAATTTAGAACACACCATCTGATTGGTATGTAGATTCACGTTTATCGTCATCATCTTTTTACTTTATGATTCTTTTATGGATCACAGGGACTTTATTAATCATCATCTGCTGTCTGATAGCCTTACTGATAGTAAGAAATCGATGCAAATCCATCAACGTTATGTGTGCTGTGAACCCCGAAGACGAACGCGGTCAGTGTCCATGATCGTTTTGATAAAGGGGCGCTAAAGAGAGAGTGGGTGAGCTGGGCTGACTTATAACAGCGGAAAGAGAGAGAGAGCGAGAGAGCTGCACAGTAAATTCCTTCCTTTAAATAATATTAAATAATATTAAATACAAGAGACATTTTCAGCTCTAACCACAGTCTGGTCTATTGTTCTCTTTGTTTTTTACTTTCACTTTCTGTTTGCTGCGTTCGGTGACGTCATCCTCACTCTGCATAGCCAGAAATTGAGGCAATATTCCTGTTGGAATATATTTTATTGATAACCAAAAGGGAAACTTAAGAATATGCTAGACAGGTGGCTGGACATTTGCCAGCTTTCTGCTTTGTTTCCAGCTGTTTTTGTTTGTGTTTCATGTTTTTTGTTCATTTTTCTTTTGTTCTGTTGTATTTTTTTCATGTCATTAGAAGGCCTATTATGTGGGATGGATATTCATGTACCCCTGATTTGGACTGAGTAACTGTTTGGACCTGAATGTGATGAGAAGAGTGAAGAAGATGTCGTCTTCTTCCATTCTCACCGCTGTGTTTCTGCTCTGCTGCTTAGCCAACGGCTCCACAGGTACATATACAATTTAATGAATCTCATTATTAATTCCTCAGGCTTTATTAAAGGAAAAGTTCATTTTAACTTGTCAACTAAATTGTTCTTTAAGATGTCACTTGTGATTGGCCTGATGTTCTATGTGATTTAGTGATCGTGCAGTTTTATTTCTATATTTCTTTTTTTTCTTTTTGAGGCTCTCGGTGGAAATGCATTTTACCATCAGAAAAACCTAGAATTTAGCTATAATTCCTGAACTAAAACATCCAAAAAGTTTTTACTGGTCCTTTACTGGGGGTAAAACTCCACAAAAATGTTGTAATTTACAGTCAATATAAAGGCTGATTTTGATATTTTTTGGTAGTGGCGCTGAAATGGGAGCGGCAAATGAACTCAAGGAGTTGGAATGATACATGAAAATGAAGATTTCCTTATTCTCCATGAAAATATTAACATTGTGCCTCATAACAAGATGACAGATGTAACTGCTAATGTCCTTTGATTTCCTTCACAGAAAATGAAATTGTTAAAGTTGTTCAGCAACTAAAAAATTCCAAAAGGTTGATTCTGTTCATCTGGATGTAGCGTTTTCAGTGGGAGAAACGTTTCATCACTCATCCGAGTTAGTTCTTCAGTCTCAGATTTGTTACGACCGAGAGGACCAGGCTGTGTGTGTGGACTCAAGTGCAGACACAAAGGAAGGCAAACTGATGTGAATACAGTGATTTATTTACAGTGACTGCTTTAATTACAATGCAGGGAAAATGTGTAGGCTATGAACTGTGAACTAAGAAACCTATGAACTGTTAACTGTGAAGTCTAAGACTATGAAACATTAAACTCCAACTGTGTGCTATGACTAGATACAAGAGTCCATGAACAGATCCTGGGAAGGGGCGAAAAAGGAGCAGTAGCCCGGGTGGAGGTGCACAGAGTCACTATAATTCAATTCAATTCAATTTCTTTATTGTCCCACAAGCGGAAATTAGTTTAGCAGCAGGATAAAAATAAACAGAACAATAATATAAAATAATAATGACAATAATAGTGATAGAAAGTCCTAGGACAGTTATTTGCCATTAAGGAGACAGGACGCAGTAGGGATAAAAGAGACCTGGAGTCTTTTAGTCCTCCTCACAGGTACTCTAAAACGGCGGCCGGAAGGCAACAACTCAAACTCACTGTGAAGTGGATGGTTCAAACAATTAATAATAAAATGAGCCTTTCTAAGCACATTTCTATTGTAAATGGCCAAAAGTCCATCTTGCCAGCGCCCTGAAATTTTGCTAGCAGTTTTTACCAGAAGTCCCAACCAATTCTTATTCTTCACCGTCAGGTTACCAAACCAGGCAGCGATACAAAAGGACATCACAGATTCGATAAACTTCTATAAAACAAAGACAACATCTGAGATGAGACATTAAAAGATCTTATTTTCCTTAAAAAGAACAGTCTTTGTTGAACTTTTTTAATAGTGGCATCAGCATGAGATTCAAAACACAGTTTATGGTCGAGTACCACACCTAGATATTTATAACTCTCAACTATCTCAATATCGGCAGCTTTAATGATAGTAGGTGATGAGCTATAAGAGGACTTCCTGAAATCAATTATCATGTCTTTAGTTTTTGACACATTAAGTGAAAGGAAGGACTCATCACACCAATCCAAAAAATCATCTACAACCTGTCCATGGGAGACTCGTCCCCCACAAGAAGACTGACGATCACTGTGTCGTCAGCAAACTTCAGGATGTGTCTGTTCGTGAATTTGCTGCAACACTCATTTGTGTACAGAATGAACAGAAGGGGAGAGAGGCAGCACGCTGCGGTGATCCAGTAGAGGAGGAGAGCACATCAGAAAATACATGATTCACCCTCACGCATTGTGGCCTATTGATCAGAAAGTCTGTCACCCAGCCGATCAGACTAGTGTCAAGCTTAAAATGATTGTAAAGCCTGTCAGCAAGTAAGAGGGGTTGAATTGTATTAAATGCCGATGAAAAGTCAGCAAATAATAATCTTGCATGGGTGTGAGGGGCCTCAAGATGCTTATACAAGAGATGCAGGAGTGTGACAGCAGCGTCCTCCACGCCTCTCCCTGCTCTATAGGCGAACTGGAAGGGGTCAAGATGGTGTTCAACATGCATTAAAATCTCCTTCTTAATTATCTTCTCAAATGACTTCATCACTAAAGAAGTCAGAGCCACAGGCCTAAAATCCTTCAGTGCCTTAGGAGAACTGCCCTTAGCAACAGGAAAAATGACAGCATGTTTCCAAATCTTAGGTACCGTCTGTAGCTCTAAAGAAAGTGAGAAGATATGGTGAAAAATCCCACTCAGCTGATCAGCACAAGTTCTCAGTACCTGTCCACAGATGTTGTCAGGTCCAGGACTCTTGTTTTTGGTGTGTCTAAAGAGATTAGCTACCCCCCTCTCATCAATACAAATTGATGGAGGAGTGATAGTCTTTTCCCTCAGTGTGCTGGTCTGCCTAGAACAGTCAAACTTCTCAAAACGAAGGTAAAAACTGTTAAGACTGTCTGCCAGATGTTTGTCAGAGGTAAACCCCTCTAAGGTAATATTACTTTTACCTTTCGTCTGTAGCCCTGCCATTGTTTTCATACCAAGCCAAGCTCTTTTGAGGTTGTTACTGCTGAGTTCTGCCTCAATCTTATTTCTATACCTCATCTTGGCAATCTTTATTGCAGCCCTCACCTCCTTCCTCAATATTCTCATAGTGGGAACGTCTCCCTCGTTAAAAGCAATTTTCCTTTTAAGAATCAGATCCTTAATATCTTTAGAGAGCCACGGTTTGTTATTAGGGAAAGTCTTAAATTTCTGACTGGAACCACAGAGTCTTTGCAAAAAGAGATGTAGCTACACACCACATCGGTGAGTTCATCCAAATCAGAAGTGCTCTCTTGAAATAAGGACCAATCAGTGCAATCAAAACACCCCTGAAGGGCAACACAACTGTCTTTTGTCCAGACATTAGTCTGCTTCACACAGGCCTTCTCCCTCCTAACCACAGATCTGTAAGCAGGGAGGAGGTGAATAACATTGTGATCTGAAGAACCTAGCACAGGTCCGGCCACAGACTTATATGCCCCCTTAATTGGTCCATAACACAAATCCAGCGTTTTGTTATTCCTTGTAGGACAAGTGACATATTGAAAGAAATTGTTCAGTGATTTCTTAGGATTACAATTGTTAAAATCACCAAGAATAAAATTAGGAGCATCTGGAGAGAGAGTCTGCAGATTGTGTACCACTTTAAAAATGGCGTCAGCAGCAACTTTGACGTCAGCTTTAGGATGAATGTAAACAACAGTGACAAAAATTTGAGGGAACTCTCTCGGTAAGTAAAAAGGCCTGACAGATACTGAAAGGAGCTCGATGTCAGGAAGACACAACCGCTCCCGCACAGTAAAGTTATTACACCAGCCCTGGTTGATATACAAACATACCCCTCCTCCGTGAGATTTGCGTGTTACTCCACAGTTCCGATCCAATCTGACAGGGGTCCCAAAGCCGCTGATTCGCAGTGAAGTGTCACTGTCCATATCGGTCAGCCACGTGTCGGTAAGCGCCATCAGACAAGCCTCCCTGTATTCCCGTAGATGAAGCACATTTCCTTGTAATTCATCCGTTTTGTTCCTAGGAGATTGGACATTGGCCAGAATCATAGAAGGAAGAGGAACACGATTCTTCCTCCAAGTTTTCTTACACGCTGACGCGCGCCGCCTTTCTTTCCGCGTTTTCTCAAGCGGCGGGGCTTTCCAAAATTAGTCTTTGACCGGGCAAATAAAACCTCACGAAGAATCACATCTGTCCGAGCATTAGAAGAGTCGTACATAGACAAACAGGACCACTGTAATCCAAGTAGTTCCTCGCGTGTATAAGTGATTGTCAGTGAGAGTGAATGACTCCAGGTGAATATTGCCAACAACAATAAAACTAAGGTGTAGAAGATCTCCATGTCGGTAAAAAAAACTTCATAAAAAGTTAAAACCACGGTTAAGAACAGAGTTAAAACAAAGTTAAAAAGAAAAAGAAAACGCCAGTAAACACCTGCTGCAGGTCGCCACAAGAGCAGCGCCCCCTCACCACAGTGAGTCCTCTCCAGAGTGTGAGATGTGTGAGGCTGAACACTCTGCCACTTCTGATGGTGCGAACGTGGAAATAGAAGAGATAGACAGTCAGTGGAATTCCAGTGAATCACGGCTGGTTGATTAAACTATCATGGTAATGGCTTACGCGTTGCAGGCTAAGGGGGACTAGGGAGGAGAGTGTCCAAAGGGTCCGGGTGAGTAGTGGTCCAGAGAGAGTCCAACAGTCCTGGCAGGGAGGCAGGCAGGAGAGGTGCCACGATGAAGGGAGTGAAACTAGATAGCTGAAAACCAGCATCCAGGCAGAGATGCGTATCGTTCCAACTTGTGAAGCCGGATGATCAGGCGGATAAAAGACTGTGAGTAGAAATAAAAAAGTTACGGTATCTCACGAGAGCTTGCGGCCTAGCACTAATGCGAGTTAGCTGAAGGTCTGGCAGAGGTCTGTTGGGAGTGCTGGTCTTAAATGCCGGTGACTTCAGGTGCAGTCAAGTGTGAAGGCTGATTGGAGTTTCCGCCTGAAGGTGGAGCCCAGCAGAGTGGAAAAACTCCGCACTTACCCAGACCATGACATGATTACTGCAGGTTTCACCAACCTTATAAGCAGTAAAGTTGCATAATAACTGAAACTAGCACCACTGAATGAACAATGGGCTGTGAGGTCAGTTCCTTGATCATTAATCAAAGTCAAAGTCAAGTCAAAGTCAGCTGTAAATATGTGCCCCCATGGCCCTCAGTGTACACTAAAACATCTTTTATACAATTCAATACTACACAACTATATAAACAGCGGTGTCCAACACAATCGTAGTGATTGTGGACAAGTTCATGTACAAGTGGGGGTGGGGCAGTCAGTGAACAGGTGATGGGGGAGGTTCAGAGTTTTGTATGTCTGGGGAATGGGGGGGTTCAGAGGGGAGAGGTGAATGCAGGTCTGGAGTTCATGTGTGTGAGAGCAGGGAGAGAATTCAGCATCCTGACAGCCTGACGGGCGAAGCTCTCTCTCTCAGTCTGCTCGTTCTAGCCTGGAGGCTCTTCAGTCTCTTTCTTGATGGCAGAAAACTGAAGAAGCTGTTGGACGGTTGAGTGGAGTCACCTGTAATGCAGAGGGCTTTCCGGATGAGGCAGGTGCAGTAGATGTTCTGGAGGGAGGGAAGAGAAGAGAAGTACCAATGATCCTCTCCGCTTGCTTCGGCAAGAGCCATACCACACAGTGATGCAGCTGGTGACGATACTCTCAACTGTGCCTCTGTAGAAGGTGCTCATAATGGGGGTTGAGGCTCTTGCTCTCCTCAGTTTGCAGAGGAAGTAGACTCACTGTTGGGCTTTGCTGACCTGTGACGCAGTGTTTTTTGACCAGGAGAGATCTTCTGAGATGTGCGCACCCAGGAACTTGGTGCTGCTTACACTCTCCACAGCAGCACCATTAATGGTTAGTGGGGTGTGCAGAGAGTGAGTTCTCCTGAAGTCTATGATGATCTCCTTAGTCTTCTCCACATTCAAGGAGAGGTTGTTGTTGCTGCACCACTCGGCCAGATGGATAACTTCACTCCTGTAGTAGGTGTCATCACTGTTGCTGATGTGACCTGCCACAGTTGTGTCATCTGCAAACTTGATGAAAAGTATATGAAAAGTACCTACTCCGGATGCCTCCGCGCTTACCTCTCTTCTGTTTCCTCTCGAACCACCTGTTCCTCAGTGTAATTCGTAGCTCTTCCATGATTGAAAAGTTCGTGGATTTGCTTCTCTTGATTTTGAAAAAGGAGCATGCAACTGTATGAACGTTGTGTAAAACAAGAAAAAGAGCAAAAAAACCACGGGGATACTGTTTTGTCGGGAGAGAGAGCAGCCGCTGTGTGTGTCCACGCTGCCATCTTGATACGAATTAATATGCAAATTCTCATGACCACTGATCAACAACCACTGATCAATGGCCATGAGTACCATCCACAGAGAGTTGGGGAATGGCTGCAATCACAGCATTGTAAGATGGCGAAAGATGTACCCTTGGGCCCCCTCCTCGATTCAGAGATGGTCTTTCCCTTTTCACGTAAATGGCTTGACTCCGCGCTCAAACCAGCGTTGCTCCCTGTCCAGGATGTTACATCCTCATCCTTGAAAGAGTGTCCACTGACCTGTAGGTGTAAATAGACTGCAGAGTCCTGGCTTGATGAGGTGGCTCTTCTGTGCTGTACCATCCGCTTCGCCAGAGGTTGTTTGGTTTTCCCGATAAATATAATATAAATCCTGGCAATCCTCCTGGAACGTAACAGCGTACACTATGTTACTCTGTTTGTGTCGGGGGACCTGATCCTTGGGGTGGACCAATTTTTGGCGCAGCGTGTTTTGTGGTTTAAAGGCCACAGAGACTCGGTGTTTAGAAAAAATGCATCTCAACTGCTCTGATACTCCTGACACGTACGGGATCACTACAGGTTTTCACTTAGGCAGCGGTTGTCCTTCTCTCCTGGATCGGCTGGAGCTTTCTGGTTGGGAAAACCTGCAGTCAGCTGAGACTGAAGAAGTCACTTATATGACGAAACATTTCTCCCAAACAAAATGCTACGTCCAGATGAACAGAACCAACTTTTGGGGATTTTTTTCATGAAATTCCTCTTTATTTCTTTATCTTTCAGGCTCTCAGGATGATTGTGTGTACGCTGCAACTGGATCAAGCTTAACTGTGCCACTTAGATATGAGTTAAAGGAATCAGATAAACTGAAATGGATCAAGGACACAAGAATAATCTTTTATCGCAGACTGAAACAGGTGATCTCAGGGAAAAATGATGATGTTGATTCAACTGGATCACTAAAGCTGACACAACTCACCAAAGACAAGTCAGGACGATACAGACCAGAGGTTACCGATGAAGATGGAATAAATGTGGGAGATTTACCAAGTGTGCGTTTGTGTGTATTAGGTAAGTAACAACACATTATACATACATTTTTCTGGTTATGTAAATATGCAAATATATTTCATAACAAGTGTGTTGATGGATCAGAAGCTGTTTAATTTGTACATTTTAGTCAAAAGACAACTGTTTGATATTAATATAAAGTCACTGTTCAGTTTTGCTTTGCAAGTTTTATTTATTTATTTTTATTAATACATCATTAGCAGAAGTTCATATAATGTTATTTATTACATTTTATTAACTCAGACCGTGTGCAGAAGCCCAGCGTGACGATGACGTGTACAGACTCTGACTCAGTCAGCTTTACTTGCAATGCTGGTCAGGTGAGGACAACTATGACTTTGTTTCATTTACATTTCAGGTTTCAGGTCAGAATATTTTTCAAAGAGTTGAACCAATATTTGTGAGTTTGGAGACAAAGTTTTCGTTATTTCAGCCTCGCTGAGCTGCTGTGAGCAGCTATTCTGTTTTATATGAGGAGGTTATAAAATAGTTTAGACATCTTGATTCACCAGAAGATTCAACTCCACTTACTGATAAAGACACTAAAATGTGCTTAAAAACGTCTGTGAAACCACTAGCTCTATTGTCAGCAATACTTTTACTCATGTTTCTTTATTTTTTGTTGTATTTTCTGAGTTCAGACACACAGAGTCAGTATGTAAATCATCAGATCCTAAGAACATTCACACAGAAACTGCTGTATCCACAAGGTTTGGATTGGCGTTTCTTCATACTACACATATGTTACTTAAAACTGATCTCTGTTTAATGTTTTAGCTGAGTTTGTGCTTCTGTGAGGAACCACTCTCTTTTACTCGCCTTGATAATTGGAGCATTTGAAATGGACTCAAAGTCCTCTAAACATCTGTTTATAGAGACTTCATTATCCTGGTAGAGATTTAACTCTGGTGCTGATGAAGGCACTTAGATGTGGTTATGAATTTTGGTTGTCAAACTACCATTTCTTTCTTTTTGTAATGAGGGGAAGAAGTGACAATATTTACACAGATTATAAAAAGCATGAAAAAGGAAAAGCAGAGTGTGAGGGAAAGAGATGGAAAAGACTGTTGTTCATATTTTCTTCCACAGAAAGACAACGCTGTGAGATTTGAATGGACTAGTGCGGAGACACAGTTGGAAGAAACAGGGGAGATACTAATAAAAAGAGCTGAAGATGTGGTAAACACCCCTTTGCTTTGCCGTGTTTCTAACCCCATCAGCTTTGCCATCAGTGACCCTGTTATACAAAACTGCTTCACGCCCAGTAAGTATCATGTGCTATCACCTGTCCATTTTTATTTCACTCATCTCCAAATGAAATACATTTCAACTCCTGTTGTTTTATTCTGAAGCTGATCCAAGTGGCGTCTGGATTCCTGTGGTTGTGTGTATACCACCGCAGCATTGCCTGTGGGCCGTAGTTCAGCAACTGAAAAATGTTTTTTGCATATTTGTCTTGTCTTGACACCAGGTTTTCATTCACCTTTTTAAAGATAAAAAAATGTAATAATTAAAAATAATAATTTCCTTCAGATTTGATGAACTGACACGTGGCTGTTGAGAGCTTTTCTAGCATGACTATTCTTAATTTTTCATGAAATTCCTCTTTATTTCTTTATCTTTCAGGCTCTCAGGATGATTGTGTGTACGCTGCAACTGGATCAAGCTTCACTGTGCCACTTAGATATGAGTTAAAGGAATCAGATAAACTGAAATGGATCAAGGACACAAGAATAATCTTTTATCGCAGACTGAAACAGGTGATCTCAGGGAAAAATGATGATGTTGATTCAACTGGATCACTAAAGCTGACACAACTCACCAAAGACAAGTCAGGACGATACAGACCAGAGGTTACCGATGAAGATGGAATAAATGTGGGAGATTTACCAAGTGTGCGTTTGTGTGTATTAGGTAAGTAACAACATATTATACATACATTTTTCTGGTTATGTAAATATGCAAATATATTTCATAACAAGTGTGTTGATGGATCAGAAGCTGTTTAATTTGTACATTTTAGTCAAAAGACAACTGTTTGATATTAATATAAAGTCACTGTTCAGTTTTGCTTTGCAAGTTTTATTTATTTATTTTTATTAATACATCATTAGCAGAAGTTCATATAATGTTATTTATTACATTTTATTAACTCTGGCTTTGGTGGCTTTTTGGCAGCAGCTGTGACATTCAGCAGTCGCCTTATTGTTCTGACACACAAAACAAAACTATCCACTACAAGACACAATAACTACACAACACAACACACTAACTACACATTCCAAAAACGCTAAACGTCACAAATGTCTCACATCTCAAAATTATCTCTCTCTCTCACCGCCATCACTCCTAAAACTTCCCCACTCTTCCTAAACAACTTAATGCCATATTTGGTATTATATTATTAAAATTATAGTGTTATATATTAAAGTTTATTTTGGTAAACAAAATTAAATAACCTGGATGCAGCTAGGTTTTCTGCAGCTTACGCTAGCTCATATGCTCATTGTGTATCTTTTACTACATGGTCAGAAATCATCACATGTTGCAGAAATGACCTTTTTTGTGACTGGGTGGTCTGGGTTTAATTTCTTTTTTCTTTTTTTTAAATCTGAGTGACACCTACACTATCTGTTCAGGTTTTAGAGTTTGTTGATTGGAAAGCAGATGAAGTTTGATTCTGGCTCATCCTTGTTTAGCTGACAGCACCACATCAAAGCCAGGGTCTTAGTAATGGCAGATTTTGCCAGAAATGTTGAGAGATGATTGTGATGTGAAGACACAGGATGTGTTTTGTCCTGTTTGCCTCCTCTCACACCAACCGGTCGGGGCAGATGACCACTTCTCCCTGAGCTGGAGGTTTTTTCCTGTTAAAACAGAGTTTTTCCTTCTCACTGTCACCAAAGCTCTTACTCATAGGGGGCCATATGATTGTTGGGGTTTTCTGTTTCTTTGGATTACTGTAGGGTCTTAAAAATATAAAGTGTCTCGCAGCAACTGTTGTTGTGATTTGGTGCTGTACTGACAAAACTGAACTGAGCTGATTCTCCCTCTGACCTGTCGTCTATGCTTATTTTAACAGAGGAGGAGGAGCTTCGTTTGCAGATCACTCAGGAACAGCAGCAACATCAGCAGCAGCTGTAGTGAGCTGGCCTGCAACATCCCAGAACCTCTGAGACAACAGGAAAAAAAAAATCATTATCCAGCCTCAGTGATGAGATGAAACAGTGTGTTTAGGACCCCTCGTTTGTTTACACTGACTGTATATGTCATGGTCCTGGGTCGGTTTATTATTATCATTTTCTAGTTTATTATTATGATTATTGTTTGAGTTCTCTTCGGTCTGCCTCTGAGTCTGCGTCTGTATCTCTGTCTATGGTGTCACCCCATCTGTTTGTGAATCTGTCTGTTCAGTTCAGCGTCTTGTCTGGTTCCCTGTGTCTGAGTTTCCTGTTTTATTGTGAAGGTCTGTGTCTTTAGTGAGTGTACTCAGTTTACGTTTCCCCTGTCTCGTCAGCTGTGATTTCTCCCAGGTGTGTTCCCCTCCTGTCTCTCATCCCTTGATTACTGCCATCTGTGTATTTAAGCCCTGTGTTTCTCTGTGTCAGTGTCGCGTCGTTAACGTCTGCTCACCCTCAGATTTCACTGTGTGTTCCGTTACCCGTTATGCCTGCCTGTTAGTTTATTTTCCCCCCAGTATAGTTAGTCTTTTGTTCAGTCTGCAGCCTGCAATAAAGCTGTTTATTTTGAGTTCAACTTTGCCTCAGTGAGTCCTGCCTTTTGGGTCCTTCCTCCCTGCCTGCCTGCACACAGCCATGACAGTATAAACTGGGTTAAATGTGCACACAATAATGGAGCAGGTTAAAGGAAATGAATCCATACAGGCAATCTAATCTAAATCTAAACAAGTGCTAATCAGTATTTGATCAACATTAATGGACTCACTTTTATTAAAGACTCATGTGTTACAGTGTTTTTAAAAGATACATTATTAAACTACATTATTCTTGGAATACTGTCATCTACCTTATTTCCCGCACTATAAGGCACACTTAAAATCCTTTAGTTTTCTCAAAGATCGACAGCATACCTTATAATCCGGTGCACCTTATGAATGAATTCTGGTTGTGCTTACTGACCTTGAACTGATTTTATGCGGTATTTTATGTGGCACTACCATCTTTGCTCAAAAATCTGTCAAAAAATGTTTTAGTACAAAGCTATGAAGCTGCACTGCTTGATGGATTGTCGGAGCATTTCGGCTACCATAGCCGGGAGCCTCACAGAGTAGTCTGGGTCCAAAACTCCGCTTCAGGTTCCAAAGTCAAACGAACACTGCAGCATCACTGAGAGTTAAAAACTGTCTAAATTCTTTCATCTTTAATAAAATGATCAGTGTTGCCACTTTACCAGGTGTAACAATTAAGTTTAACATCCAGGCATCCATGAAAACAGAATTTATTAAATTTAACGGAGTTAGAAGTTAGCAGGAAGTTAACCACCTAAACATAATATAGCATGTTCTGACTGAGAGATTTCTGAAAAAATTAAAACGTACAGCTCTGCTATCACTTCCGACATAAATGAAGACAGAAAACTACATGTCAAACAGTTTAATATCTATTATTGTGCTAAACGTCACATGTTACAACAAAAACATGCAAACCTTCGTTATTAACTGCAGCTTCAACATTGAGCTGCAAAAATGCGTTTCCCGCAGTAACATTTCGACAATAACCTGTTAGTTTATTAAAGCACAGTGTTAAAGTGACAGAGAGCACACAGTGTCTTTTGTGGTTCTGGCAACATCTCCTTGCAATATCAAATGGCAACATCTTCTATAATCAACTGTCCTGCTTGATGATGATCAGATCTACAGCTGCTAGTTTTGTAGGTTTTCATTGTGTTAGGTGATGCTCCTTTAAGTGACCTTCCAAATTCAACCAGTACCTCCAAAACTGATACATCACCTTTATTTGTTATGGAATCAATCAGTAGTCACTTACTCAAATGAAGCAAACTAGCCAGCCTGGTAACCTGTCTGCATCTTCCAGCTTAAGTTAAACTCACCCTTAAGCCTTTAGCTGTCAGCAATTATCTCCTGCCTAAAAATTCCCAGCATGCTTCACCACCAGAGCCTCTGTTCAGACCCCGACAAAGTCACTACCTGATTCAGGTTCCCTCACTCTTTCATCAAGTTTTCTCATCATCTGCACTTTCTTCTGATCTCTTTTCCTGGCGTTCCTTTTTCATGTTTGCTGGCACATTCAATAATGCTGGTACTTCATTCAGTGCAATCCCTGACAACCTGATTGAGGTCACGAGCCGCTCGTCATCTTAAACCTGCCCACCAGTTAGTCTTCGACCTTTGTAGCAGACAGTCATCAGTGCTTCTTGGGGATGGACCATCAGTCTCCTCTGAGGGCTTCTCCAAACTGCAGCCTCAGTTCCTGCTCAGGCATCTGCCATTACCAACTAGAAACGCTGTCAAACCTAAATGAGGATGAGGTGTCAGCTGGTGAATTCTAATGTTAGCCACATTGAGCTGCTGTGGGCAACACGTCTCTTTTTCTCATATTTTTAGTTCATAGAGTTATTTGATCATGAGGAGGCTATAATAAAGTCAAATTATGCTTTTTTCAGAGATGGTTGTTATAGTGCTACAGCTGCACAAACAAGGTTGTGAAATTGTCACTTACTGCCTCACTTTAAGGGTTACATGATTATATATATATATTTTTTTTTTTCAGGTTTAAATCATGCACATACACACATAGTCCTAGGGAGCCTTTTATCTCTTAAACACTCATTAAACATTTTGTTGCACTCACTACCATCTTTGCTCACAGCAGGACAACAACAGTTCTTTGTGGCTGTTTTAATTTTGTGTGTTTGTTTAGTTGTTGTTTTGATCAGTTTTAAGGTTACATGTCAGAGTGAAACCGAGATGTCACCTATTAGGTCTAACAAAGAAGACTGTTGCGTTACATTATTGTTATAGTGTCGGGTAACACATAAACCAAAAGGTTTTTTCCTACCTTTCATCATGCCAAACCTTCAGAGGTAAGATATATATAAATCTTCTCATCATTATTGTTTTGGCCTTTTTAACTGCAGGTGTTCTATTGTACAGAAACGCTGATATAATAAAAATTACATAACTTTTTCATGTAATGCTCATTGAAGTTTTCCTCCTCGCTCATTCTTAATATCTAAAGCATATAAAGTACAAAATCCATTAGTACTGCTCTGGTATCTGCTCCTTTGTGTAAGGAGGAACAGGATGAACAGTGCCAGAGCTACGATATGACCTCCAGCAGGACACTGGTGTGAATGTCTGTGACCAAATAATCAGAAACAGACTTCATGAGGGTGGCTTAAGGGCCTGCTGTCCTCTGGTGGGTCCTGTGCTCAATGCTCAACACCATTGCGTTCAACTGGAATTTGCCATCGAATACCAGATTTGGCAGGTCTACCATGGGTTCCCAGATAGCAGCTTCACCCGGAGCACATGTGACAGATGTGAAAAGGTCTGGAGAAGCCGGTAACAACGTTATAGCTGTGTCCCAATTCAAGGTCTGCATCCTTCGGAGGACCCGGCCTTCGGAGGACGCAGTCGATGTAGTGAAGTGCGAGGTTTGTGACATGGGACGGTCTAGCCTCCGTCGAGCTGCTCAGGTTGCCTAGTACCATGATACTAATCACTGGAAACGTTTCATACAGCATTGTTTGACAGAAAGGACTTTTTTTTAATGTTCATTTGTTTGTTTTTATTTGAGCTTTGTTTGATTTGTTGAGTATCTGAGGCTGACACCATGGGACTATAAGAACATGATTGTTGGGTTTCATTTCTGTACTGAACAGTCATTTTAAGATTAGCTAGTAAATAAAAATTAGCTAATGTTGTTCATGAGACTAAAGTCATCTCACTTTGGAAATGTAAACATAATATGGCAATATTAAAGTTATTATTATATTAAACTTTATTAGTTATTGCAGCAGTGAACTTGAACTCCATGTCAAATACTGAGCCTCAGTAAAGATTGAAGTTGCAGTTATTTATATTCCCTATCACCTTAAATCTTCACTCAAAGACACTCAAGTATCTTTGAGAGTGTATATATAGATGTATTATATATAAGAGACAAATATTGCTCCTTTATTATGTTGGCATTAGTAAATGTGGCTCAGTTCTTACAAACATGTGTAAAAAGAAAAATGTACGAGCTGTGATAACTGTTTCTGATAGAATGAAGAGTAGACTGATATATTAAATATTCCTTTATTGGGTGAGAAAATCAGACCATGTCATAACTGCTTTAAGTCATACAGAATAGATATCAGAGCCTTAAACAGGCTGACTTCTGCTAAATGGGTCAAACTGGGCAGAAAGTAAACAAACACATAACATCCTTATAGAATATGATGTAACACTATAGATCAACTTACCTCAGAATATATAAAGCATATAAACAATTACAGCAATATGATGCAACAAACACAGCAGTGCTACTAATCCAAAATATTCAAAGCTTCATAGGACTGAAACAAACGCCGTCTCAGTGTGGACGGGAGGCCAAAACGAAGAGAAAACGATGCGTTTTCAAACGAAAACGAATTAGTGTGGACGTAGCCTGAGGGAACAATGGGCCGTGAGGTCAGTTCATTTCTCATAATTATGCAAATTCTCATGACACTTAACAGCATACACTATGTTACTCTGTTTGTGTTGGGGGATTCAGACACAAGTATAACTTATAAATATATGTTCATACTCTTATTACACAATCAGAGAGAAAGAAACAGAGAGAGAGAGCAGGACAGACAAAAAGGTGACAGTCTCAGGTGCACACACTGCTGATTGGCATATATTTAAAGTAAAGGCTTTAAAACCAAGTTGACTCTGCAAGTACTAACATCACTAATGTCACATAACTTTGCCGACATGTGGCTAATAGTAATGTTTTAAAGTTCTTCGTTGTCAAACATTTGCACATAAATAAGTGGCATAATATTCAGTACTTGCTTTTAAAAGTTTACTCTTCGTCTGCCCCGTTTCAGCCATCTGCCGTTTTTTTTTTTTAATTATCCACACTCACTGCCGCGCTATGAATTCTGGGATATGTTGGGCCACAAAGGATACACCGACCCATCCTTCAAATTCGGGGAAATGAAGGACGCATTTGTCGGCCGCATTTGGAGCAGTGATGTAATTGGCCAGCTTATGCTGCCTGTAACATCGTTTAGCATGACCGGTACTACCAAACCGGTCATGCTGATGTACTACCAAGATGTCAATGATGGTCTGGGGAAGCATATCCATAGAGGGATTGACCTCTACATGTTGATGAGTGAGTGCTGGGGTTTTTCCATAGAGTCACAGTTTCCCCCCCTGGGCGGAGTCTCCGTATTCCTGCATGTCTCCACACCTGCTGGCAATTGAGCTGCCGGTACTTAAGACCAGCGCTCACCAGCACAAACTAAGTTTAGCTTGTCTTCAGCTAACCACAGTTAGTGCTCGCCAGCATAGTGTTTCACAGAAAGGGATTTTGTACATAGAAATATTTACTCAAACTGTGTTTTCCTACCCTCAGCCACCCTGTCATCTGCCACCACCATCCTCTGGCAATACACTCCATCCTGAAGCTACTTTGTACTCTGCAGCTGTTTGCATCACAGCAGCTCTTGGATCCACTCCTGTTTGCTAAGGTTATTAAAGTCTCATGTTATTCCTCTTAGTTCTGTGTTTTCATAGTTCACAGATGCGTTATGGTCTCCCCCTTGAACATAAAGTTCTGTTGTGATCTGCACTTGAGTCTGGTTGACCTGGTTGGCCTCGGCCGTGACACTACAGCCTAGGCAATGGTACCCTTACTGCTAATAGATATCTGGATGAAATCCTTGGATCTACTGTCAGACTGTAGTGGGTCCTGAGTTCCTCCTGGTGCACATTAATGCACATCCTCAAGAGTATGCAGACAGTTGATCTGCATACAGCGGGTAAAATAAGTCTTGAACAAGTCACCAATTTTCTAGGTAGATATATTTCTAACAGTGTTATTGACATGAAATGAATTTAGTTGTGAATAAAAATAAAATAACCACTGAAGAAGATTTTATTTTACATTCTGAGATCATCAGAATTAAATTCATCATACCAGTACCTGTTCTCCAAGTACATCTTTAGTAAATGGACCTCTTAATGTATGCATCCAAAATGAGTTTGGGCATCCCTTTCTTTTAGTATTAACAGTTTAATAATATCTGTGCTAATCGTAAATGTCTCAGATGTACCGTTAATGGGCAACTGCAAAAGCCATTTTCCATCAGTGCAGTCGGTAACACAGTCTCCACTGTTCCTACAATTGTTGATGAACACATTGGACTGACAAGCTACACTAATATCTGACACTTCATATACCAATACCTTTTCTCAGGGTTAAGTTGAACTCCAGCTGCAGTCTCTGGGGCACTTCACTATCGGCTATATTGCAATCACATATCTATACATCTTTATTGGCACCAAAATCACAATGCTCTCCTAGCTTCTACATTCTTGCCAAGGCGTTGGGAACATTGATGGACATTTGTGAATTTTGTAATGCCTGGGCTCAAACATTTTATACGAATTATCCTTAACATATTGTTTGTCTCTTGGTCCAGTTTAGTAGCAACCCAAAAGCAGGAAAAACGTTACCTCCAGGCCGGCCATTCTGCTGGTTGAGTAAACCCAAACAAATCAGGTTCAAATGATAGGATTCTATAGCAGCCACAAGAAAAATCAGTTTATACATTCAGGTTTATGAAAACAATTTATTTCAAAACATTAATGTATATTTTATAGTAGTTTAGCATTTGATTTGTTGGTTACCTGTTGAGAATCTTTTGGCTATATTTATGTTTGCTTTCTGTAGCAAAAAGCTAAACCAAAATGCACAGTCTGAGTGTTTGGTTTGTGAAAGTAGATGAGGCCTCTTTGGTCATTTCCTTTTAAAACCATACATGCACATACATACACTTGTATGATGGCACACATACATATGTAATGTTACTGCGCTTTGGCAGGAAATAACACTGATACTGCAAAGTGGCGGCTCTTTTTAGCCCAGTGTGATTAGAATGGTGAAGAAGATGGTTTCTGCTGGAACCATCGCTGTGTTTTGGCTCTGCTGCTACTTCAGTGCTTCTTCAGGTACGGTACAAATAATCTTATTATTCTGTCTGGTTTATTCTTTAGCTCTAAAATCCAATCTTACTGATTATGATTTTATCTATCTATCTATCTATCTATCTATCTATCTATCTGTCTGTCTGTCTGTCTGTCTGTCGCTGTACTATATTTTTTTCTTGTTTTTTAAATAAAAAAGTTAAGGTTTTGTAGGTCTTAAGCAATTACAAACACATAATTTGCTTTTCTAATATTATTTGATTCCTCACCTTCTTTTCTGTTTCAAAGGCTCTCAGAATGATTGTGTTTATGCTGCAACAGGCTCAAGCTTTACTGTGCCCCTTAAACATGAGTTGAAGGAGTCAGCTAACCTGAGATGGTTCAAGGACAGAAGCATAATCTTTTATCGCAGAGGTAAATATGTGATCACGGGGAAAAATAATTATGTGGATTCAACTGGATCACTGAAGCTGACACGACTGACCAAAGACATGTCAGGACGATACATCCCAGAGGTTACCAATGCAGATGGAATAAATGTGGGAGATTTACTAAGTGTGCATTTATGTGTATTAGGTAAGTAACAACACATTATACATATGTTTATTGTGTTTGTATTTCTTCTATAACAACAACCAAGTGTGCTAATGTATCAGAAGCTGTTCCAGTTACACTCTGTGATTAAGTGTTTGCTTTTATTTTAAAGGTACTGTTCAGTTTTATCAATCAACAGTACTTGTTATTATCAGCATTAATTTATATAATGTTGAAAGAAATTTTCTTTGCTCAGACCCTGTGAAGAAGCCCAAAGTGACAATGACGTGTATTGAGGCACAAAAAAAATGTCAGTTTTAGTTGCAATATTGGTCAGGTCAGTACAATATTTATATTTTATGCTTCATATATATATATATATATATATATATATATATATATATATATATATATATATATATATATATATATATATATATGAAGCATAAAATATAAAGGCCTTTGTGTACATAATCTTCAGCAGTTTAATTATGAGTAAGCTACTTAATACTCAAAATGAAATTTAAATAATGTAAAAAAAAACAAACACCCAGCACGCCCCTGCGGGCGGTTTATCCTTCAATATATATATATATATATATATAGATATATATATATATATATCGATATATATATATATATATATATATCGATTCCTGCCTGGGGCGTCTGTATCCAGTAAGGGTCCTAAGGCTAGACCCCCTATGCTAAGCGAGCCTACCGCAGACATGAGCGAGACAGATAAATATGAAGGCATGCCGGCTCGGACGTCGCCCGGATCAACAAGGTCCGCGTCAGGTGTTGAGGAACCAGGGCACCCTGACGAGAAGTGGGCTACTGGAACAAGAAGGCATCGGTGGGCAAGAGATGAAAACAGGGCGTTGTTGGAATGCTACTACGCAAGTAACCCCGGCGGAAGGGGCTACATGAATAGGATAAGGGACCTATGGATCCTTCGATACCCAACATCCACAATGACGGCGAAACAACTAGTAGCTCAGTGTTCCAACATTCGAAAGAAGGGACAGCTTTCACAGCTAGAGATTGACGAGGTACAACATATGCGGGATCTACCAAGGAGATGCTCTGTCCCCACTGCTGTTCTGCATAGGCCTGAACCCCCTCAGTGAGATCATTAACAAGACTGGCTACGGATACCGACTACGGATACCGACTACGGAACGGAGCAGTTGTCAGCCACCTCCTGTACATGGATGACATCAAGCTGTATGCCAAGAGTGAACGAGACATCGATTCACTGATCCACACTACCAGGCTATACAGCAATGACATTGGAATGTCGTTTGGGCTGGAGAAGTGTAGTCGGATGGTAACAAAGAGAGGGAAGGTAGTCAGAACTACCAGAAGGCAACATTGCAGACATAGAGGACAGTTACAAGTACCTGGGGATCCCGCAGGCGAATGGGAACCATGAAGAGGCCGCTAGGAAAGCTGCAACCACCAAGTACCTGCAGAGGGTCAGGCAAGTCCTGAGGAGTCAGTTGAACGGTAAGAACAAGATCCGGGCCATCAACACGTACGCCCTGCCCGTGATCAGGTACCCTGCTGGGGTAATAGGCTGGCCAAAGGAGGAGATAGAAGCCACTGACACAAAGACAAGAAAGCTCCTTACCATGCATGGAGGGTTTCACCCCAAGTCCAGCACCCTGAGGCTGTACGCTAAGCGGAAGGAAGGGGGCTGGGGACTGGTGAGTGTCAGCACCACAGTCCAGGATGAGACAACGAACATCCAAGAATACATCAGGAAGATGGCCCCAACTGACAGCGTGCTCAGTGAATACCTCAGGCAGCAGAAACCCAAGAAAGAGGAGGGAGACGAGGAACCATCATGGAAGGACAGGCCCCTGCACGGTATGTACCACCGGCAGATAGAGGAGGTGGCTGATATCCAGAAATCCTACCAGTGGCTGGACAAAGCTGGACTGAAAGATAGCACAGAGGCACTAATCATGGCAGCACAAGAACAAGCTCTGAGTACAAGATCCATAGAGGCTGGGGTCTATCACACCAGGCAAGACCCCAGGTGCAGGCTGTGTAAAGATGCTCCAGAGACAATCCAGCACATAACAGCAGGGTGCAAGATGCTAGCAGGCAAGGCATACATGGAACGCCATAACCAAGTGGCCGGCATAGTATACAGGAACATCTGTGCCGAGTATAACCTGGAAGTCCCGAGGTCAAAATGGGAAATGCCCCCAAGGGTGGTGGAGAATGACCGAGCTAAGATCCTGTGGGACTTCCAGATACAGACGGACAAAATGGTGGTGGCTAACCAACCGGACATAGTGGTGGTAGACAAACAGAAGAAGACGGCCGTAGTAATCGATGTAGCGGTTCCGAATGACAGCAATATCAGGAAGAAGGAACACGGGAAGCTGGAGAAATACCAAGGGCTCAGAGAAGAGCTCGAGAGGATGTGGAGGGTGAAGGTGACGGTGGTCCCCGTGGTAATCGGAGCACTAGGTGCGGTGACTCCCAAGCTAGGCGAGTGGCTCCAGCAGATCCCGGGAATAACATCGGAGATCTCTGTCCAGAAGAGCGCAGTCCTGGGAACAGCTAAGATACTGCGCAGGACCCTCAAGCTCCCAGGCCTCTGGTAGAGGACCCGAGCTTGAAGGATAAACCGCCCGCAGGGGCGTGCTGGGTGTTTGTTTTTTTTTACATTATTTAAATTTCATTTTGAGTATTAAGTAGCTTACTCATAATTAAACTGCTGAAGATTATGTAGACAAAGGCCTCTTTTCTCATCTACTGAAACTAATTCAAGGTTTTACCTGTGCTGTCAATAAGCGTTCACTCACAAATGTTGTTTCAGCACAGTTTGAGTCTCTGTGCATGTATTACTTTTATATAGGCTGGGGAATTAACCAGAGTGTAGGAAAAGATAAATATATTACTAAGTTTAGCCAAGTTTGGCTTTTTATGTTAGACTTAAACTCAAAACCTTCAATTAATCCACACATTGAGTTTTCTCCCACAGGATGACACGATCGAATGGTTAATGAATGATGAACAGTTGGCAGAAAAAGGGAAGACGGTGATGAGAGTAGCCAAAGACGTGGCAAACGGCCATTTCTCTTGCAATGTTTCTAACATCATCAGCTCTGAGATCAGTCTGCCTGTTCAACAAAACTGCTATAAGCCTGGTAAGTATTATGTGCTATCAAGTGTACAAATCTTCAAATGTGCCTTTTTCCAAATGTTCATGAACTGAAGTCGTCATTTTATTTAACTCATATGCTAACAAGATACTTTTCTTCTTCTTTTATTTTAAAGCTTTTGCCCTGAAACACTATTTGGAATTATAAAAATATCTGCTGATTGTCAATGATTTTTTTTCAGTTTAGAAGTTGTATCATGTTGTACATTATTCTCACAAAATGCTCTCTCAAAGTAACTAGGACGAAAAAGTAAAAAAACAAACAGACAAAGGAAACAGAAAAACTGTGACAAGCTAACAGTAAAGAGCCAATACCAAAGATCTATCGACAGTAACGTATAATATAAATATAGAATCACAGCACAGGCGAATTCTCCACATCTTTCTTGTCTCAGTGCAGTCCTTCACGTTTTAGTTTCTGTTACTTCTGTAGCTGTTCTGTCATCTTATTGTCTCTCTAGAAAGACTTCCAGTGTTGTGTTTTCTCAGATTTGTGTTTTTTTGTCTATTATATTTTTTCTGTTTCCATTGTGTTATATTGAAGTTTTACCGATCTATATTTTTGCAGCATTTTCTATTTAATCAGGGTCAAAATACTTTATTAATCCTATGTTGTAACAGTTGCTGCAAGACAATGAGAACAGTGACAGACTGAACTAAAATAATTATTACAATATATTACAAAATATAAGAAATAGCTCTAATATATACAAATATCCAGAACATTACAGAGATGAAATTTATATGACATTTTACTCTAAACTGTAAAACTTGTTTTTTTGTGCTGCGTGCCAAAGGGTGGAACTATTGCACTGTGTACTGTGCACTAGATGGAGGAGATGTACAGGGAGATATCCACGGGCAGGAACGATTTCCTGTGTTGTTAAGCGGTGCATTTGGGTAATCTCAGGCTCTTTTTGAACGTGCTCCTGTGACTTGCCAGCAGGTCAAGGAGTGCATCCAGCATTGTTCTTATCTTCGACAACATCTGCCTCTCTGACTGTCACAATTTGGCTGTGTGCAGGCAAGAGTAGGACCCAAATGCAAACTCGCAGAGACAAAAATTAAACTCAAAAAACACAGCTTTATTGCTGGCGTGGAGTGGGACACAAAAAACAATACAAAACTAAACTGGGAAGACTAAAGCGCAAGGAGCCACAGGGGAAAATCACACAGCTATGAGGGAGGACACAACACTGACAAAGAGAAACATGGGGCTTAAATACACTGAGGGATAACGAGGGGGAATGAGCCACAGGAGGAGAGCACAGCTGGGAGTAATTAGGCAGGACGAGACAAGGGAAGCAAAACTAGAAACATTAACATAGGACAGAAAGTAAAACAGGAAACACACTGACGGAACTCAAGACGTAAACTTAACAGACTGGGGAGACAGAACATAGGGACCTGAAACATGGAACAGAAAGGCACAGTAGACACAACATGAACATAACAACGCCACAGGGGAAGAGTAAAACAAAATGCAGGAACACAGGACCTCTTTCAAAATAAAATGGGAAACATAATGAAACGCAAACATGACAACATAAGAAACACAGACATGAAGCACATGAAAGACAAGGGAGACTTAACAGGGGTTGGATACACAAGGGGAATCTAATAAACAAATGAACTTAGACAACCTAATGAACAAAATAAACTCAAACTTAAAACGCTGGGTCAAAAGACCCAGGATCATGACACTGACACCACCTGAAGGGAGTCCAACTCCATACCCACAAAATTACTGGGCTTGTGGATCAGTTTATTGAGTCATTTTGCATCTGCAACCCTCAACCTTCTGCCCCAGCATGTAACAGCACAGAGGATTGCGTGATGGGGCAGCAGGTTGAGGTTTGCAGATGCAAAATGACTCAATAAACTGATCCGCAAGCTCAGTAATGGTGTAGTTGTTTGATCAGGGCCACCGTAGCAATAACTTCCTAAGGACATTCCTAAGTTATTTTTATCCTCGATAGACAAGAATAAATTGTGTTATTTTATTATTGTTTTTTTTAAAAATCAGAAACCAACACAAAAACAATATCATTATATTACATTGAATAATTATGTGAATATCCAGGGTGCACCACCAAGAAAAAAAATAGATAAGATTTTTAAAAAACATGACAATTTTAAAACTGTTTCGCCATTTTAAATTCAACTTGGAAGAAAGAATCTAAATATCAAAACATTTTTTTATTGGAGTTTCTGGAGGATAAGCATTTGTGATGGCTGCAGTTACAGCCACACTGTGGTAATATCTCTCAAACATGAGTGTTACAGAGGCTTACACATAACACTACACTGTTAGGATGCCTGGGTCGTTGACCCAGGGTTTTGAGTTTATATATTATTTGTCATTTCTATGCTTTGGTTTCTTTGTTAGAGTCATGTCTTATGGTTTGTCTCTGTGTAATCCTTGGTTGCTGTCTCCCCTGTCTGCTATATCCCCGTGTCCAGTCAGTGTCTGTGTCTGCCCTGGTCCCACGTCTCTGTTCCCTCTGTATTGCCTGCATGTGAGTCTGTGTCTTTTGTTCAGTCTGTGTTATGTGTTTCCTGTTTTACTTTGAAGGTCTCTGTCTTATCTCAGTGTGTTCAGGTTACGCTTCCTTGTCTCGTCAGTTCTGATTTCCCCCAGCTCTGCTCTCCTTCTGTGTCTCATTCCCCTCGTTACTTCCCAGTGTATTTAAACCCTGTGTTTCTCTGAGTCAGTGTCGCGTTGTCCCTCATCCTGTGTGGAGCACCCTGTGTATCTCTGTGAGTTTTGTTTATGAGTTTCCAGTTTAGTTTAGTTTGCTTTTTTAATGACTTTCCCCTGCCAGCAAATAAAGCTGAGTTTTTTGTGTTTAAACCTCATGCCTGAGTGCCTGCATTTTGGGTCCAACTCCTGCCTGCCACACAGCGACTTATAACATACACTCACATTTTTCTTTTATTAAATATAGGATTTAATTTACAGGGTAATAAAGAATTGGTTTTGGTTTAAATGTATTTACTTATACAATCACATAATACTGTATTCTAAAATAAGTGCGCACATTTTAGTTTACATTGCTATGTATGTATGATTTAATCTCTGTTTTCTGAGTGGCTGCTGCTCCCATTACCTTGGTTGATGAGCTAACATCAACCAAGGGAAAGTGGGTGGAGCAAGCCTATATGGAGACCTGCAAATTTGGTCATACCACAATTCTGGACCATGGGGTTAATAAAAAAACCCTTTTTTGACTTTAACCTCTGTCGGAGTTCAATCTCAGCATTAATCTGAACTCCTAAGCAGGTTCATACTGTCTATGGAAAGATATTGAAAAGCTGAAGTTGTGGTAAACATGCTCTTTGCTTGCAGTGTTTCAGGAATCAGCCAGTTTATCACAAATGCTTAAAGCCTTGTGAATATTATGTGCTATCAACTGTCTGTTGATGGCTGAAATGACCCTTTTATCATAAACATCTACAAATACATTTTCTTCTTGTATTATTTTGAAGCTTTCCCTGATGTATGTGACACTGATGTCTGTATTCCAGTGCGCGCTGGAGCAGGTATGTTGTGTTACAGTTATGCTGAAATAAAACACAAATTCACTATTTTTTACATGCATAGTTCACTGTTGTTTTTGTCTTTCCCCATCAGGTATTCTTCTGTTGGTGATCCTCACTGTCATTGTTTGCTGTACTCATAAAAAAGCAAAAGGCATAAAGGGTAAGATTATTATTATTATTATTATTATTATTATTATTATTATTATCATGGTTAATTTTATTATTATTGTTGTTACAAGCAAACTCCAGCCTGTGGCACTTTGCATGAAAACACAGACATTTTTGTCAATTTATTGTGTTATTGTAATCTCCATTATTACAGTGCATATAGTGAGATGGCAAAAAAGGCTGTTTATAAAGAACAAAGAAATCACTTGTGAAAACATATTTATTGTTCTTCTTCTGCCACCGAGGGGGAATCGCTACCTTATCTAGGAGGAGGCGTTTGTGTTTCTCAGGGATCCCAGGGGCTACATTGTCTTTTGCTTTTGCCCCCTAGTCCATGGGGACCCTCCTGTAGGTTACACCACCTGCAGGAGGCGCCGTAGAGAAGTGTGTACTGGGTAGCAGTGTGTGCAAACCACAGTTTGTCCATAACAAACACCATGTTTGAACATAAGGGTCTCCATAAGTGGACGTGGCACCAGGACGCCTAGGCCACAGATTGATGATCTATAAATCCATGATTTATTTGCATCATCAGACTGTAACCATATGTTTTGGACACTCAGGTAAAGAGGGGTGGTGAGCTTTCAGCTGATCACCATGTATTGGTAAGTTGGATCAGATGGTGGAGGAGTTGCTGGACAGACCTAGGATGCTTAAACGTATAGTGAGGGTGCGATGGCCTCCAGCTCACACTGAAGCAGTTTGCAGCTCAGTGTGAAGCGGCAGAAATGAGAATCAGCACCTCCAAGTCTGAGTCAGCACCTCCACCCTCAGCTGGAAAAGGGTGGAGTGCTGTTTCTTGCAAAAACACTCTTTCCTATTGGTGGAAAAATGTACCACTTCGACCAATCAAAATATGATATGGCAACATGGCATTTGGTTGTTTAGGAAGAGGGGGAAGTTTTAGGAGCTACAGCTTTACAATGTACAATTCATATATGTATTTCAAGCTACAAAAATGATTTGTTACTTTTTGTGTTTGTTGCAGTAAAAAATATAACCTTTTTCAACTCTGATTTTATGTTTTTGTCTGATTTTAGATTGTGCATTAATTATGTTAATACAGTCTGTCAAAATGAAAACACAACTGTAAATCCAGACATGTGAGATTGATACCAAACAAGGCAAGATAAATACTTTTCAAAGGTGAAATGTGGAGGTAAAATCAAAAGTAGTCAAAAACAGCCAATTATAGCCTGGACCCCAGAGGGTTAAACATTTTTTAAAGTACCACAATAGTTACTTTTCCTAGTAATTAGTTACTTTTATAATATTGTAACTCAGTTACTAACTTATTTACTTTTTTGAAGAAGTAACTAGTAAATATAACTGATTACTTTTTAAAGTAACTTGCCCAACACTGCACAAAGCAATCCAAATTCACAAACCCTGCAAACACCACCACCACAGTGTCCATTCTCTGCACTATGCTCATTCAAATTACATTTTTTTTGCATGTGTCCTTTTTTAGCTGACCAAATACTATCAAACCTATGATGCTATTCATAACAGAATTTGCTTTTTACCTAAAATATTGAGCTATGGCTGTAATTCTACAAGTCTGACATGTAATCTGTGCTTGTGTTAACAGATAAGGATGAGCTTCCACTGAAACAGCAACATCATCATCAGAAGCAGCTGGTTGGTAGCTTCCCAGAGCCTGACTTCTGTGCAGACTGTAGTCTGGAGGGAAACAACGGGATATAATATAATCATTATTCAGACAACAGACTGTTAATACCTCTACTTTTTTCCTCTAGACCAGTTCATCTTGGCTGTTAGACCCTTCAAGACTTCAATGACTTGTGTAATCTTTCTGGCATGTTTTATCTTTCTGTCTGATTCAAAGATTCCCAGGATGTTTTTGACCTGTATGGTGCAACAGACAGTATCTTTATTGTTTGTCTAAAACCAAGCTGGGAAAATAATTGACCTTAAAATGGAAGTGCAATGGTGGGAAATTCTTTTCACACAGAAAAGTGAAGGACCCGGCATATCCAAACCAACAAGCCTAAAGACAAACAACTAAGGAAACGTTGTTTCAATGAATATGGAAAATTAGAAAAACAAAATGATGACCATATGTTTATTTGTTGTGGGTAGCTAACAACAGAGTAGATTTATTGTGGTTATATGTGGTTATATGTTTTGATTTTTAATCTACTCATTAAAAAAGTGTTACATCTGTGATGCATCAAAAGCTGTCATAAGCACCTTTGTCATCAGTCTTTATTTAATGCATCATCAGCAATTCTTCATATAATATAATATTAATGTATAAACATTATATAGATATAATACGATCTCAGATTATGTGCAGACAGTGTTGGGAAGGTTACTTTTAAAATGTATTCCATTACAGAATACAGAATACATGCCCCAAAATGTATTCTGTAACGTATTCTGTTACGTTACTCAATGAGAGTAACGTATTCTGAATACTTTGGATTACTTAATATATTATCATGCTGTTTACAACTACATGAATGTACTATTGCTGTGATTTATTACTGTTACTGAAGGTTACTCGCCATACCAATACCAACTAGATTTTTAAATCTTAATATAAAATGAGTAACAGTAGGTGCACATTAGGTAAAGCTGCACTTTTTGCAGCGATCTCGTGTAGAAAACTATTCCGGGCATATATAAAACAGGTTCGTGGCTCCGAACCGTAGTAAAGGGACCTCTGGCTAATACGTCGGGTTCTGTGTCGGGCTCATAGCTGAAAACTAGCTTTACTTTGTTGTCTGGGTCAACTTTGCTTGCGGGAGCCAGAGAAAAGCTGCTCTAACTGAACTTATTGTTTTGGAGAAAAACATGAACACAGTGTACAGTTGAATGTTAGCAGCTTACTTACAACTGGGCTACACTGCCCATGAGGCTACATTCGTTAGGGCGATGCCTGTAACACTTTGCCTGTTGCCTTCATATTAAATAATTTTTTTAATAATCAATTTTATAAATATTTCTTCAAGTCATTATGTGGGCTGTTAATGCGAGTTTTGTTTGGGTTTCCACCGACGTGGAATTACCAAAAATAGAGAGGGGACAGCCGAACATTTGAAACAGGAAAAGACAGCCGTGTAATCCATTTATTTCAACAAAGTAACTGTATTCTAAATACCACCTTTTTAAACGGTAACTGTAACAGAATACAGTTACTCATATTTTGTATTTTAAATACGTAACGCCAATACATGTATTACGTTACTCCTGTTAGGGTTCAATATTGAGGAGGGGTAGAGGAGGTAATCAACTTTCAAAATAACAACACTGATCCGGCCGGGTGGAGTCAAACGATGATTTTAATGACACGCGTGGGGAGACCGCCGCTGTACGCAGACAGCGCCGATCCCCAACTTACATAGGCAGGTGTTTTATACCTTTCAGGGCTTAAATTTAATATGCCCACAGCCTGCAAGAAACTGTTCCTCTTTTTGCAGAGACAATTTTGCAGTTGCAGACAAACATGACTAACCTCTCACCTATAAATGAGTCTATCTACTGTGTGTGTGTGTATGTGGCTCAACCTCACACGAACTTTGTCTTATGAGAAGAGAGGCCAATTCTCCTATGCTTAATAACCTAACTGAAACTATATCTGTAATATGTTGAATAAATGTTTTAAAGGAATGCCCCTACTAAAAGCTTAATAAAAAGATATAAATGACTAAAAGATAACAATGAATCATCTGGAATAAAAGGTTAATATGATAGCAGTATGCATAAACATTTTAAGGCCATCTTAAAGCTATCTTTTACATTGTTAAGGCAATGATTATACTGCAGATTATATTGTACTGGTAAAATACTTTTAAAATACTAATACTACCCCACACTCCCCAACACTGTGTGCAGAACTCTGTAGTGATGAAGAATTGCACAGGAAAGTCAGAAGCCACGTTTAGCCCTTTGCACACATACTGGTCACTACAGTGGACAGCTATTCAAAGGCTGTGTGCTTGTATTTGTGTCAGTGTTGATGGTATAATTGCACATAAACCACAACACTGGGCACTGATGTGTCTATACCCTACCACCCACTGGTCGTTTAATGTTACTGTAGATGTATAGTAGCCTACAATACACCTTGGTAGTTTCTATGTGCAATATTTCTCATATGCAATATTACTTCTTGTCAATCCCTATATATAGATATATTTTCAATACACGTGTCCATATTTATTTCTCCAGATTGTTTGTATAGTGCACTTTCTATACTGTACTCGTTGTACAGTTTTTATTTTTGCGGCTTTTGTCTTGCACTGTCCACTTTTCTGCAATGACAATGCGGATTTTCCACTTGTAGGGCTAATAAATGCAGATTTGCTGCGTTTGTGTGTGTGTGTGTGTGTATTCTGTATTCTGTAGTGGAATACATTTTAAAAGTAACCTTCCCAACACTGTCCGTAGCCAGTGTTGTTGATGATCTCACTGAAGGGGTTCATCCACATCCACAAATACGTCAGGAGGATGGCTCCATCCAACCACGTTGTGAAGTGATACACACAATGTTTCTGCTCACTAGAAATGTATTTATTTGACAGTTCTGCACAGGAGACAGTCCGTTCCGGTTCAGCTCTCCGTCCCGCTCACCTCTGCCATCACTATATAGACAAACAGAAAAGAAGACACTGTCATCACACAATCGCCACCACCTGTGGCTCACTTGCCTCCCGATACCGCCCCCTTGAGCTCACTGCACCACTCCTCCCCTGTAGCTGTACCAGGGACCACACTTCCGCCACACACGTGCTCACTGAATACCTCAGGCAGCAGAAACCCAAGAAAGAGGAGGAACCATTATGGAAAGACAGGCTCCTGCACAGTATGTACCACCGGCAGATAAAGGATGTGGCTGACATCCAGAAGTCCTACCAGTGGCTGGACAAAGCTGGACTGAAAGACAGCACAGAGGCACTAATCATGAGCACAAGATCCATAGAGGCTGGGGTCTATCACACCAGGCAAGACCCCAGGTGCACGCTGTGTAGAGATGCCCCTGAGACCATCCAGCACATAACAGCAGGGTGCAAGATGCTAGCAGGCAGGGCATACATGGGACGCCATAACCAAGTGACCGGCGTAGTATACAGAAACATCTGTGCTCAGTATGGCCTGGAAGTCCCAAGGTCAAAATGTGAGACGCCCCATAGGGACGTTAGCATAGGGCTCAAATCTCTCCAGCCTCATTGCCTCAAATCAGCTCCAGGTGAGTGGAGCTGTTGAAGGTATGACGGCCCTGCCCAGGGGCAGATAGCAAGGAGACTCAGGAACATGGTGGAAGTTTCCATCCACTCACAATGACACAATGTAACATTTTCAGACACACAGTTGGTCTGGGTAAGCTAAATATCTGACCAGTCTTTAGGTTTTGGAGATAGGCGCTAAAATGTGTGAGATTATAAGGAAATAGTTGGAGGCTTTGACAGAGTTTGTAGCATTCACCATATTTGACATTAGAGGAGCAAAATGAACAACTTAAAGGGTTGCATTTACTGTATTTTGAAATAACACACTATTATTAGGGAACTTTGCATTCTCTACCCTGGGCTAGAAATAAGTGGTAGTTCCAAACAAATGGAATCCTTCAATAGGACTAAGGCCGTGTAAAGCGAGAAAGTGAAAACATTTCAACATAAAAATACATAAATGAGCCAAATAATTAGTCTTTAGTCTTTAATAAACATTAAATAAGCATAACCATATAAAATAAGGTGCACTGTTTCTGCTCACTACAAACACTATGTATAGTATACACTAACAAGCCTCAGCATTGAGGTCAGGTGTTCTGTGCAAAACACTCATGTTTCAGTCAACTAATGTTTGTTAGCTTCTTACTGAATGTGTAAACTACATGTAATGGAGAAAATGAAGGAACATTAACCCCACATAGACAATCAATCTAGACAGGTAACAAGAATCTGATCTATATTAAGTTAGACCAGAAATGCAGTCCTCCCAATTGCAAGTAGAATATTAACACAGAAAGGGGGCGTGCGATGTTTTTAGTTTTTCAAGGTGGGCATAATAGGAAAAGTTTGGGAACCAAAAATATTGCCTCCTACCTTCTCAAAAGCCCAAAGTCTTGGGTTCCATAATTGAGTGAACCAGATGCACAACATTAAGTTCTCCTTCATTTTGAAAGATTTGGATGGATGCCTACAGGCAGTCGTCAAAGTGCTACACTTGCACAAAGTTAATAGCAAGTTGACCACATCCTTACTGATATGAAGATTGAAGGCTTAATGCTTTATAAACCTTTTGCTTCAAAAGAGGACAAGAGTTTGCCCGAATCCTATTTTTTAGATGAGTCTGTATGACTCAGACTTTTATTTTTGTTCCTAGTCACATACAAATACGGACATAAGAAGCAACAAGTTTAAGGTACAAAAACCAAAGCCAAAAGAAGACTGTAGGTGCTGTATGATGTGAAACCCGATAGAAGATATTTGTTTCAAGAACACACTATTCAGTGTGTTTCCTCCTTCTTACCATGTGATCAGTATCAGCAGTGAGATGTTAAACCACAAGAGAGAAGTGGCATCTCATTGCCCTCTGAGCTTTATTATTTTGTTTCAAACATGGTAACAAACAGGTAAGTTCACATACGCACATACTCTTAGTTTTTTTCCCATCTTTTTATTTTCATTTCATGTACAAATCTTTGCCATCTGTTTATATTATTATTGATTACTCCTGCCGTTTATTATTGTACCTCAGAGGCCTTCATTGGGTGCTCTCTCTCCACTACCATCACTACTAAGAAGACAAAAGCTGTTTTTCCTGTTTGTGCAATAGTTTTCTGTGTGTTTAACAGCTTTAAATTTAAACATCACAGTGAAACTGAAATGCTGCTTTGCACACATCAAAAAAAAAGAAGCTACGGTGAAGGATCTAGGACCAAGAAAAAAATAGAGCCTATTGAAGGAGACTGGAGACTTCCGGAGCTTGAATCCTTTAATTGTAAAAGACCTGAGGAATATAAAGGGATGAGACTCCTTTTATATTGATTATAAAATTGAATAGACCTTTTGAATTAATGTAAGCTCATCTTAAAATGCACCATTAAACTAACAAAGCCCCGCACTCTGTGTGAGATACAGCGGAAATACTACGTTATGATCATTACATTGTGATGCATAACTGTATTGCAACTCCAACTTTACTTTGAGAAAACTGAACAAGAAGACAAGTTAAATGTTTTTACACATTTTGAAAAATAAACAAGAGGATAAAACACATCTGTTACTATTTATTCTACATTTTTGTGTTTTCATTTTTGCCAGAATGCATATCATCAAGAAGCCTTACTTTATTGTTGAGATTAAATAGAACGAGATACAAAGCATTAAAACATGTTAAAAACACAACAGACTACTGTGGGCCCGGAAGCAGGATTCATCACGCCATCACTTAAAGACTGGATGAGGTTATTCAGTTTCTGTTCCAAGTGTCTAAACATTTACAAATCAAACACATTATGCTTACAAGTGCTGACAAACTGAAGTCATTTTCAGTGCATGTTTAGATTTGCATAGCTTGCAGATTGTGGTCTAAAGCAGTGGTCTCCAACCAAACGACTACACATATGTAATGCAATGGCGCCACCCTGTGAACAAGTGTGAGTAGTGTAAGGCAGCGGTCCCCAACCCCCGGGCCTCAGACCGGTACCGGTCCTTGAGTCGTTTGGTACCGGGCCGCGAGAGTTGAGGTTCAGGTGTGAAATGTATAGTTTTCAGGGTTTTATCGGTTTTCAGCGTTATTTTGTTATCGTTTTTATCGTTAACTCTGTTTTCCTTGGTCTTTTCACGTGTGTTATGAATAAATCTTCTTTTTTTCGGTACCGGTACTAGTTTTATTTTGTTGTATTTATCCGCGACACCTTAAAGGCCGGTCCATGAAAATATTGTCGGGCATAAACCGGTCCGTGGCGCAAAAAAGGTTGGAGACCGCTGGTGTAAGGTATCATTTTTATAACTTTTTTATAGTTTTTTGTAGTTTTTGTAGTTTTACTGAATGTAATTTTGAGCTTTTAAAGAAGCAAATTAAGTTATTATTTTGCAAAACATCCGCATTAATCAACCATTTGCTCCAACTACTGGTTCTGAGAACGTGTTTCTTTGTCATTCTGGAAGCTTCGTACGTGTCCATTAATAGTGTTACACTAGACCACATTTGGAAACTCTACCACACAAGAGAGAGAGTCTTGCTGTCAAGGCAAACAAAAAAGGGGAAGAGGGAAGGCTGGTAGTTTGAAAAAGACTGAAACTGTGGGTCAGAATCACTCAGCAGAGAGGACATGAGGATGTTCAGTTGGCACCGTTTCAAATAGACAAGTAAGTAAAAAAAATCCTGATTACTTTAAAAACTGAGGGGCATGAACTTTTCTGATATCAGATAACGTGCTGCTGGCTTCCGCGGCTTCTGCCGTCATCAGCGTGCTTGTGGACAGTGACTCACAATGTTGGAGAATAATTGAATCGATAAAAAGAAATAGAAATACATCAGAAACACAATTTGTTACCCCAAAATAGTTCAGTCAGTGTCCATGACATGTTAATCACTAAACCTGTTATTAACTTGACTCATTTACAATAATAGCTGCACTACATGTTGTCAGGTGACCACTTTGAAGATGAATTTGAATAAACAGTATGGCAATAGTGTACTGATGTACATAATACAGTTTACCATATAGAAAAGATGGAAAAACAATATTTTACAGTAAAGAACTGTAAAGTTATGTTATTTAAAAGCCAGGCTTACAGGACGTTGCTCCACACTGTGTACAGCAGATCGTTTGATAGCTTGAACAACTTGACTTGAAGCTTTTTAAAAGAGAAAAGGCCTTTCCTCCTGAGGCTGCGACACAAATTTAGTCTTTGGTTGTATATCTGCACAAACTCAGATATGAAATATAAAGGGTGTCTCCATTTTGCCGTCCCTCAGTGGATGGAGACATGTTTTCACGGACAATCATAGTGCTGCAACTTGGAAAGACCAGAGTTGTGTGGTGCAAGTCACTGGAAATGTTTCAGAGCACCATAGTGAGGCTGTCACATCCTGTGTAATGGGCATGCAAACACAGACACGTTATAGGTACTAAACCCAAGGCCATAAGAAGACCGGAGCTGCTATATGATATGAAACCCCCCTTTTTTAAAGGACACACTACTTCAGTGTGTTTCCTGCTTCTTCCTGTGTGATCAGTGTCTGCAGAGAGGTGTTAAACCACACGACACAAGTGGTACCTCATTGCCCATTTGTGTATTTGTATCTTATTGTTAAACATCTACAGGTAGATAAACTCCTATAGCCTTAGAGAGTTTGTTTTACTTAAAGGCACATGCAGAACGTATTTGAACTCACAGATCTGCAGTTTGTTTACGACATAATTAGCATACAAATATTTACCGTCTGTTTAAATCACAGTTGTGTCTTCTTGCATTTGTGCACAGAAATCTTCATTTTGAATTTAAAGTCAGACTGAAACTGAAGTTTTGCTTTGCACACATCAAAGAAGAAAGTGTAGCAGGGTGAGGGATTTAGCGGTGGGACCCGACAAAAAAGCAGAGACTGCTGATGGGGACTGGAGACGTACTGAGCTTCAAGGCTTTTATTGTAAAACATCTGAGAAACAGGAAGTGAAAAGACTCCTTTTTTATACTGATTTTAAAAATTTAGAGTAACCTTTTGAGTTAATGTGAGCGCAGAGTGATTGATTGAATAATGAGTTTGCGATACTGTATACACTGTACTGTCTAGCATTCAGCAGTGTTATAAAGTTCACTTCATCTGTGGCGACGGAAACTTGCACCTTTTTTCTGAGAGGATACGAAAAGAAAGACTACTAATATTCTGTTATTAATCTGTTATTAAGCATTATTAATCTTTTCTCTTGTGTCATGTGATGTGTGAACAATGACCCTGTGGACAGAGTTCATGAACAAAAAAACAAAACTCTATTCAGGCTTTGCAGAGAAGTCCAAGACTGATAAAGTCATAAATTTAAACCAGGAGACACCAGAGAAGACAAACGTGGAAAACAATCAACAGTAAAAAGCAATCAGAGGCTTTAAATACACACAAACACACCGTGGGTCAGTGGGGGCTGAGATGCAGCTGGAACTAAACACATCTAAACTAAATCAGGGTAACGAGACAAGAGGAGCAAAGTTAAACACACTACATGAGAGAGAAAGAACTACAATGATCAAACAGGAAGTAACTAATGAGAAAAATCACATGACAAAGAAGAAAACTTGACAACAGAAAGGAATTTGGGAAATATAACTCTAACCACTGACAGAAATAGGAATATACAAATGACCATAAGACTAAACACATAGAAGCATAAGATCAAAAATTAAAATAAAACATGAAAATTTAAAACCTGAGAACTGTTACTATCACAAAACAAACTACAGTCAGAATAGTTGTTGAACAACAAAAGTAATTCCTGTCTGAAGACAGAACAGTCAGGGTCTAAAATCCAGGACAGCGATTGCCCTAATTTTAATTAATTAACATTTAGACATTTAAAAAAAAGCTTTGATGATGCTCGCTCACTTCCAGAGAACCTGACAAATTGATTTGATTGAATCTTTATTTTGAACATGTTAAAAAAAGTACAACAACATAGAATTAAAAGAGACAAATAAACAAAGCAAAACAAAAAGAAAACGAGCAACCACAACTACAAATAACTTTCATGTTCAAAAAGGAGCAGGAAGAAGCATAAGCTTATTGATCCCGCCCCTTTTCCACTATCTAGTAATCAATAGACTACAGAAATACCTCCTTGCAATTACATATATGTCATGTGTATTTTTTTTTTAATTTTTATTTTTTTATTGTTATTATTTATATATATATATTAGGGGTGCAACGATACTCGTATCGATATCGAACCGTTCGATACAGTGCTTTCGGTTCGGTACGCATATGTATCGAACGATACAACATTTTTAATTTATTTTATCAACTTTCCTTCTGACGATGCTGTCTGTGTTGAGCGCTCAGTGGATCTGCGCTCGACAGTGCAGCCTAGGCGGAGTAGTCGAACACAGATTCACTGAGCGCAGGGCAAGCTACCTAGACAGAAGTTAAGCTTGTTGCAACATGGCAAATTGAACCTCCCCCACCCTCATTCAGATCTGGCGTTTGGAACTATTTTGGTTTTCATGTGACGTATGACCCTGAAGGTAAGCACGTCATGGACAAAAGTAAAACAGTATGTTGGATGTGCCAGCAATGCTTAATTGGTGGGAACTAGTGTGTTAGCGCAGTTAGCTCGTTAATGTGTTGACGTCTTCCAGCCCCACTCATGAGGCGATCCGCGGTAGCTCGTTAACGGAGATTTGCCGTGTTGTGACCTTAACGTCATTTCAGATTAACGCTGACAGCACTAGTGGGAACACAACCAATATGACTGCACATTTACTCTGACCTCATCCTAGTGCAAAGACAAGTGGAAGCAGACAAAAACAAGCACGCATGCTACAAACTTTACCCGAGTCATTTAGACAGCCGTTAGCACATGATTCTCCTTATGGGGACCTGATATGTTTAATATGCTGCTGAGAATAAAGCCCAGAAGAAGCGTATAGTATAGCTTTTATTTTGGAAAGAGACATTTCTCCATAATAAACTCTCTTTTCCAAAGATGAGTGATTCCTCAATCAGATACAGGGCTCGCAAAATCGCTAGCCCGACGTCCTGGGGCTTTTTTCCAGTCGGGCTACCAAAATCTATCTCTGCCCTGCCCGTCGGCCTATCGTAGGAAGGAAAAATATATGTCAATGCTTTTGCATTCTTTCGGAAATGTAGCTGGGTAATTATGTCATTGGCATCGGCCACTGTCAATATGTGACATACTGAAATCGCGTTTGAATTTGCGCTTGTTTTTTGCTTTCACTTTGCAATCCCGTGAACTGTGTATAGAGAGCGACAGTACTGATTGGTGAGTGATGATAATTTGCGCACCAATTCCTCTGACATCGTCTTATCAATCGTTAGCTTACTATGCAAACATGACAAGTGAAATCTCCTGCAGCTTAAACATGTGAGAGGTTGATCGCGCAGAGAATCGCTGAGCGTTATGTGAGTGCCTGTGTAAAAGCAGCAGGATATATATTTTAGTTCTGCTGAGCCAAAAAAGACAGGTCAGGGTGAAGAAGTGACAAAACGGAAAGGTTATGACAAATCAGACTATAAGGCAAAAAGAAAGTGCAGCTTTATGGTTTCATGGACAAAAGAATTTCTGTGGCTGCAATATGACGAGCTAAATAACCAGGGCTGCACATAAGTGGTCCGCAGGTGCGCATTCGCTGTCAAAATAAAAACCCGCACAAGATAAGAAGTTGCAACGCGTGTTTGCGTACATAAGATTTTAAGGAAGAGGACAGACATTTGTTTAGAACTCTTAAAGATGTCGAAGAAGCTCCTTTAAGCAATTACTGTGATGTTCCTCCACCTCCAAAGAAATGTCAGAAGGAGTCCGAACCACAAAAGAAACACGTATTCTCGGAAAAGTGGTTGCAGGAGGTGAGCTGGCTTCAAACAAATGATGAATGCACAGATGTGGTGCAGAATGTGCCGTGAAAATTTAATAAATGACAAATTAATAAAAAGGCATGAACATTTTTTTTGTATCGAAAAAATATCGAACCGTGACACCAAAGTATCGAACCGAACCGAACCGTGAATTTTGTTGTATCGTTGCACCCCTAATATATATATATATATATATATATATATATATATATATATATATATATATATATATAAATAATAACAATAAAAAAATAAAAATTATTTGATTGATTTGATGATTTTTTTTATATATATATTAATATATATATTAATATATATATATATTAATATATATATATATATATATATATATATATTAATATATATATATATATATATATATATATATATATATATATATATATATATATATATATTAATATATATATATATTAATATATATATATATATATATTAAAAAAAAATCAAATCAATCAAATAATTTTTGATAAAATGCAGATCACCAAAAAGTCTTAGCTCTACAGAGTTACAGCCAGCTCAGGTTGGTGTCAGGGAACCATGAGCCATGAACTTCTTCAAGCTACAAACGAGGGTCACTTTCCCCCGAGGCAGCGCGGCAGCACAAAAACAACATGCACTCAAGCAAAAGCAGAGCTCTCATTCATGTGTATGTTAGACTGAGAGCTAAAACATGTGCGGTGACCTTTCATCATGTCAAACCTTCAGCGGTACGATGCTTAAACCTCAACATGATTAGTTTTGACCTTTTTAGCTGCAGGTGTTCAACTGGAAATCTCAAATTCAAATCATATGGTGTTATTTCTCCTATTAGATTCACAGTAGTTCGTTCTTAATGTCTAAAGTCTAAAGAATACAAAAATATATGTTTAAACTTATGAGCTCATGATGGAGTCTTTATTTTAGTTTTCAGTCTCATTTGTGTACTTTTGCTTGAAAGTAATTACAAAAAAACATTTTATGCTCTAAAATATTCGTCACCACATCATTTTTAATATTTCAGCGTTTGAATTGTTGGTTATTTGTTGAATATCTCTAACTGGAGATCACGCAGTATGTTTGTGTATGTTTGCAGGAGCAACCAAACTTAAACTTGACGCGCTCTCTGTTTTCTTAGTGTGACTTTTGCTTTGCTCTTTCTCTGTGAGACCTCTTGGATCACTTCCTTTCAAAGCTGTACATGCGCACACACAAACATGTACGGTGGCACACACACATAAACTACTGTGCTCTGACAGGAAATAACCTCAATACTGGAAAGCGGCTGTTCTTTGTAGCTGAACGTAATGAAGAAGATGCCTTCTGCTGCCACCATCGTTGTGTTTTTGCTCTCCTGCTTCTCCATCGTCTCCACAGGTACGGTAAAAAATTATTGTGTTCGTGTTTATATTTTTAGCTTTTATTTCTAAACTTACTGGTTATGTTCAAAGTATTTTTAACATGTCAGCTTCCAACAATAATTCTTCAAGACTCCACAAATACTTGATCTGTTGTCCGTGACACCTGTAAAATACCCAAATGCATGACATACTATTTTAGATTAGAAACATTTTAGATTTCCATGTTTCTGTTTTGTTTATTTGTCAAAAAAAAAAAAAAAAAAAAAAAAAAATATATATATATATATATATATATATATATATATATATATATATATATATATATATATATATATATTAAATATATCTTAAATATATCTATGTGAACATAGCCTGTTTCAATTTTTCCCAATATCATTGTTATGATTTGCTGCTGCTGATTATTGTGCTGCTCTTTCCTCTTATTATCATATTTTGTCTTTTTCCTCACTAAAAAGGTTTTCTAGCTCATAAGCCAAAAGAAGATAATAATTTCCTTCAAATATGATAACTGGACATATGATTGTTGATGAAAACTAGACTTTTCTAGCATGACTATTCTTATTTTTTCACAAGATTTCTCTCTGTTTCTTTATCTTTCAGGCTCTCAGGATGATTGTGTGTACGCTGCAACAGGATCAAGCTTCACTGTGCCCCTAAAGCATGAGTTGAAGGAATCAGATAACCTGAAATGGTTCAAGGACGCAAGTGTAGTCTTTAGTCGCAGACGGAAACTGGTGATCTCAGGGAAAAATGATGATGTTGATTCAACTGGATCACTAAAGCTGACAAAACTGACCAAAGACATGTCAGGACGATACAGACCAGAGGTTTACAGTGCAGATGGAGTAAATGTGGGGAAAAATTTACAGAGTGTGCATTTGTGTGTATTAGGTAGGTAAAAATACATTGTTTAACCAAAACAAATGTATGTACAAACACATTAATGTTAATATTCTGAAGCCACTCCTCAGATTTGTAATGCAGCAATATTTGTTGTTCTTTTTTTAAATTAATGCGTTATCAGCCTCGCCTAATATACTGTTGATATAATCTAATTTGCTTTACTCAGACCGTGTGCAGAAGCCCACTGTGACGACAAAGACGTGTACAGATAATGGACATGTCCATTTTACTTGCAGTGTTGGTCAGGTAAGTAAAACTATTCTTATTCTTCAAATGGCAAACTCATAATTAAAGGTTAAAAGAACCTGTAAAAAAGAGCTTCAGTAACCTCACTTGCTTTAATCTGAAACTCATCATGAATGAACTGCAGACACTTGACAGCAAACATCCACACACAGACACTGCTCTGTCAACAAGGGATCAGAATAAGAACCAGCCCGTTTACCAGAGTGTATGTAGGTTAAGTTAAATCATGATGGCAGGCTGCTGTGGATGACCGTTCTCTTTTTCTCAGGTCACAACTTTAGTTAAGAGGCACAAAATCCACTAAATAGCTTTTCTAGAGATTTCCTGATCCTCTTTAAATTCAAGTTCACTAACTGAGACTCTGATAAACTATCAGCTCCGTGATCAGTCATATTTTCTTTTTTTCCTGAGTTCAATAAACACACACTCCTTGAAAATAACATTGTTTTCCACAGAATGAGACGATCACATGGTTAATGGATGGTGAAATGTTGGAAGAAAAAGGGAAGACGCTGACCAGAGTAGCCAAAGATGTGCTAAACGCTAATTTCTCTTGCAATGTTTCCAACCCGGTGAGCTCTGAGGTCAGTCCGCCTGTTCAACAAAACTGCTATAAGCCCTGTAAGTATAAGTGATACAACTTTATATTCACAACAAAAGATGTTTTGCTCACAATTGATGAAAAACTTTGCATCACTTGTGCATGTGCAGATGTGCATGGCTTCTCTGCAGACTGTGGTCTGAAGAAAGAAAACAGGATATAATGTAATCATGCAGCATCAGTGAGGAGGTGCAGGACACCTACAGTTTCATTTTATAGACGTTTATCAGCTTCAGACTGAACGTCCAAACTGGGTTCAGTGCTCACAAAAATGTAAACAAGTAAAGAAAATCAATTTAAAAATCAACCTGAACAATTAAAAATCACTGTCTGATCTGATGTGACTGCAGACCAGGAAGGGCAAAATTTATTATGAAATATCAGCTGATAGTCACTGAGTTGTATCTAATTCACTGTATCTGTATATGAAGAGAAGCACATTTCCTCACAGACTTTGTAGTTTTGCAAGTAGATTGTCACAAAAGGTCACTGAAAGTAACTGGGACATGCAGGAAGTCAGACACTCAAGTCAGACAGTTTACGCGCTCAGCAGTCATTCAAACACTGCAACGTAGACACTTTTGCACGGAAGTGTTGTTTATGCTGTGGTGTCCAGTGTGGTCTGTCTGCTGTAGACAGTGGGAAATAGAAAAGACAAGAAAAAAGAAACGTTTCAGGTTAAAATTAATTTTTACTGATTTATTTATTTATAAGGCAGCATGGTGGTTAGCACTGTTGCCGCACAGCAAGAAGGTCCTGAGTTCAATTCCACCATCAGGTCTTTCTGTGTGGAGTTTGCATGTTCTCCCCGTGTTTGCTTGGTTTCCCTCCGGGTACTCCGGCTTCCTCCCAGACATGCAGCTCGTGGGGATAGGTTAATTGGATAATTCAAATTGCCACTATGTGTGAGTGAATGTGAGTGCGAATGGTTGTCTGTCCCTGTGTGTTGGCCCTGCAACAGACTGGCGACCTGTCCAGGGTGTACCCCGCCTCTCGCCCTGTGACAGCTGGGATAGGCTCCAGCGCCCCCCGCGACCCTGAAAAGGATAAGCGAATGGATGGATAGATGGTTTATTTATTGATTAATCGATTAATTTCTGAATTGTTTGTCACGTGTTGACAGAAATACACTTTTCTGCTGCCTTAGTTTAAATGTTTATTGATTGTGAAAGTGACAGTTCAGGACTTTTGAAGTACAGTTTTTTCAGTTCTTGCCATTTCTTCTTTTCTATTCAAAGATTCAAACGATGTTTGTGGCCTGTTTGGTCCAATAGATGATAACTTTGTTGTGTAATCAATGTGTATTTAATATTGATGCAACCAAATCTTCTATGCTCAGTGCAGAAACCTCACGTGACGGTGAACTGTATGGGCGAGTCCGAAGTTACATTTACGTGCTCTGTTAGTCAGGTGAGAACAATGTTGAATACATTTCATTTGATATATGTATCAAATGTATCAATATATATATATATATATATATATATATATTGATACATTTGATACATATATCAAATGTATCAATATATATATATATATATATATATTGATACATTTGATACATATATCAAATGTATCAATATATATATATATATATATATATATATATATATATATATATATATATATATATATATATATATATATATTGATACATTTGATATATGTATCAAATGTATCAATATATATATATATATATATATATATATATATATATATATATATATACACACACACACATATATAAAGCTGTAATTTTGCAATTTCAAAAGAAAGATTGTTACAAGCCTTTTTCTGATCCCGACACTGAAACAAACACACACACACACACACACACACACACACACACACACACACACACACACACACTGGATAACTAAATAAAATTTAAAAATATATATTTGCCGTCAAAATTAATCATCTTTTTTTCAACAGAAAGACAATAATCTGGAATTTAAATGGTTTAACGAGGAAAACAAGCTGCAGGGATCAGGAGAGACACTTACAAGGAAAACCGGCGATGTGGTAAACACCAACTTCTTTTGCAATGTTTCAAACTCCATCAGCTCTGAGATCAGTGACCTTGCTGTACAAAAGTGCCCAAAACCCTGTAAGTATTATTTCTATCGACTGTCCATTCAAATAGTTATGACACTGACCATTTTACACTCATGTCATGATAAAATCTATTTCTTCTTCTCTTGTTTTATTCCTGAAGCTTTTCCTAAAGAATTATTTGGAATTAGCATCTGGGTTTTCATAGGAGGCGGAGCAGGTACGTGTCATGTTCTGTGCAGTCGTCAGATTATATGCAGTTACTCTAAAAAGCATTGAAATCAAGCTTCACATACAAAACCAATGAATTCTCTATTTTTTCCATGTGTAATACAATTGATGTTATTCTCCATCAGGTCTTCTTATTTTGGTGATCGTCACTGCCACAGTTTGTTGTGTCCGGGCCAGACGAAAGAGACGCATATGATAAACGGTAAATGTATTTACTTATATATTGTTATTATTATTATTTTAGTTCATGTTAAAAATATAAGCCACTGCGCTAAGACAGAACATCTTAAAAACTATTTTACTTACGTAAATGACTTAGTTCACCCATGTACAGCCCATCCATTCACCATTCATTGTGCATGTAGGTTACTTGAGGAGCTCCCCAAGGCTCAGTCTTAGGTCCATTAGATTTATATTATTTGTACTTTTATTTTTGTAGGGGTTATGGTTAAGATTACTTGCATTCAGTTCAAAATATTTACATACAGCAGATAATGATTCACTTCAAGGGACTTCAGACTTCAAGTTGCACAGAGCCCCAGCAGTGACTGGGTTTAGGACAGGACCCCCCAGTGTCTAGATGCTGGGGGTGGTGAAGATAAAGACTGAGCCTTTGATGGAGTCTGTGAGATGGAGATGGAGGTCGGTTGCACAAATTACAGTCTGAAAGGTAGAATAATGGTGAGCAGAGATTTAAACCACACAAACTGGAGGCTGATTGGCCCAAAGAAGGCGAGCAGGAAGTAGATTAGACTAGAGTAAAGATGACAGTATTGAAATTGACAGAAGAGACTAAACACCCAGAGAAACTGATTACAGATGTTTCTTACTGAACTTATGCATAAGCTTCATGTTCACTATTCATCTTCCGGGACATTGTTTAAATGAACATGGAAGTACCAGGACCTGTGCAGTCCCTGGCACAGAAATGTAAACAGTAGCTGAGAGGTGTGTTTCTTAACACAAAGTAAATGCTGTGTAGCTACTCTAAACAATTACAGACGATCATAAGATGTAAGGTAATCATAGCTTCATTTTTTAATTGAGAAGTTGCTGGATTGTTCTGGCACGATGAGTTCATTTTTGGGTGTATTATTCACTCTGACATTAAACTATAATAATAATAATAATAATAATAATGTTACATCATTAAATAAACAAACAACATTTTATGCCATTTGTTTACATTGTATTTGTTACTTTGTTGAAATATGGGGAAGCTGTGACACTCATTTGAACAACATCACTGCGACTGCTTCTTCTATAAAACTCTGCTGTTATCCCTACATTTAAATGACATCTCGTCTCTTAGCTGCTGTCTTCCTGCTGTAGCTGGACTGCATGGTTCTTAAACCAGATCTGACAAACAATGCTTATTGGCAACATGCTGAAATAATGATGGTCTTAAAACAAGATTAACAAATAATAGTGCACCAGAGTCATTTTTATTTACATTAGCATTACATTAGTTAACATTAAATACACTTGGAGCTTTGAGATTCTTCAGTTCTGGGATCCAGGGGCCATTGCCAGCTCTGATTGACAATACAACATTGTTCATTCTTTGTAATATGGCTGAAATCAGATTCTTTATATTTATTATTTTTTCTAAGCTGACACAGGCCCGTCAAATCCATATTCTTACATATTCTTAGCAGTGGCAGGCATTACTCTTTTCTTGTTAAAACACTGAAAGATGATTCTGCAGGTCTGACCTGCCGCCTATGCTTATTTCAACAGATAGCAGGTCAGAGACCTTTGTTTGCAGTGGACGAATCAAGAACAGCAACAGCATCACCTTCAGCAGAACCACTTGACAAAACCACTATAAACAACATGTTCAGCAGAGTCCCAGAGCCATACTTCTATGCAGCCTGTGGTCTGAAGACAGACAACAGGAAACAGGATACGACATAAACACCATTCAATCTGAGTGCTGAGGTGACGTGATGTTCGCAGGACGCCCACAGAGTTTCATTTTGATGTTTGTCAGGTTCATTGCGAATGTACAAAGAAAATTATAGATTACAGGAATTTAACCCTAAATAAGTGGGTCATTTAACGATCATTTAGTGATTAGATCAGAAATGCAAACCTTATTATGATTGTCAGTGATATGTAAAACTAATGTATTTGATTACAACATCTCCTGATGTGTAGTTTTGTAAGCAGACCTTCACAAAGAAATATTGTTTATGCTATATGTGTTAATGCTTTTGTTTAGGTCTTTCATTTTGGAGGAAATAAGCTTCAGTCTTGTTTGCTAGGCAGGTTCGTGCTGTATATTGTTAATGAGAGCGACAATTCAGGATTTTATTAGTATCTGTTGTGCATTTTTCTTTGTTCTAATTTGGAGATTTTCATGTTTGAATCACGTGCTGGACAAGAAATTAACCTTGAAATTAAAGCAAAATGATAAAAATATTTTTTCTCAAAGAAAAAAACATGATTCCCTCCCTGGGATGATGGCATGGTGCGTCTAAAAGGATCCTTAAAGATAACAAGTCTGAGGAAAAATGACTTGATTAAACGTCATCATTGTGGTTTTCAGTGAATACAGAGCTGTAGAAAAGAATTAAGGATTAAAAATTAAGAACAGAAGTGTGTGTTTTGGTTAAACTAAGAGCAGAATAGATTTATTGTGGTCATGTGAATATGAATATTTCTCTTAGTATTCCTCTTTATGCCTCACCAAAAATAAAATTAATAAGTCTATTTACTTGGACACTTTCAGTTGAATGTTTTAAATATATTATACTGATATGTATATGACCATGTTTTTTTTTATCAATTTTTATAATGTTCTTAATATATTTACAAAAATAAAATGTGCTGATGCACCACAAGTCCCCGTGTAATCAGTCAGACCAAATGTATATGCTCATATATTCGAGTCCCAAGTGTCAAAGAAGTGTTTAGACAGATCAAAAGTCATGACTCCATGCACTGTTAAACCTCACACTTGTAAAATGAATTGAATTGTAAAATGTTATGATTGAAACCACTAAAAGGGCCTAACTAAAGGCCTATGTCTTGCAGTTTAAATGTTCTTTAGTTTTAAGACAGACTGTCTATCACAGACCTCATACAATTCAAGAGTGAGGACCAGTTGGTTTGAAGCAGACTACATATAATACTAAAATGTTCTAAAGTGTTAGGATGATCTCAAATCTCATAAATCTATGTTTGAATCACAGTAGCAAACAGGAAACATGTCAAATCTTTAAAATGATATCTTCAAACGTTTAATCTTTACACTGAATTCACAACTTGTAGAAACAGGTAACAAAAGGCTGGAGAAGTAAATGGTACTTCGGACCATAAGGCGCACTGGATTATAGGGCACATAAAGCGAGACAAAACAGATAAGACAAGCTTTACTTAACTCATTCTTCTTGCTTCTTCCACTTCCGTACCATTGATTCATAAATGTTGAATTCTCTCACAGCTGCTCTATTCCCATGTTGTTGCAGTATTTTAATAACTAACCTCATATTGTGGATGGATTATCTCAGTTGTTCTCCTGACTTAAGTTTGGTCCGTTTACAGCATCCTGACGTGCAATTGCATTTGTCCCTAACCATCGGGAACTCTCGCGTTAACTTTTATCGAGTGGAAAATAGTTAGTGTTCATCCTCCAGCTTCACTGTGTTTATGTCATGCTAACATAACTGTGTCGCTAGAGATCACGTAGCACAACGGTCCCCAACCGCCGGGCCACGGACCAGTACCGGTCAGTGAGTCGTTTGGTACCAGACCGTGAGAGTTCAGGTGTGAAATTTTGTGGTTGACAGGATTTTTCCCGTGTTGTAGTTGTGTGTCTTATTTTGAAAGAAATATTGACTCATTACCATGGCGACCAGAGAGCATTAAGGGGCAGAGAGGAGGATGTTACTCTCAATGTTGTTGGCGCATTTCAGGAGGACGCTGCTAATAAAGTTACACAGTGAATTCACGTTTATTATTATATTTAGAAAATGCCAACGTTTTTGTCTTGGTCGTATCATTTATTTTGTTATATTTATCAGCGACACCTTAAAGGCCGGTCCGTGAAAATATTGTCTGACATTAAACCGGTCCATGGCACAAAAAAGGTTGGGGACTGCTGACATAGCACATCATTATATAGCAGCTAGTCCAACTTCAGTAACCCTAAAAGTCACTGCTGTTATGTTTTCTGTCTTCATTTATGTTGGACGTGATAGCAGAGCTGTACGTTTTCATTTTTTCAGAAATCTCTCAGTCAGAACATGGTATGTCATGTTTAGGGGGAAACTAGCGAGCTAACTTCCTGTTAACTTCTAACTCTGTTAAATTTCATAAATTCTGTTTTCATGGATGCCTGGATGTTGGACTTAATGTTAAAATTGATCATTTTATTAAAGATGGTGCCATCGAGAGAGAGACAGATCATGGTGGGTATCCTGGACCAGCCTTGCTGGGTGATGTTCGATGTATAAAACCTTTCTTGTCAACTGGGGTTCAAACCAGGGTCTCTCATTGTTGAGCAGTCCACATCACACTAAACCCCTGCTGTGCTTCCTGTGGGTGAATTTGTAACCCTACATTAATTTAATAAAACGTGTTGTGGAAGTTTTCCATTACATAAAGCCTGCAGACGAGCGGTGAGCAGTAGCCAACATTCTTTAATCAAAACAAAGAACAGAAAAACCCAGCTTGGTGGAGCCTGCATGATCGCGGGACAAACGGTCAGCAGAGTCTCTCTGAGCCTAACATGGCTCTCAGTTAAATAAGGCAGTACACAGCTGTTTCACACCTTAAGGTTCACACTCCCTTGCTACCTCCCTTGATTTAAAGCTTAAGATAAAGATGAATAAATAAAGTTAATTATTTAAAAGTTTCTGATAATAAACACATGGACAAATAAGAAGGCACAGATTACCCAAGTAGTAGTAACTGTAACTATTAGCTCATGGTGGTTGTAACTGGAGGTGAGCCTGTGGCAGAGAGCTGTTCAAAAGTTTTTGACCATTCAAAAGAATAATCTGTGACCTTTATATAAAGAAAAAAGGAAATGTTATTTGCTCCAAAGATTTGACTAAAACAACCACAAACTGGCACAAAGTGACAACATGAGAAAAGCTGAGTCTGATTAATATAATGTAGACCTGCTCACTTCTCATCGTGATTTCTAATCTAATTTAGATGTTATCCACTATTACTAATATAATACCAGAAAGGTTCTTCCTGTTTGTAGCAGCTTTTGTACTACATGCATCTGTAATATAATGGTGCCACCCTGTGGACAACAAGCAAATATGTTTGTTTTTATATCTATTAAATGAAGAGTCTGCAGCTACTGTATGAGCAGGAAACAAATGCTGTTCTGTGAGTGTTTTCCTTTCATTGTCAAAGCTGAACTCATATTTTTTACATACATTAACAGTAACAGTGGAGCAGGTGTGGGCAAGTATCCTGTTGTTTTTTAAAAAATAAATTTAATTAAACAAGATTGAAACAGTCGCAGTGACCTCAGCACGGTCAGTTGGCACCTTTTCTATTAGATCAGCGAGTAAGAAATTCTGAGGGCTTTTCTGATGTGTGATACTGAAAAGGGGGAAAGTAATGCTTTCCACGCCAGAAAAAGTTTGAGATCTGACATAAATTAAGTAAATGCCCATTTTTTCCATGACATTAGATGATGTGCTGTTACCTCCTCATCTGTGGGTTTTTGGTTTTTGGTTTTTGGTTTTTAACGACACTTCCATTCGTGTAGGTGTTTATGGTCGGTGTCCCACCATGCTGGAATCACATTATATGAATATGTGTTAGTTTGGTAAATAATCAAGCGGATAGATCAGATAAAATACGTCCCCGCTGGGTGTCAGGCACTAATGTTGGTGTCATTTCCTTGGTGTCAGTGACTCATTTGCAATAATAGCTACACCAGAAGTCATCAGTTGACCGCTGTAGTTTGATCGTCACGGAAAAAATAAAAATATCCTTGAAGAGTTTTGGTCTCCACTTTTTTGTATGAAAGCTCTCTTTTTCCTCATCACACCTCATCTAAGCTGTTTCGACACTGTTGGCTTCAACGAGCTTGAGTGGAACGAACCACTGGAAACGATGGCTTTGACAGGTCGTGTGATGTGTGTAAAGTTAAAAGATTATAAACCTTTTCCTTCATAATGTGTACAAACTTTTTATTTTTGTGCATCTGTATGCAAACAGAGACAGAAAAAGGAACAAGATTAAGGTAGTAAAACCAAAACCAAAAGAAGTTTAGCATTGCTGAATGATATGATAGCCAACAGAAGAGTTTAGTCTGGACCAGAGTGTTTTACAGAAAATGATACAAAGAGTTTCCTCCTGTTTCATTTACGACCAGGACCTGCACTGAGGCGTCAAACCACATGTGAGAAGTGAGCTTTAGTTGCACTCTTAGACTTTCTTTTTTAATCAGACATCTACAGGTAGGACTCACATGTTACACGCAGTTAGTGGTCGGAAAGAGCTTTTTTGTGTCTTAAATCCATAAAAGATTTAATAATGTAATTGAAAGAGTCCAAAAAAAGAGGCTGGAAATGACAAAATGACCATCTTTGACTGGCAGATGCCATAAAGCTTCATGTATTTTCTCTCCTGTCAAATTCATGCACACATCTTCGCCCATAGATACCTGCATGTGCGATATGTTCTTTACTCAGCAGCTTCAAATGTAAAAGTCCGAGATTCGCACCCAGTAGAGTTCTAGTGTGATGGGAGACTGGAACTTGGGCATGGTGTCTAAGAAGAACAGTATATTTAAGAACATTAAAAATTAATTAAAATCTATACTTTCTTTAACACATTAGCATTTTGTGTTTTTATGACAGAATAGCTAAATGGACGTGCAGGGGGTTTGTGATTTACTATTTATTTGGCACTTTTGTGATCTTTTGCATGTAACCTGCAAAGGGACTGCACATGCAAATAAGATTACTAATAAATAATAAAAAGATTTTAGCTGCTACCTTCATCTCTTATAGGAATCGGCAGAGATGGTAAAACAAAAGCGGTCATTGAGTTCCATGGCATCATGGGAAACGTAGGAAGAAGTATTTTTGAAGCCTTACCCACAGTCTGGAGTAAAAATAAACATATATGAATATGATGGTGGATGGTTGTTTTTTCCTATCATTAAAAAAACCCTCAAATTTGATGTTAGTGGACTACAAAAAGATTTACATTTAAAAGTCTTATTAAAAAGTGTCTCACCTCGATGAAGATTAATCAATTCAGCATCTTGAACTTTTCCTGTGACAGGGCAGTGGTGCAAAGGCAACATGGACTTGTGCAAACACAAATGCACAGCTCTCATTTACGTGTACGTGCAGGAGTATCTGCAGGTAAAACGTGTGCAGTGACGGTGACTGTCTGACCTTTCAGCATGGCAAACCCTCAGAGGTAAGAGCTTTAAACCTCCACATGATTACAGTTTCGACCTTTTAGCTGCAGGTGTTTGACTGGAAACAAATGCAGATATAATGTGTTCTTACATAACTTTAACTGTCATATTACATACTCGCTCATGGTTTTATGAGCTTTTATATTTCTCACTTGCTTTTGTTTTAAGTTTTACAATTTCACCTGCTACCCAGATTTCAGCACTTTGGTGTTTGAACTTCTGGTTACCTTTTGAGCATCTCTAATAGGAGATCACAGATATATTTATACTGCTGAACTAAAACTAAAAAAAGATGCACTCTGTCTACTAAGTGTGACATTTGCTTGGCTTGCTTTGTTCTTTATCTGTGACAGCAGATGAGGCCTCTTGGATCACTTCCTTTCAAAACCATATATGCGCACACACGTGCGTGTACGGTGGCACACACACACATAAAATATGAAGTTACTGCGCTCTGACAGGAAATAACCTCGATAATGGAAAGAGGCTGTTCTTTTTAGCTGAATGTGATGAGAACAGTGAAGAAGATGGCTTCTGCTGTCAGCATCGCTGCGTTTCTGCTCTGCTGCTGCTTCGTTTCCTCCACAGGTATGTTTCAATTAATCCGTTTATTCTGTCAGGTTGAGGTTTTTATTGTTAAAATCCAAACTTATTGGTTTACATTTATACCATTTTTTTGTCAAGGAAATACTCAATTGAACCTCTCAGCCATGAGCGCTACAAAGATACTTATCCTTTAAAAATACCCACAGAATGCAGTAAAAGTCTATATTTCTGTGTTTCTGTTTGAGTCTCTCAGTGGAAATCTATTTTGTGACTGTAAATAATATAGAAAAACTATTAAAACTACTTCTTTTATTTGTAGTAAACTAAACCATCCAAAATAATTTTACCAGTCCTTTAAATATGATTATTTTATTGAGGAAAAACTCAATAAAACTAAAGAGGAACTAACAAATGACCTGTAGTAATACTGTGGGGTAGAGCGGCTGACATGGGCGAGGGTGAAGGTTTAGTTCCTGCTGAGGTTTTAGCCGTGCAGGGTTTTTTCTTATTATCATTATTATTATTTTTTAAAAACTGGACTCTGCTTTTCTTTTTCTATATTTGCTTCAAGCTTACTTTCCTTTTAGGTTGTGCTTTCATGCGCATATAAAAAAGAGACATGTCTTTGATTTTTGGGGGTGAACTGAAAACCTCGGCCAGAAATACATCAGTGTTAGACAAAAGAAACAGTCCAGAACGTTCTGCAGACATCGCTGCTGATGTGGTAACTTTGGTCTGAGATGGGGATGAACAGGAAGCGATGCAAAGGTGCAGAAGTAGAGGTGACCCATAGAAGCAGCGAGCGCTCAGTGCAGAAAAGGAGCTGTGAGAGCTGAACAATGGAAAGGATGAAGAATTAAAAAGAGCAAAAAAAAATACAGTCAAAAATGTTTTAGTAAACTGAATTATATGAAATTGCATTTATGATTTTTTTATATGAATATATATAAAGTAATGTGTTATAACAGAGCTTTAAAATTTAGTTTACGTCCATCAAATATTGTAATTCTTAATTTATGGTCACAAAACAAACTAATGAAAGTTGTTTCTTTCTCCTTTCTGTTCCCCCTTTTTCCTTTGAGCCGTTTACGTTTAAATCATTTCATGTTTATGTGAATACATCTGATGAACGCTCAACAGCAGTTAAGTTGCTGGTTTTTAAATGTCACCTTCTGCGGAGGCGTAATGATGGCGTTGGTGTCTGGTATATGCAGCCTTCACACATTCCTCTATTGTTTGTCAGCATGACAGTTTGAAACGGGGTTATGAACTGCAAAAGTGACTTCACCCGTCGATACGGAACAATTCTGTGAATTTTTGTAGAGGAAACAGCTTCTTTGGGCAGCACGGTGGCACGGTGGTTAGCACTGTTGCCGCACAGCAAGAAGGTCCTGAGTTCAATTCCACCATCAGGCCGGGGTCTTTCTGTGTGGAGTTTGCATGTTCTCCCCGTGTTTGCGTGGGTTCCCTCCGGGTACTCCGGCTTCCTCCCACCATCCAAAGACATGCAGCTTGTGGGGATAGGTTAATTGGATAATCCAAATTGTCACTAGGTGTGAATGTGAGTGTGAATGGTTGTCTGTCCCTGTGTGTTGGCCCTACGACAGACTGGCGACCTGTCCAGGGTGTACCCCGCCTCTCGCCCTATGACAGCTGGGATAGGCTCCAGCGACCCCCGCGACCCTGAAAAGGATAAGCGGAAGCGAATGGATGGATGGATGGAATTTATGGTCACAAAACAAACTAATGAAAGTTGTTTCTTTCTCCTTTCTGTTCCCCCTTTTTCCTTTGAGCCGTTTACGTTTAAATCATTTCATGTTTATGTGAATACATCTGATGAACGCTCAACAGCAGTTAAGTTGCTGGTTTTTAAATGTCACCTTCTGCGGAGGCGTAATGATGGCGTTGGTGTCTGGTATATGCAGCCTTCACACATTCCTCTATTGTTTGTCAGCATGACAGTTTGAAACGGGGTTATGAACTGCAAAAGTGACTTCACCCGTCGATACGGAACAATTCTGTGAATTTTTGTAGAGGAAACAGCTTCTTTAGAGACCAAGTGACTCATTCTACTCATGTTACTGCCTTAAAAATGCTTGTGATTGCAGTTCATCAAATTTGAATCCAATACTTTATATCACAGTTTATTTCAGTTAGCGTGTGTTCGTGGAAGCTGTTGCTCCTCTGCTCTTCTGCAGTATTTATATGTCATGAGTTACATCATTTCACTTCTTCTTGGTTCGCTGTGAGAGGTTTTGATGATTTCAGCATGTTTGCTAACAGCAATGTCTGATCTTAATACAGTGTAGTGCTGTCTGTTGTTAGTCCTTATGTCCTTTTTTAAATGTTTTCTTAAGTACACATAAAAGAAAAAACTACATTTCTGGTGATGAGCTCTTGTAGCTGACAGGAAGTGGAAGGCATTCAAAGGTTCACATTACTGAGTGTAACTTGTGGTTTTCTGATTTAGAGCAGAAAAACACTTTTGTTTAAAGTTAAAGAAAACGGTGGTTTTGCTGAAATATTTATTTTTTTCATTTGCAATAATAAAGGTTTAAGGTAATTACTAATGAGCGACTTTGTGTCCTCCTCTGAGAAAAGACTCACGCAGCCACGACTAGTGACTCAAAACGAGGTTTGGCTAGAAGTTAATTTTTTATAATCATCCTGGAAAATATTAATGTTGTGCTTCATGAGAACATGACTTATATAACCACTCATTTCCTGTGGGTTCCCTTCACAGAAATTGAAACTGTGTCAAAGTTGTTCACTGATTGCAAAATCTATTTTACTGAGAACTGTTTTTACACGTTTGGTGTATTTTGTCTGCTCAGCACCTCGTGATCTCTGATAGATTCCAGTCGCCTCTTTAAACATTTACAAATAAAATATATTGATGGCAAACCTGTCACCTTTAGAGCATGTTTAGATGAGGATCGCTGCACACTGTGGTCTGAAGAGAGACAACAGGATGAAATGTAACCATCATCCAGCCTCAGTGATGGAGTGAAATGATTTGTGCAGGACGCCCACAGAATATAATGTTACAGACGTTTGTCAGCTCAATCAGTCGAAACTAACAATACATAACTTCTTGCTGACATTATGTGACTAAACTACAACTGCTAACTTTATACTGAAATACCAGCTGTATTCTGGTGACTTGACAACTTATACATTGTATCTGACATTTGACTGATTTTGTACGTTCATGAGTAAAGTCTCACAAAAAGAAGTCACTCAGAAAAACTGGGACATGCAGGAAGTCAGAAAATGTGTTAACAAGCTCTGTACCAACTCAAGCAAGGAAATGTAGACATCTTTGCAGAGAAGCAACTACATTCAAGTTCCAGGGGAATTGAGCATTAATAGTACACAAGTTTTTGCTGTAAACTGGTTGAGAGAGTGGTGGGAAAAACTATTGAAACTTGATCCATCATTAAATTTAAGAGCAGTCCATCAGGAGATGGTGTTAGATCGAAATGAACTACTAATCACACTGTTAATGCTTAATACTTCAATTAGTCATGATGTCATGACAACTAGTTTTGATAGATCTGTAGATGCAATGAATTTTTGATTTTTGCTAGTTTAAAACTAGTAAAATCGTAAACTTGCCCTCATGTTAACAGAATCATAATTTACCTCAGCTCTGATATATAATTGTTCAGAGCTTTTGTAACATGACTAGTTTATTTTTTTCATCTATTTTTTTGTCTTTCTTCACTTTCCTTTCTGTTTCAAAGGCTCTCAGGATGGTTGTGATGTGTACAATGCAACAGGATCAAGCTTCACTGTGCCACTTAAATACAAGTTGAAGGAATCAGATCACCTGAAATGGTTCAAGGACGCAAGCGTAATCTTTAATCGCAAAAAGAAACTGGTGATCTCAGGGAAAAATGATGATGTTGATTCAACTGGATCACTAAAGCTGACACAACTCACCAAAGACAAGTCAGGACGATACAAACCAGAGGTTTACAGTGCAGATGGAATAAATGTGGGGGAAAATTTACAGAGTGTGCATTTGTGTGTATTAGGTAAGTAACAACACATTATACATACATTCATTGTGTTTGTGCTACTTATATCACAACAAGCAAGTATGCTGAACCATCAGAAGCTGTTTTAGTCAGATACTATAATTAAGAGTAAAGTCTTTGGTTTTATTATAAAGTCACTGTTCAGTTTTATCAATCAACAGTACTTGTTATTGTAGAAAAGCAGTAGTTTATATAATGTTGATATAATCACATTTTCTGTACTCAGATCCTGTGCAGAAGCCCACAGTGACGAGGACATGTACAACTGATAAGGCAAAAGTCACTTTTACTTGCAATGTTGGTAAGGTGAGGACATTATTTATTGTTGTACTCTACAAATAACTGACTGGTAATTAAGTTGTTGAAGAATATGTGGGCATAAGCTTCATTTCTCCTCCAATGAAACCAAGCATGATTTGAAGTGTGCTGTCTATAAGCATTTACTCAGAGATGTTGTTTCAGGAAGTTGGGTTTCTATGTATGTATTATTTAATTATATAGGCTTGGAAATTACTGAAAATGTATGAAAAGATTATTATATTTCTAATTTTGGTGACGTTGGACTTGTTAGACTTAAAATCTGAACTTTCCACTAATCCACTAACTAATTGTCTGTTCGTCTACAGAGTGAAAATAATCTTCCGATCAAATGGTTTATGGTTGATAAAAAGACGGCAGAAACAGAGACTGGCAAGGACCTGACAAGAGTAGCCAAAGACGTGCAAAATGCTCGTTTCTTTTGCAGTGTTTCTAACCGCGTCAGCTCTGAGACCAGTCAGCCTGTTCAACAAGACTGCAAGTCCTGTACGTATTATGTGTTATCAAGGGTACAAATGTTCAAATGTGCCTTTTTCCATGTTCGTGAACTGAACTGGTCATTTTTTTGAGCTCATATGCTAACAAGATACTTTCTCCTCCTTTTATTTTAAAGCTTTTCCTGACACACTATTTGGAATTAGCATCTGGGTTTTTGTGGGTGGTGGAGCAGGTAAGGTTTGTCTTCTGCTTAAAATCTTGACATTATATTTGGGGCTATGGTGTGAAAATGCATAGGAAAGCTTCTGTTTTTTCACTCTTACATCTAATGCAATTTGCTGTTATTACTCACCATCAGGTATTGTTCTGGTGCTGATCCTGATTGTCATCATTTGTTGCATCCAGACCAAACGGAAGAGGCGTTTGCGACTAAAGGGTAAGAATGTGCTTATTTAAAATATAAGCTGCTGTGCTCACAAAATATCATAATACATAATATATATTATTCATATATTATTTACATTTAAATGACTTATATTTTTACTGGGCCAAACAAATCTCCAATTATTTTCCTTTACTTATTTACATAACTTGCCAAATCTTCCATGTCTGTGCCAAACAGCTTATTCTGCTATTGACTTGTTTTGACCTTTTGTCTTTTTGCTGATGCCGGTACTCAGGCACTGTCACAATACGGCTGTGTGCAGGCAAGAGTAGGACCCAAACGCAAACTCGCAGAGACAAAAAGTAAACTCAAAAAACACAGCTTTATTGCTGGCGTGGAGTGGGACACAAAAAAACAATACTAAACTAAACTAGGAAAACTAAAGCACAAGGAGCCACAGGGGAAAGGAGGAGAAAGGAGAAAGAAGAAAAAAATAAAATAAAAATAAAAAAAAATAAAAAATAAAAAAAATCACACAGCTATGAGGGAGGACGCAACACTGACAAAGAAACATGGGGCTTAAATACACTGAGGGATAACGAGGGGGAATGAGCCACAGGAGGAGAGCACAGCTGGGAGTAATTAGGCAGGACGAGACAAGGGAAGCAGCAGCACGGTGGCACGGTGGTTAGCACTGTTGCCGCACAGCAAGAAGGTCCTGAGTTCAATTCCACCATCAGGTCTTTCCGTGTGGAGTTTGCATGTTCTCCCCGTGTTTGCGTGGGTTCTCTCCGGGTACTCCGGCTTCCTCCCAGACATGCAGCTTGTGGGGATAGGTTAATTCAGTGGTTCCCAAACTTTTTTTGCTGGGCCCCCCTTGTTTTACAAGAAAAATGTACGCGCCCCCCCTCGCACGCGCGCGCACGCACGCATGCACGAACACATCCTCCAACCACACACACCCATATTTTGCTCCATTGCGGTTTATTTCACACCTCAAACATTTAGTAAACAATTAAGCAAATACAAGTAATCTGCAATAAATTACAGGTAGTAAGAAAATAAACTAATAAAGTCTTTTACGCTCCTACACGGGTACTTTTGAAAACGCAGCTGTTTCGTCCACACGTAAACGGCGTTTCGAATCACTGAGAACGGAGATTTTTTAAAACTCCTTTTTTGCGTTTATGTGTGGACGAGGAATACAGAGTTCATCACGCAACATCAAAGGTATGTGCCTTTTTCACGTCACGCTGTGTGCACGTTATTGTTTACATGAGATGAATTGCAGAATGGCAGAGAGAGACGAAATACTGTTAATCTGACTGTCTGCAGGTTTTACAGGCTTACATATACACGCAGTTACTGTCCCTCCATTTAGAAAGGCAGAGGCGTCATGGTGTAATTATTTTACAGTAGTATTCAACATTGCTATCAATACATTTTTCAAAAAATCCCTCTGCAAAATGGGTTTAAAAACATAAACAGCTGTTTGTCCGGGATTTGAACGGGGAACAAATCGTGGCAGGATCAGCCTGATGTTATTTGTATCCAGCTGTAACTTTACCAAAATGTCAGGAGTAGTTAGTCATTACAACAAGTGTTTGTGAACTACAAATCAAGAATGTGGAATACTGTTTGTCCGTGATTTAAACAGCCCAGCGCTGCTCCCAACGAAGGGAAAACCAGTTCTGCAGGGAGACCTACGGCACTTGTGCAGGTGAAACCAAAGGGAAGATTTGCTTCACCATATTTTCTAGTCTTTGGCTCAGAATGAAGTTGGTTTGGAAACATATTCAGCGATGCTTCATCTCCTGCTTTGCGTTTGTGTGGGCGCCCCGTGCTAGCAGTGTCCAAGCGTTGTTTTTTTTTTTTTGTTTGTTTTTTTCCTTTTCATGCCGCGCCCCCCCTGCAATGGCTCTGCGCCCCCCCTAGGGGGCGGGCCCCACACTTTGGGAACGTCTGGGTTAATTGGATAATCCAAATTGTCACTAGGTGTGAATGTGCAAGTGAATGTGAGCGTGAATGGTTGTCTGTCCCTGTGTGTTGGCCCTGCGACAGACTGGTGACCTGTCCAGGGTGTACCCCGCCTCTCACCCTATGACAGCTGGGATAGGCTCCAGCGTCCCCCGCGACCCTGAAAACGATAAGCGGAAATGGATGGATGGGAGACAAGGGAAGCAAAACTAGAAACATTAACATTAACATAGGACAGGCTGTGAAAGTAAAACAGGAAACACACAGACGGAACTCAAGACATGTAAACTTAACAGACTGGGGAGACAGAACATAGGGACCTGAAACATGGAACAGAAAGGCAGAGTAGACACAACATGAACATAACAACGCCACAGGGGAAGAGTAAAACAAAATGCAGGAACACAGGACCTCTTTCAAAATAAAATGGGAAACATAATGAAACGCAAACATGACAACATAAGAAACACAGACATGAAGCACATGAAGGACAAGAGAGACTTAACAGGGGTTGGATACACAAGGGGAATCTAATAAACAAATGAACTTAGACAACCTAATGAACAAAATAAACTCAAACTTAAAACGCTGGGTCAAAAGACCCAGGATCATGACAGGCACTTCACTGTCAGCACCTGTGGACACTGCTGCAAAGGCCAGTTGGTGTCTGAGCATATGTGCAGTAGAGCCTAAACATGTGCAGGGACATTATGTACATTATGTATGTGAGTTGAGTTTTCCGACAGCACTTGAATCGCAGGGTTAAGGTGTGGAGAAGACAGAATGGTACGCTGATTGCTGCACCAATAGGGTAACAGTTTCCGTGATGTTGTGTGACTGCCTCAGCTTCAGTGCAGAGAGATATTGAGATAAGATTCTTCAATAGTGGCAATCTTTTATTTCTGCTGTCTGGGACCAGACTCTTTCCTCCAAGATGACAGTGCTCACCCCCACAGAGCGCAGTTTATCAGAGAATAACTCCAGTGTCTGGGAGTGGAGAGGATGAAATGGCTTGCCTCTGTGCTCAAGTGACTAACACATCCACATTTGGTTGAGGAATAGGATAGAATCCCACAGCAGTGTATGAGGAGCAGGTGCCAGGCTGTTGTGGCTCTGTATGCTTCTTCTACATGCTACTGAGGCTAATGAGGCCAGTGTTTGTTAAATGAACAAGTGATTAAATTGCCAATATGTTTTGTTTCTTCAGACTTCAATCATCCAATCCAATAAATTCTGACTCCAAACAAGAGTCACCAGCAGCTTAAGCTGGTTAAGTCTGTGCATCGTCAGAAAGCATTTTTTTTTTATAAAACTAGGTGGCGTTTGAGTCAGATTTTTATGTGATGTTTCTCATAGAGATCACTATCTGTTGAGCTATTCAGAAGTGAGTAAATATATTTAGTTAAAACTCTCAGTTCTCTTTTTTTGTTGCTGTTCCAAAACAGTTTGTGCCACTTATCATGTCACAAACTGAATACGGCGATGCATTCAGTTTGTGACATGTCGTTCTATAGAAACACTCATAATACATCCTGTTATCGCCATGGTTTTCTGTGGTGGCTGACTTTCCACTTTTTCGTTTACAATGTGCTCCATCTGTCAGACTCTAAACCAGCTCTAATGGGCTGGGTCTTTAAACAAGATTATCCAATAATGGGACATTAATGCTAATGCCTTCCAAGACATTAGCATTAAATTAACTGACACTAAATACACCTGGAAGTTCTGGGATTCAGAGGTTGTTGGTGGCTCTTCCTGACTGATGATGCTTCAGACCTTCGCCCACTAGTCGGGAGAGATATAGATCTGCTGAAATTTGGCTACCAGCCGAACATTAGGGTGGATGATGCTGTCACCTACCTGTTGCATCGGGCCTTCTCTCATCTGGAGAGCGCCAGGTGCACTGTGAGAGTCATGTGTTTTGATTTCTCCAGTGCTTTCAATACAATCAAACCCTCAGTGCTAAGGGAGAAGATGCAGGGAGCGGGATTGGACCAACAGCTGTCCTCATAGATTATTGACTACCTCATCAGGAGACCACAGTATGTGAGGCTGCAGGACTGTGTGTCTAAGGTGGTAGTCTGTAGCACAGGGGCCCAAGAACAGTACTCACCCCTTTCCTCTTCACCCTATACACGAGGGACTTCAGTTACAACACGGACACTTGCCATCTCCAGGAATTCTCAGACGACACTGCCATTGTGGGTGTCGGAGGGAAATGAACTGGAATATAGGGGGTCATCAATGACTTTGTCAGCTGGTGCGAACAGAATCATCTTCGCATGAATGCTGGCAAGACTGTCATGTTTCGGCTGTGTACAGGCAGGAGAAGGACCCAAACGCAAAACTCACGACAACGAAATTAAATTTAAAAAGCTGCTTTATTGCAGAATGGCATGGAAAACTAAACTGGGACATGGGTAAACTGACCCGCAAGGAAACACAACCATGAGGGAGATCACGACACTAGTTGTGTCCAAATTCATGGGCTGCATCCTCCTGAGGCCGCATTTGTAGACCGATTACGTCACAGCGACGCGCCGAAGGCTGTCCAAATTCGTAGACTCCTCCGAATGCAGCCGACAAATGCGTCCTCCTTTTCCCCGAATTTGAAGGATGGGTCGGGTGTGTCCTTCTTGGGCCACCATATCCCAGAATTCATAGCGCGGCCCAGCCAAGCTCCAGTTTCCGGCAATGGCGGCCGCTACTAAGTTTTAAAATTACTCTTATTAATCTTTGTGGGCCACAAAATAAACTTTAAACATATTTTCAGGCGAGAATGTGGGTTAGCTCGTTGATAATTAGAAATGAACACAAAAAACGGAGAAAGATTTCGGGGTCCATTTTCGATTTTCGTGCCGTGGCGCTGACAACCGGAAATACTCTGAATTAAGGGCGGGAGTAGATCGAGAAGGCTAGACCGTCCAATTCCATAGCCCTTTACTTCCGGCCTACCCGACCTTCTGAGGACCCGGCCCACGTAGACCGCGAAGGCCGGGTCCTCAGGAGGATGCAGCCTATGAAATTGGACACGACCACTGACAAAGAGAAACACAGGGCTTAAATATACTGAGGGATAACGAGGGAATGAGACACAGGAGAGCACAGCTGGGAGTAATCAGGCTGGACGAGACAAGGGAAGCAAAACTAGAAACACTGACATGAGACACGGACCTTCAAAGTAAAACAGGAAACACACTGACTGAACTCTAAACATGCAAACTTAACAGCAACTGAGAAGACAGAACATAGGGACCTGAAACATGGTACAAAAAGGTCACAGTAGACACAACATTGAACACAGGGAAGCCATATTACAAAGCCAAAGAACTAAACCTATGATAACAATAACTGAAATCTAGGGAAACAAGAAACAGCACAACAAAGGACTCAAAACATAATCCATAATACAAAAACACACGATCTCTTCAAAATAAAATAGGAAACATAATGACACGCAGACATGACAACCAGAACTTGACCACGTAAGACACAGACATGAAACACATGAAGAGCAGGGGAGACTTAACAGGGGTTGGAAGACACAAGGGGAATCTAATAACAAAGAAGTAGAAAAACTCATGAGCTTAATCATATAAACATCCAAATAAACTAAACTCAAAACACTGGGTCATAAGACCCAGGATCGTGACAAAGACGAAGGAGCTGGTGATTGACTTCAGCAAGAAGCCACCCCCTATTACGCCGGTGAACATCCAGGTTTGGACATTGAAACGGTGGGGGAGTACAAATACCTGGGTGTTCACCTCAATAACAAACTGGACTAGTCCACAAACACAAATGCACTCTAAAAAAAAAAAAGGTCTAAGTTGTCTCCACCTGCTACGGCGACTGAGATATTTTGGGGTGAACAGGACTCTCCTTAGGACATTTTATGACACTGTGGTGGCATCTGCTATTTTCTATGCCGTGGTCTGCAGGAGTGGTGGCAGAGAGCAACAGAGAAAGACTTAACAAACTGGTCAGGAGGGCCAGCTCTGTCCTGGACTGTCCGCTGAAGTCCATCGAGCAGGTTGGGGAGGAGAGGATGTTGTCTAACCTAACGTCCATCATGGACATCACCTCCTTATGATTCTGCAGGTCTGACCTGTCACCTATATTTGCTTTAACAGATGAGAGGGAGCTTCGCTTGCAGTGGGGCAATCAGGAACAACAACATCAGCATCATCAGCATCATCATCACCATCATCAACATCCAAATCAAAATAATTCTGATCAGCATCAGCATCATCACCCCCACCACCATCAGCAGCAGCCGGCAGGCAACACCGGCCCCCGACAACATCGCTCTAAACAGCCACGCACCCAGCAGCGTCCCAGAGCGCCTGAGCCCGCCAACGGCCAACCTCAGCCCAACCCCAGACGGGCTACGCAGGTAGGACACAGAAGCAGATGACACAGAAGTTTTATAGACCAAAAATGATTTATTTTTGCTTTTATTTTTGCTATTATTTCGACGGCTTAGAATGAAAATTGAAAACAGCAACAGTGAGTCATGTGGAAATACATAATTTAGGTCTGATACACCAATTTTCACTCTTCTTCAGGCTTCCGCTCCAGCTGGTAATGGCGGCGAAGAGCAGCCTCCTCCTCTTCCTCAGCCCAGGAAGAAAACTCCAAAAGCACCAAAAGAATGAAAAAACTTGAGCTTAGTATATGGAAATAATTTTTAATCTTCTTCTTCATCTTTTTAAAAGCTTGTCTCAAACTATAAATCTATCTGATGATGTGACGCTGAAACTTGACCTGCCAAAGAATATATATATATAGATATTGTAATATTTGTATATAAATAACAAATATTTCATAGATTTTGGATCCTCTTAGATTAGAAAGTGAGTCTACATGAGGAAACTTCTGGAAGATGTGAGATGTTTTATATGAACAATCAGACTTTCACTTCATAGTTTAAAACTGCCAAATAATTATTTTTATTTTCTTAATTTTTCATTATACTTGAGTAAATTATATGTTAAATACAAAGTAATTGTCAAAGTATTTGACATTTCTGTTGAATGCAATATTATATAGAATATTGCTAGTAGTTGTTACTCTTTGCTACTTATTCCATATTTACGTCCTAGAAACAGTTTTACATTTTGGGAAATACTCGTATTTTCACGTTTACCATTTTTTAGCTTCACTGCTGTTGGCATTTGTATGTTGAATACAGAGCTGAGACCAGCAGCTGGTTAGCTCAGTTTAGCTTGGCTTAGAATAGCTTAGATTCAAATAAAGTGGCTCTTAATAATAATAAATAAAGTGGATTTTTTTTTTTTTGCCTCTTAACATTTGAGGCTTTCTACAAATGTTTTGCCAGGTTAAGCAAAATCTGTCAGACTGTATATAAAAGATGATGTAACCAACTGGTTTCTAAAGTTTCTAAAGACTATATACTCAAAACAAATATTCTTGACCCTCACAGCCCAGTAAAGCCTGAACGATGAAATAATTGCCAGAAAATTCTCGTTTTTTTCAAACTGCAGTGGTAACTGCAAAACAATATATATCAGTTTGCATATTACATTTGGCATTTTTGTATAAAAAAGAAACTGATGATGGCGGTCTCAAAAACTCACAAAAATTGAAGTATCTTAATCGTTTTGGGCTTGAATGGAGTTTTTTGAGTGTAGCTTTTGAAACCAGGCATCATGTGCAAGGTGTGCATCATACTGAGAAACCGAGAGCCACGCCCTAAAGCAGCGGTCCCCAACCTTTTTTGCGCCACGGACCGGTTTATGCCCGACAATATTTTCATGGACCGGCCTTTAATGTGTCACGGATAAATACAACAAAATAAAACTAGTACCGAAAAAAAGAAAATTTATTCATAACACACGTGAAAAGACCAAGGAAAACCGAGTAAACGATAAAAACGATAACAAAATAACGCTGAAAACCGATAAAAACCCTGAAAACTATACATTTCACACCTGAGCCTCAAGTCTCAGGGCCCGGTACCAAACAACTCACGGACCGGTCCGAGGCCCAGGGGTTGGGGACCGCTGCCCTAAAGCATATCCTGCTTTATCACCCTGTTTGAATCAAATGGGGTCCATGTTTTACAAACTAAGCATCATGTTATGGTCATGTGTCTTGTGATATGTTTTATCGGAAAAAAAAGTTTCTTCTGAGGACAAGGGAGTGAAAAGGTCATTTTCCTTTACATCGCTGTAGAACCAAACTTCTTTTTTAAATCAAAAGAGTCGCCCCCTGTTGGCAATTAGGTAGAACTGCAGGTTCAAAGCACCTCTGCATTGGCTCCGCAGTGCAGAGGTGCCTTTAAAATATCAAACTATAAAATATCAAACTGTAAAATATCAAACTTTAACATTTTTTAAACCTCAAAAGTGTTTTGCTTACTACAAGAAAACTTGCACATTGTGAATTTTACCATCACGTATACATTATGTAAGAGTGGCTTCACTGCCACTGCAGAAACCTTTTCACACAACATAGTTTTCAATTTTCAATCTAGAAGGCTTCTTCTTTCTGGACAAACTACAAAAAGAATGTCACTGCAGATTATTTCATTGTGTGAACAGCCTTTGGTGTACATGTTGCAAAAAGCAAAGGATTTGTCATTTACGTTTTTTATTTTGGAAGCTTGCTCACCTTCTTATGACTGCTGTCTGCTGTAGTTAACTAACTACTATGGATAGTTAACTTTTACTAGAAAGTTAACTATCCACATTGTTTGGAGTGACATGTGCATTTGTATTTGTATGTATTTGTGTATGTGTCAGTATAAACTGTGCACAGTGGTCTTTTTAAATAAATGGTGTCGTTATGATTTGCAGTATAAGTTTGGGAGTGAATGTTTCAAACTGCGTCATTTTCACCTCTGCACTCTTCTGAGCGCACAGAGCGATGCAAGCAGACGGTTGTCGTGTTTGTGTGATTCATATATCCTGTCTTTTTGCTGAAAATGTGTTTGTGGCTTTCTGCATGCAGGCTTAGTGTGTGTGTGTGTGTGTGTCTGTGTGTGTGTGTGTGTGTGTGTGTGTGTGTGTGTGGTGGACGATTTCCTGTACTTGTCAGTTTATAGCAACAGAAAATTGCCAAATTTAGTGTCAGATTCTGTTCTTTCTTCACTAAAGTGATATTATGTTACTGTAAATGTTTTAGTTTATTGTCTGCCTTATCAGGCATCATTGTGTGCGAACAACAATGACTGAATGGTGGGCACACCCACACAGTGCTGCTGTTTGCTTATTTTCACACCTTCCAGTGCATCTCTACATATTTTCCTCGTGTCATATCTAGAGACATCTAGAGCTGCTGTGAAAAATGCAGGGCCTGCTGCACTGTGGTGTGATCTATGTGGTGCAAAACTGAAAAGAGGAGGCATTTTGATAATAATTATACAGTCTATGTTCAAAAGATCCAACTTTTAGTTCAGTATTATTTGTTAACACAAACAGGCCTAGACACATCCCTTCAGCTGCTCATTAACACAGATATCCAGTCTGTTAATCATATGGCACCAGCTCAATGAGACAAACCTGCTGAGGTTCAAACTGAGCATCAGAAAGGGCAAAAATGGACATTTAAGTGACTTTGAACATGCCATGGTTGTTGGCGGCAGATGAGCTGGTCTGACTATTTCAGAATCTGCTGATCTACTGAGATGTTTCCACACAGCCGTCTCTAACGGTGTGTTCACACCGAACGCGATGGACGCGAATGGAGCGTCAGGTTTACATGTAAAGTCAATGGAAAAGCGCGATGACGCGCGATTGCGGGTCCCGCGAAAATTCGGAAGCAGATTTGCGTCGCGAAAACGCCAAAACGCGTGAAACGCGAGTCAGTGTAGCGCGTCTGGCGCGTTTGACTCGCGAATAAAACCACGCGCGTGAGTTTTTGTGTTGCATTTTGTGCATACGCGCGTTTCGCGTCTACCGCTCGAGTTGGAAAAATCTGAACTCCAGCGTCAAATCGCGCCGCGACAACCAATCAGGGGCCTGGTGACGTGGCTCTGACCTAGGTCAAAGGGGCAGATCCAGCCAAAGCCCTTCATTCTTCATTCAGTATGGAGGAAAAGCTAATCAGAGCCGTGGCTAATCACCCGGAGCTGTACGATGCTAGCTACTACTTTTACCGAGACAGGAATAAAAAGGACCTAGCTTGGAGACACATAAGTGAGGAGATCGGGCAACCTGGTAAGTTCATTCCTTCTTTTTAATTTTCAGACTGACCCGATGAACCCGCGCAAAAGCTAGCAAGCCCGCCCACTGTCCCGCTATTTTCCCACTGATGTACAAATACCTTTCCGCTAACAAGATAATGCGTTTATTCAGAGGACATCTGCAGGAGAAAGTGGAAGAGCCTCAGGGACACATATAATAAGGAGAAGAAGGCAGAGAAGGAGAAGAGGAGTGGGTCTGCAGCAGGATCGGGGAGAAGATGGAAGTTCTTCGCGGTCATGGGGTTTCTGGACCCCTTCCTCACCCCGCGGGAGACAAGCGGCAATATGGTGCGGACCGTGGAGAACTTCTCCCCCGAGGACCAGGGACAGCCCGAAGAGGCAGCAGGGGAGTGTCAGTCAGAAGGTATGTTTACATTGAGTTAATGTAGGCAGTTAATTTATGCGTGTTGTCATACAGGAACATATTTTGTTTATTAATAAACAGTATTCAGTAGTCCCGCTGTTCATCCGTCACTGCCTCGCCTTTTCGCTGATTTTTTTTATTGCACCGTACAGCTTTCAACAATGCGCATTGCATTCTGCAGCCCAAATGACAAATCTCCTCCGTGTTGTGTCTCCTGCGCTTGCCAAACTTATCATGTTTGGTTTTGATAACCATCACGTCCAATAGAAAAAAACAGCACAAAAACACTCATAACTATGACCCTCATTCGGAAATAGACACCTGCACCGGGAGCAAAAAAGGCGCACAAAAGTGGCGCCGCAGACGGAGAAAAAGCGCGGCATAATACTTTTACGTTTTAAAATCGACAAAGGTTTTCACTTTGAGAATCAACTTGTGAGAACTGTGACTACTGTTCATGTGCTGCAATAAATGAGAGACCACTGTATATAATAATAAGTATATAAGTATATAATAATATAATATTCTCTATGACTATTGTCTTCAACCTATATTAACATTAATAATAATATTAACATTTAATATTGTCTTCATAGAGTCAAGTAATCATGCAGCAGAGTCCTCAGCTGTCTCTTCTCCTGGCTCTCCAGTCCCTGGTCCCTCCACTCCTGCTGCTGCACCCACAGGTATGAACATCAAGCACTGACAGCTTTTTACTTGCTTGAATTCCCTTGTGATCACCTTTACTAAATATCTACAACCAATCTGTTTATATCCTGTTTTTTTTTTTCAATTTTGAAAATGAAAATCTAGTAGCAGCCTTCTCATTACTTTGTGTTGTTTTGTGCTGTGTTTTACAGGCCCACAGAGGAGGACAGCTCGAAGGCGGGCGAGGGACGGGTCCCAGGACGGTCCATCGGCGGTGGAGCTGGCCATCCTGGAGTCCCTAAAGAGGCCACGCCCGTCTCCAACTGAACATTTCCTCCTCGGCCTTGTTCCTGCTCTGGAGAGCATGCCGCCTCAGACACGAGAATTCGTGAAATTTCAAATTTATAAATTAGTTTTTGAAAACAGCACAGCTGTGTTAAATTTGGAAACATTGGACCCTAATGATCAGTAGTTTTCTGATGAGGCAGCAGCTCTCCAGGGCAGAAACAATGTTCTTATTTTTCTCCTCCTTCTCCCTGAGGCTCTTCCACTCCAAGCTGGGTCCTTTTTATTCCTGTCTCTCTGTAAATAGTTAAATTTCATATATTTATGATAAATGTTTTTGTTAATGAATTTATATTTTTTCAAATAAACATTTATAATGACAAAATGTCTCTGTTCTACTACACAGCAAATATTGGCACCCGACTTGACACAAGTAGAATTTATTTCATATTATACTAATGACAAAACATACTAATACAGTGGGATGCAAAAGTTTGGGCAACATTGTGAAAAGTAATTATTTTCTTGTACAAATCATTGGTTGTCACAATAAAAATAGTTAAATATATCATATAGGAGACACACAGTGATATTTGAGAAGTGAAATGCAGTTTACAGAAAGTGTGGAATAACTTTAAATCAAGCAGGTGCATAAATTGGCGACACAAAAAAAGAGAAATGAAATAAATATTTAGTGTATATCAATGTGTGTGTCTCCTATATGATATATTTAACTGACATTTTTCATTGTAACAGCGATTCATACAGGAAAATAATGACTATTAATAAGGTTGCCCAAACTTTTGCACCACACTGTATATAGGAACATAGTGAAGACAAGTTACTTAAGAGAGTAAAAAGAGGTTAGTTTATTTTGGAGTAGAGCTCCATTTATTAAGAAAAAATTAAAAGGACAGGAACACTCTTTAGAGGTTTGTGGGTGGCTCTTAAAAGAGCCGTTGTGGGGAAGTCACTCGGACTTCAAACAGGCTACTCCTTTGGTTGCCAAGACACAGCTCCCTCCGCCGAGAAGTGAGCCATGAATTTCTCCCTCACCAGGACAGCCTCTCTGGAGGAGTTGTTTGCTGGCAAGGAACCTGGACAAAATTGTTTAAAATGAGTATTATGTGTACTGCAGTTACAAAATACATTATTGAAATTACAAAATTACAAATTGCAAAACATAAATCTTACATAAAACATTTTGTAATTATAAGGATAATTACATGATATATATTAGATATAATCTAAAACAGTCTGCGGTGATTATATACAAATATTCAACTATCCCAGAATTAAACCAGGTCTAAATAAAAAGGAGTGAGTATCACTACAAAGGTTAACTCAGTGGTCCTAATAATGCTACAGTTTGATATCAGCAAACACCGAGCACATACATTGATATAACACCACAGCCATGCTATCATTGCAAACACTGATAACAGCATAAATCGAATTAAATCGGGACTTGATGAGACCTTCTGAGTATCACTAGAAATATTATAAACAGTCGTCTCCGTACCACAGTTTGCTATCAGTAAAAACCGAGAGCATTCACTGTTAGCATAGCACATCCACGTTAGCAGTGTATAAATGGATAGTTTAGCATATATTAGCACAGGTATCAATAAAGGACTACCATATTAAATACTTTTACTAACCTCAGGCAGATGGACAGGCGCTCTGCAGGTGGGATTGAGCGCCTGTAGTTGGTGTCTAGGCGGGCGATTCTGGGACCGACGCGGGAAAGCAGGTCCTCAAACTGGCCGAGTGAAAGACGGTGATATCGCTGAAATCGGCCGTCATCCAGGCGCAGCTCCTGGAGCAAATGGTGAAACTCACCAAACTGCTCACGCCTCTGGAGGACCTGATGGACCCAGGTACGGCGAGGACGTCTTGTACGCCGCTGCTCTGCTCTCCACAGTACATACAGAAGGGAGACTCTCTCTTCAAGCGCTAACTCGACAGCTGCCATCTTGCAAAGATACCGGTCTGGCACAATTTCCTCCCACATCCCTCCCACATTTCCGGTTCACGCGCGTCAAAATATCATATTTTGAAGCGCGATGGATTTTTCTTGGACACGCGTTGAGACGCGAATGTGCACGCGTCAAATTAGGGGCGTTTGGGGCGTTTTTGTTCGCGTCCATCGCGTTCGGTGTGAACACACCGTAAGGTTTACACAGAAAAGACTGAAAAAGAGAAAATATACAGTGAGCTGCAATTCACTGGATAAAAACTCCTTGTTGATGCCAGAGTTAAAAGTAACTAAGCAACTAAGTAATAAAGTAACTAATTACCTTTGAAAATAAGTAATCTGTAAAGTAATGGGATTACTTTCTTGGAGCAGCAGTGTTGGGAAGGTTACTTTTAAAATGTATTCCATTACAGAATACAGAATACATGCCCCAAAATGTATTCTGTAACGTATTCCGTTACGTTACTCAATGAGAGTAACGTATTCTGAATACTTTGGATTACTTAATATATTATCATGCTGTTTACAACTACATGAATGTACTATTGCTGTGATTTATTACTGTTACTGAAGGTCCGCGGCTCCGAACCGTAGTAAAGGGACCTCTGGCTAATACGGTGGGTTCTGTGTCGGCTCGTAGCTGAAAACTAGCTTAACTTTGTTGTCTGGGTCAACTTTGCAAGCGAGAGACAGAGAGAGGCGTTGAAAGGCTGCTCCAACGGAACTTATTGTTTCAGAGGAAAACACGAACACGGTGTACAGTCGAGTCTTAATAGCTTACTTACAACTGGGCTCGTCAGGCTCTCTTCTTGGCTGCAGTGGTTATTATTATATTTACATGCTTCCAGCTCCCGTTTTTGCTCGATGACAGCTCGTACTTTTCCTTTTTCTCCCTCCCTCGCTCACAGACACATAACGTGTATGGCAGTCCATTCTCCCTGCAGCACGGACTACACTGCCTATGATGCTACATTCTTTAGAGCTATACCTGTAGCATTCTGCCTATTAGCTTAGCACAACAACAACAAAAAGGCCTCTCTCACCCAGGAAACACGCAGAGAGAGAGAGCGTCACCCTGTAACCATGGCAACCGTAATTCTGCCGCCTGGAACAACAGAACGTAGCTGTCAAACAAAACCCAAACAGTCCTGACCCGCCACAATATGAAACAGGGAAGTACCGCCGTGTAATCCATTTATTTCAACAAAGTAACTGTATTCTAAATACCACCTTTTTAAACGGTAACTGTAACGGAATACAGTTACTCATATTTTGTATTTTAAATACGTAACGGCGGTACATGTATTCCGTTACTCCCCAACACTGTGGAGCAGTCATCAGTAATTAGTAACTTACTTTTTTCACGTAACTTGACCAACACCGATTACATCCAAAGTTTGCAGAACAGCATCTCTGAATGCACAGCATCTCAAACCTTGAAGCAGTTGGACTACAGCAGCAGAAGATCACACCAGGTGCCACTCCTGTCAGCTAACAGCAGGAAACTGAGGCTACAGTTCACACAGACTCCCCCAGATTGGATAATATAATACTGGAGAAATGTTGACAACGGTCTACCCATCCTGTGATGATGGCTTCCAGCAGAATAACACACCATGTTACAAAGCACGAGAGATTCTCATTGTGCATCTAGATTTAATTTTTCAAGTTTAGCTTCAGGTCACAGTGGCTCCGTGCAGCTCTGGCCCAAAACCACATTAGTTTGCAGCAAACTGATATCACAGTGGCTATATTAGCAAGATATGCATCGCTGTTATTAATCTATGGTGTGGTGATATTGTTTGTGTTTCTCTGGCTGAAAAGCATCAGCAGCATGGACTGACTGGGTTATGATGGTGATGAAAATGAATAGATCAGTAACACAATAAAAACTGAACCCAACAGTGAAGGAGATCGTCTATTATTTGTGAGCTTTGTTTTACTCGCATGGTTTTAACACAGTGATAAGTGATCATCTTCGATTCATTTCAGTTTTATTTATATATTCTCAAATAAAAACAACAGTTGGTTGCAGGTGCTTTATATTGCAAGGTAAAGAGAATCAGACGATCCCCACTTGGCGAGAGTGGGAAGGAAAAACTCCCTTTTAACAGGATGAAACCTGAGGGAGGGGCGGCCATCTGCTACAAGTGGTTGAGGTTGTTAAGGTTCTGGGACTGGTCTCACTCAAGATGACAGACTATAGGACATTACTGCAGGATTTACTGATGTGTTGTGTTTTCTGGCTTTCATGGATCTCAGATCGTACCCAGCACTGTCCGTCATCATGTCCAAAACACCAAATGAGGGAATATTTTATAGATGAGTGGTTGTTCATCCCTTCGTGCCACTTTTGGAGTCACTGTCGAGGTTGGGGAGTGTGGCAGGGAGGTGTGTGTTGTGGCTCAGCTGCAGAGGGTTGAAGGGGCAGCACCAGGAGAAGCTGGAGAGATGTCGGGACCAAAGAGGAGCAATATTGTGAGCAGCTGGCACGCTGCTGGAGCGATGCCTGGGAAATTTACATTGTACATTGAAAAGTAATAAACATGAAACCCAGAGCACGGTGTGTGAGAGTGTGTGTCATGTGTGTGTCTTGCATTTACACAGCAGAAAGATTGTGAGGTTAACATAACAAGCAGCACTTTGACAGATTACACAATTGCAATTCACTATTTTGGTTTCCTTTCTTAAACCACCCCTCTTCCTTTTTCTCACTTCCTTTCATCGCCTTCTTCATCTTTGGCATCTTGCGTTCTGTCTTCGCCGCCCATCGTTTAACCGAAATGTTCACAGGATTGTTCCTCGCTTTTAAATGAGCTAGCAGTTCTGGATGGAAATATCAGTTTGCTCTTTCCTTCTTAGCCTACGCCTGTTTCACTGAGCTCTTTAAGCTAGCTGTGTGAGAGGAATAAGACGTTACGTTAAGCACTGGTTTTTGCTTTCTTTCTGGGTGTTGTCATGTTCATGTATGCAGTTTAAAAAAACATAAGTTGTGTAGAAGAAATCATATAGAGCAGGGGTGAGCAACTCCAGGCCTCGAGAGCTGGTGTCCTGCAGGTTTTAGATGTGTCCTTAATCCAACACAGCTGATTTAAATGGCTAAATTAGCTCCTCAACGGCTGTATCCCAATTCAGGGTCTGCAGCCTTAAAGGCCGCATTTTAAGGCCGATTACGTCACAGTGACGTGACGAAGGCTGTCCCAATTCGAAGGCTGCTCGAAATGCGGCCCTCAAATGCGTCCTTCATTTCCCTGAATTTTAAGGACGTGGCGGTGTAGACTTCGTGGCCCAACATATCCCAGAATGCATAGCGCGGCGGTGGGTGTGGATAATTTTGCCGAAAAACAAAACGGCAGATGAGGGGCGCCCAAAGAGTAACTTAGTAAACTAAGTACTGAATATTATGTCACTTATTTATGTGCAAATGTTTAATAACGAAGAACATTAAAACATTACTGTTGGCCACATGTCGGCAAAGTTATGTGACATTAGTGACGTTTGTACTAACTTGGTTTTAAAGCCTTTACTTTAAAATATACGCCGTTCAATAGCTGAGCTTAATCTTACAGAGAATGATCAAAGCTCATGTAGAAACAAACAAACAAATGAACAAAAGATTTTCTCCTTCATTTCTGTCAAACGAAGCTGTATGAAACATTTCCAGCTGTTAGTATCATTTCACAAGCCTCGCACTTCCGGCCTTAGCAGTCTTTAAGTACGCAGCCCTTGAGGATCGTTGAGGCTGCGTACTTCAAGGCTGCAGACCTTGAATTGGGATACAGCCAACATGTCTCGAAGTTCTCCAGAGGCCTGGTAATGAACTAATCATTTGATTCAGGTGTGTTGACCCAGGGTGAGATCTAAAACCTGCAGGATGCAGTGTAGTGTAAAATAATACCTGTGGAGTTCCCCTAGTTACACTTTTTGTAAACAAAGGTAAACAAGTGACTTCTTGCATGTGACTCATTCCCACAAATAGTTTGTCATTCTTCAAGTGAAAACCACCAGGTGCAACATGCAAGCTCAACAAGTCACACCTTGGATAAAGATAAGTGAAGGTCACAGGATGGAGACTTTAACATGTATGAACGTGGATATGGAGTCATAGAAATACATTTGTGTGGGTCAGTCAGCTAGTAAAATAAAATGCTCACCTCACAGCAAGAGGGCTGTGGGTTTGAACCTGTGGGTTGGCCCTTTCCTCAGTTTGTGAAGTTACCGTGTGACCTGTGCCTGTGTGTGTACACCGATCTTCTCCAGACGCATGCATTAAGTTAACTGACAATTCTAAATTGGCCATAGTTGTGAATGTGAGTGTGGATGGTTGTCTGGCTCTGTATGTTAACCCTGCAGCTGGAGACCAGGTGTCCCTCTTTAAGTAGGACTGCACAGGATTTTTTCTGTCCCACATCTTGAGACAATGTCCACATTTTGACTGGCTATGGCTGTGTCCAATGATATGTACAGTGAAAGTCACAAGATACCAAAAAGGCACAGAGTCAAAGTTACACTGCAGATCTTGGTGAATGTGATGGAAACGGGAGAAAATGTGGTGTGAAGTGACACAGTATGTGTGTCATAAATTGCTAAAAATGGCTAAAAGGTCTGCTGTAGGTCAAAAAAGGATGCTGAAACCAGACAGAACACCAGCAGAAATAACAGAGTATATAAAGACTGTTGCATGAGACCACAGGCGATTTCATTTAAATATAACATATTTGACTGCATTGTTGATCTGGTTATAGTCTAACGTTCAGTCTAATGTTAATGTTTTTGTCTCTCCAGAAACTACAGCAAGCCTGCATTTAGCATCCTAAACACAATGTGTGACAAACTGCACTGCTGAGCTGAGAAGTTGTATCTAAATGTATCTGCCACTTATAAAAACTAACTCCATTTACACTGACTCCTCTTTTTTAGTGTTGCATGCTCGAATAGTGCAATTGCAACTTTCACACCTGCACCATGAACAGATTACAGGAAAGCGATGTCACACAATGCAAACCTGCTGCACACAAAAATATAACTTGCTCATTATGAAGTTTTAGTCTCATTTAATCACGTATTTATTGAAAGTCCCGCCTCTCACCCTGTAACAGCCCGGACGGGCTAAAGGCCAACCATGACCTGAATTGGATAAATAGAAGAAGATGGATTGATGGATGAATGGAGCTCTCAAGAAATTACTACTAGAAAAGCTGCTGAAGATGCTGAAGCGACTGCTTCAGCATCTAAGTTGTTGGTTCCTGTTTGGTGTTAGTTATATGCCAACCTCCAGTTTGGTGTTTTTTGGTTATTTTTAGTCTCCTCGGTGTTTCCCTTCTGTTATCCTACCCTGTGTTTTGTGCATTTATATCATCGTTCCTCTTATTGGCCACAAGATGGAAATCTAGCTCCATATTTATGAGTATGTGAGCTCTAAAATGCATAATGTCTGAGACTGCCGTGACAATTGCTGACCGCCGGGGCCACTATTTCCTGTTTGTGTGCGTGTGTTAACACTAATAAAGCTGCATTTCTGAGGCTGAGCGGTCTTTGATCAGAAGAATTGCAAATTTTAACACTTTGATGTGAGTTTGCCACACTAGTGTCAAAAGTGGGATTTAAGATTAGCCCAAGAACTAGAAAGAGCCACTGAGCAGAACGTTTGTCATCTGGAAAACTGAAGCAGATGAAGCAGCCAGTGATGGTTCGAGATTGTCAGCCCACCCTGGCTCTATGGCTCACTTGTGGAGAGGAGGATCATTTTGCTGAATACAACAAATCCATAGTGTATCGTCACCTTCCAAGATAAAAAAAATAAAAATAAAACAAACCCACCTCTACTGGCCCACATCCCCAGTTCAGGGCAGCCTGCAGCAACGTCCAAAACACCACCCAGGCTGCCAAAGTATTGCGGGCTAAACAACAAGACAGCACCCATCGAGGCAATGTGCAACAACCAGCCACTGCTGTGCGCTGTCCAGGTGAGGTGCTTATTAGGCATAGATTATTTAACTGTGTGGCAACATCTCAGTACAGATTTCATATTTTAAACATTGTAGTTTTGAAACTTTCACCCGAGCCTGCAGGTGATGAATGAAGTAGGGTAATGAAAGAATAAAGTAGCCAGTAGGTACCAAGACAGGTCTTTGTGCCAGGGGACAGTGTCTGGATGTGCTGCCCTGTATGCATGAAGGGCATGAAGGTGTATCAGCAGGGGTGGATCTAGAGAAATTTTCTTAGGGTGGCAAAGAAATCACATGGGGTGGCAAAATCAAAGCCTTTTTTTTCACAAACACACATTCAAATGCAATAAGTATACACGTTTTTCATATAAATATCATCTATAACTTAATTATTTTCTGTAGCCCACATAATTAAACACTTTAGTTACATAAAACATGTGATGTTATGTACTGTATAGCCTGTATAATAAATAAATATGTAGCCCAATAAGTATAAAATCCAGAAAGCTACACAACATGGGGCAGATCATTTACAAACACAAGTCTAACTTAAGTTTCACTGTTTTTTGTTAGAAAAAAAATCGAATTGTTCCATGCTTAAATTACACAAACTGTGAGAAATCTGCACTGTCATGAACAAAGATCTGTGTTGAAGTCCAATCTTTCAACGCGGACTGAAAGACTCAGCCTGGCTGCAGCTTGTTGCTATGTCAGCTTACATCAGTCATGTGATTTGGAGGTGCAGCGAGTCCGTGGAGCCCAGAGGGTTAATAACACTCACCTTTATTCCATTTCCAGAGTGCAACGACCAACCACCTGTGTGAAATCTGAAATCCCCATGGTGTTCAAAATGTGCTGTGGCACAATCATAAGCATCTTGCTACTGAAAACTAGAAAAAAGATGGTCTGTGATATGGGCTGAACCATTTGTTAATGGTAGGGGGGGGACACTATGCAATATGTTCAGTTTTAGCATTTATATTCACTGTTGACTGTAACTACGCTCAAAGTGCTAATGCTATGTTATTTTAATAAACAACACTGTCATGTGCAAAACTATGGTGGCACTTGCAGTGGCAAGACATCATTTTAGGGTGGCACTTGCCACCCCATGCCACCCTTCTAGATCTGCCCCTGTGTATCAGGCGTCAGGGTGTATGGCGGTATTGTACCAGGACAGGATTTCACCATATTACCCCCTCACCCCTTCCTATACACCCCCCAAAAACCTACCCTGTGAAACAGTTGAGTTGAGTTGAGTATTGTGACACCACCAAGGAAGCTGTGCACGCCTCTCGGTCATGTTACAGCCACCAGAGCTGGACACAGAGCTGGCCGCTCTGAGTTAATTAATGTTAAACTAGCTCGTGTTAAACTAGTGGAAGGTTCCTCACTGAAATCTGTCACCTAAAGTTAAGAATAAACTGTCAGCATTTAGGTTTTTTCCTCTTCCTCTTTTTTCTTCTTTCTTTCTGCTTTTCAATTTTCATTCTTGTTCCTAGCTGCCATTAACTTAAACAGAACTATGAATGCCACTGAACTGTAAGAGGCACGAGTGGGGTCCTTTCAGGGAGGCCAGGTCTCTGCTGTCAGAGACCTGCTGGCACTAGTCTGGGCCCCAAGCATCTGTGTGGTGGTTGACCACAATCTTAGGCTCAGTCTCTGTCTCTCTCACACACACAGACTCTCTCTCCTCTGTCATGCTGTCACGCATTTCCTGCACTCACATACAGAGGTTAAGTGTCAGTGGCGAGAGAGGACCGGTCTTACCTCCAGAGAAAACACGTGGAAATCAAGGGACAAGGAAAAAAGTGGAAGGAAAATGGAAAACTATGTGACTGCACTCACTTTTGGGATTTTCATGCTCAGTAAGAGACACTTCTTTGCTTGGTGGCTAATTAACTCTGCTGGTGCCCTTTTATTTAAAAAAAGGAAGCAAAGAAAAAGTGATGTATTTTGAAAATATTTTTTATGTTATGTTTATAGTCAACGGGATTTAGGAAGATGTTTTATAAAAAAATAAGTGATATCTTTTGCAACTATCGTTATCACTGCGCATTATTTACCTGCTCTGATACATCTTTATCAGTTCATTTTGCTATTGTAGCTAAACAAGTGCTAAACAGTTTAAGTACTCGCAGGCATTTTTGGTAAATAACTGCAACAGTGTTGGGCAGGCGATCGTTTGACAAGAAGCCAAATATTAATCCCCGTTTTGAAGTCTGCCAATTTAATATTTCATTTTTGTCTGTGGGTGGACTTTTAAAAAAAATTATTTAACAAATAATAGTGCATTTAACATCCAATTGATTTGTAACTTTTCAACTGCCTGCCTGTGCTAATGCTGTGAATCTGAAAGGAAGAAGTTTGTGAGTGTCACAGACTGAAAAAATGCTTTTTTAAAAAAGGTGATTTTTGAGTGAAACAGAGGTTTTGGTTGGTATGTTGGATTAAGCCAAATTGAAAAGTCAATCAAAGAGAAAATAAATGTCTCTCAGTCTCTGTCCTGTTCAGCCTCTCATTAGCCCGAGTGAACTGTACTCCCACTAAGACCAGTTAGCCAACATGAGTTGACATGGTCCCATTAGCCTGCTGAGAAGTGATGGCCCGGCCATAAAGATGAGCTGTATTATTATGATCAGGCTCGGCCAGATCCCTGGTTTCCCTGGTTTTCTCCACAGGGACAAACCAGGACCTGAATATATGCTCTATAGGAACTGTCCCATTACACATCACATTAGTACTCTGGGAGAGGAGGAAGTCTCTTTAATGTACTTCCCCTTTTACTGTGACCACCAGACTTTCATTTTCCTATCCTGTAACGAGCCATAAAGCGTCTGCATTTTTTTCCTTTTTAACGGTTTCTGTTTTGATATTTTTGTCAGCACCTTTTAAAAAAAAGGTGCTGCAATTATGGGATTTGTGTTTGTTCGTTGTTGCAAATCCATCAATTACAAACAAGTGGACACTTAAAACATCTGTTGAAGGTGAAGTTCAGAAACCCTGAGTGGACTGTTGGAGCTGCATCTGAGTTCTTTGACCTGATATTGCAAATGTGTGAATTTTCTTCACTTTCAAATTGTGTTTTAAAATACTTTGAATTAAATCGGAAAGATGTTGGTGGTTGGTCACATGATAGTAACTTGTATTAGTTGCATATTAGCTTGAGACCAACATGTCAACTATCCATCCCTAATGTGAAGATAAAGACAGCTTAAACTGTAGACTACTGCTGACAGACGGTGAAGTGAAACATAATGTGGCTTTTATGAAGTTTTGTCACTTATGAAACATCCACACTCCGCAGGCTGACTCATACATGCACATCGTGCTTTTTCTTGACGTTGTGGCCAGATTACCGGTTTACGTTTAAAAATAGAAGATATCTTCTTGCTCTGTAAAAATGCTTCCTCGTTTGTAGACCTCTGCTGACTGCTAAAGCTTAATAATTTCTAATATTAATAATAATAATACGTTTTATTTGAGGGCACCTTTCTAAAACCCAAGGTCACACACAAAGAGAAAAAGACATCAATAAAACATCAGATTAAAATAGATTCTAATAAATTAAAATATAAAAAACAGCAAAATACAACCACAAACAACAAATAATAAAAAAAACAACAAAAAAAACAAGATTTGACAGCAAGTAAAATCTGTATTAAAGCAAGTTTGCAATTCCTGAAACCTGTTACATAAAGTCTGTAGATGTCTGTAGGGAAACCTGGATGAGTACACTCCATCTGAGGTCTCCTACATCAAGCACTCCACGAACAACATCGCCACTGACAAATGCATCTGGGTATCTGCCAAACTAAAAACCCTGGCTGATGAGGAGATTTGCCTGCACAGGATGAGCCCAGAAAGTCATCAGCACAGTGCTCTCCTCTTCTTAGAGGAGCTCTACAGGTCTCACTGCCACAGTAAAGCCCGCAGCATCCCAGAGGACGCATTTCACCCAGCACCTCACCTGCATCAAGTGTTACCTCAGCAAGGTGGCGCGTGAGACAAAGGCCTGTTTATTGTGCCAGTGCCAAAACAGCTATTTCTGCTATTGAGCCTTGTTTGGTGTCTCTTTGGTTGTGGAAAAATGTGGAAGAACCACAACAGCCTGGCTGCTCCTCCTCATGCTGGTCTGGACACCAGGTGTGGTCACACACTGACCAAGCTGGGCTTCCTGTTCTTCAGCCAGGATTTGCTGCAAGTCAGCCAGTGTGGCTTTCAGTACACCTGACTGTCCATGATTAAAACATTGAACATCAGTGTCATTGTCAAACATGTCCTTACCTTATTCAAGCTGCTGCAGGCCCAGCAAACGTCAATATGACCTCAATAGTCTGTTGTACTGAGGGGCAAATGTATATAAATACGGTTTATTCTTCATGTAAATTCTATTTTACTTCACATAAGGGTGAATTTTCTTTCATCTTAGAGGTTTTGGATTCCAACTAAGCCTCCAAATATTATTTTTCCTGTTATAGACTTTTAATCGTATAAAATGTTTTCTCTGTCCTTCAAGGTGGGTGCTCGGCCCGTGTGGTGACGGTGCCTCCTGGTCCATTAATCCGGGTGGAGGGCCAGCCAGTCTCCATCAGATGTGATGTCAAAGAATACACAGGACCTAGTGAGCAGGTCATTTCCCCAACACACACACACACACACACACACACACAGATCAGTCTTAGTTAGTGAATTATTATTATTTTAGTTTCTTCCTCAAACTGTTGAACATTGTCTACATTGTCGAACGTGCCTCAAAAATGAACTAATAGTGGATTTGTTGTGAGCTTATTTTCAGTTATAGAAGTCAAGAATGTCATGTGTGAGACTTTGGTCCCTCACATACATTTTTATTATTTTTATTATTATTGTTTTTTTTTTTTTTAGAAAACATATGCTCCTCTGCTTCAAGTCTGAATGTTGTTAAAAGTTTTCCCTAATATCACACTCACATCGTCTTTGTTCCTCTCTTTTCCTGCAGGATTTTGAGTGGAATATGTTAAAGGACGCTAAAGGGCAGAAGACAAAGATAATCTCCTCTTTCGACTCTCGCTACTCTGACCAGATGTACAGCAAGCGCGTGGCGTCCGGCGACATATCGATGGTGCGTCTCCAAGACAACGAGGTGGAGCTGAAGATTGCTGAGGTGAAGTTGACGGATGCTGGCTTCTACGAGTGTCAAACACCGAGCACCGACTACGTCATCAGTGGAAATTATATGGCTCAGGTCCAACTCACTGGTATGAAAGCGTGTGTATATTTAACCATTCTGACCTGTTAATAAAGAGGTTTAAATCCTGAACAAATGTTAAATTTAACAAACGTCTGATCAAAAAAATAAAAACCTTTAAATCCAGGCACTCATACAGTACATATCTAAGCATGCTAGCTGTCTTTGGAAACCATCAATTATTTCTATTTGCACATAATAATAAAAAACAAAAAATGTTACTGTAAAGTATCATATACCAATATTATTTGAAGAACTGATGGGATTTTTGAGCCATAGTACAAACCTCTGCTGTGCAATGCTGTACTTTACCTTGTAACACTCAAACCTTGTAAAATCAAGTTAAAACTGAGGAGATAGCTTCCAGTTTATACACAGTATAAAAGCATTGTCAAGCGTTTGAGCTGTCCCTATAGAAACTGACTTAATGCTCACAAAGGGGGTTTCCCCTCAGCCTCAACGGTGGCAGCAGATGGCGGCCGCTCCCTGAGCCTGGTTCTACCCGAAGTTTCCTCCTATTAAGAGAGTTTTTGCTTCCCATCATTGCTATTCATAAGGGATCATCTGTTAGAGCCCTTATACTGCTGGGTCTTTACTTTGCATTATAAAGCAAATGTTGTTGTGATTTAGCACAAATGGTGCAGGTATCTTGTTGCATAATCCACCAGAACTAATACAAAGCAATATCCACGTGCACTCCAGTGACCGATAAGGTCCAGGCCAATGTGCTCAAATGGGACATCCATTAATGGTAAAGGGCACAAAGGCCCTTTTTGTATGACTGGCTGGTTAACCAGCTGACACTCTGGGCAGGGCAAGTGCTATTGGTGCACATCTGCCCGGCCAATAAAATTGAGCCATTATTCAATCTAGTTTTGTCATACCCAATGTGACTGGTCATTGGGTTGTAATGAACCACCTGGAAAATCATTTCCCGGCGGCTTCAAGGCACCGACAACTGGATGTGTTCCTCCTCTGTGCGAGTGTCGCATCTCACTCGATGCAATCTGTCCCTAATCGATACAAAATGCAGAAATGTCAGCGCTGCTTCGGAGTGCACCATCTGACCATCAATTCTTCTCACCTGGTCGAAGGCTGAGTGTAGGGTGTCAGCACAAGACAGCTCCAGTAGAAAATCTTCTGTGGAGTGAATTCCAGGGCTTTCTCCTTCTCCTGGGAATTCCCAGAGCCGATGTCAGATGACCCCGTATCACCGCTTTGGGCAGGGCAGACCCCGCATGTCCCTATCGGCCGTCAATGCACCCGGACACACTGCCCTATTAATCTACTGAACCCGGGCCAATCTGGCGTGCGTCAGGCGTGAACTAGCCGCAGTCTTCAGTCTATGCATTTTCCCCTTATATCTAAGGAATATTCGTGAATGTCCCCATGCACACACTTCACCGTCACTCTGCCTCCAGCAATGCCCCTGTGTGAACCAGGGTTTGGTGGACCAGGTTTGCATACAGCCCGAATCTACCAGAGCCTGGTTTGTACCCCGTTGCCACCTTACCGGTACTTGACACGTCTTTCCTGAACCGGGGGAGGGCTGCCTCCAGTATGTTGGGTGTGGTGTCCGTAGCGGCCATGATCTGAAGAAAACCAAGAGGTGAAGGGGTTAGTGGGTGTGAACTGCCTCTGCTCTGCAGCCACGGGGCAGACAGGTGGTGGCAGGCCTGGGGGCCTCCTTTGTGGGGCCGGGACTGGTCCAGAAAGGACGCCCGCGCTGGATGAAGCCATCTGGGCTTCATCCGACAACAGCGGGAGCTGCCAGAAAACCTATTCCTCAGCCGGCCACCAGGATGCCTCCACCATTGCCTGGAACGCCTCCAGGAAGGCTTTTTTGAAACACAAAATTAAAAAAATGAAACCCTAAAGTTGTGGATGTTAGACTTCAGAGGGTCCTTGGGAAAATTGATTGCCCAACCCTGCTGTAGAGGCTATCTTGGCACATGCTACTTTATAAAGTCAATATTTTTACTACTAGTTTTTTTTTCTTTTTATAACATTATTTGTGTGTGAAAATGTTTTTTTGTTTTGTTTTCCCGTCAGTCATTCCTAACACGCTCAAGGTGTCCCCTAAGATCCCGCCCCCGGTCATTGTTGAGAGAAGTGACCTAACTCTCTCCTGCAACGTCACCCGGGAGCTCATCCACCCCACCTACCTGTCTGTCACCTGGTCGGTGAAGAACGGGACGACGTCAGAGGAGATTTTGACGTTTGGTCCTCAGTGGGATGTGGTCATGGGGTCCAGGTTTGCCCAGCGTTATGCAGAAGGAGGCATCCGATTGGTCCCTGGCAGGAATGGAGTGTTTGAACTGGTGATTTCAAAAATGACGACGTCCGATGAAGGAAATTATGAATGCAAAGGGATGGAGTGGACATATGAAAGAGGAAGAAATTGGATAAAAATCGTGGAGAGTACCAAAATAATGGGAACCGTTGCAGTTACTCCTACAAGTAAGAGGACACATGTATGAAGCACTGGTTCCACCATTAAAGGCACAATTGCTGCTTTTCTGTTTGAATTACATTGTTCAGACCAATTCTACCAAATTATATGAATACTGGTAATATTACAATTACTATATATTGGAAATAAGCTTCATCACAATTATACATGACCTGCTTGAATGAATTATGATAATGTTTTTGGGTTTGTTTTTTTTTCCGCCTGTCCCATTTGGTTCTTTTGCCATCAGAATTATTGTCTAAAGGCAAAGAAAGTTGCCCAACGGATTTACTTTACCAAATGGACCATCCCAGCTTTGCCATATTGGTCTATTTGATTCACCTTCGCTTTTATTGTTTATTTTATTTTCAGTTGCTGAACATGGGACAGACTTGACTGGGGAAAAGAAACGGGAGAAAGAAAGAGGTAAGGAAAGAGGCCCTTCCCATGAGGGTGTCACGGATGCCCCTCCGGTGGTCGTCCTTGGGCTTTTGCACTCTGGGGCCTCTGGATGTCTGGGGCCTGGATCTCCTCCATGCCTGCTTCATGCCCTGGGGGACAGGGCTATGGCTCTCTACATCCTCTTGCAGACCATTACATGGGGAAACCATTTGAATACAAGCGCACTGATCCACACAGGTGTGCACACAGGTGTTCACTGTTTGTAGACTTAAATCACACCTTTCTTGGCTGCTACTTCAAAGCACATTGTGCGCTGTCTGTCCTGCGTGCTGCACAACAACATTCAATATTTAGTATTTACTGCTGTTTACACTTAGCTAGATTAATGTGATGGTGTTGTGTATAGTATGTTGCTTTGTTTTGGTTTTTTTTTGCTTGTTTTCTATTCTTTTTCTCTCAACAGGTGATCCCGGAGATATTTTTTTTCCCCCCCTTTCTCACTGTCCCTCTCCCCTACTGTTTTTCTTTTCCTTCCTCTTTCTTTCTCCCTTTCCTATCCCTCACTCATGTCTGTCCCGTCTGTAACAACTGAAAATAAAATAAAATAAATAATAAAAACAAAGGTCGATCAAATGGACCAATACGGCAATGCCATGATGATCCATTTGGCAAAATAAATCCATTGGGTATCCTTGTTGGTCTTCAGACAACAATTCTGACGGCTAAAGAACCAAATGGGACAGGCAAAAAAAAAAAAAAAAAAAAAAAAAAAAAAAAAAAAAAAAAAAGAAAGAAGTAAAGAAAAAGAGCAGGGAAGAGGGACGGCGACAAAGGGCAAAAACCAAAAACCAACAAAATAAGCAGACAAAAATACAAATATCAATCACCTGGATCACCTGTTGAGAAAGAAAAAAGAGAAAACAAGCAAAGATGAGAGCAACATAACAAACAACATCATCTCAATGAGCTATGTGGATATAACAGCAAATACTAAATATTAAACATTATTGTGCAGCATGTAAAATTGACAGCGCAGAGTGAGCTTTGAGGTAGGAGCCAAAAAGGGTGTAGTTTGTTTGTGTGAGCACCCGGGTGTACACCTGTATTTAAAAGGTTCCTTCATGTAATGATCTGCTAGAGCAGGGGTGGGAACTCCAGGCCTCGAGGGCCGCTGTCCTGCAGGTTTTAGATGTGTCCTTGATCCAACTCAGCTGATTCAAATGGCTAAATGACCTCCTCAACATGTCTTGAAGTTCTCCAGAGGCCTGGTAATGAACTAATCATTTGATTCAGGTGTGTTGACCCAGGGTGAGATCTAAGGACACCGGCCCTCGAGGCCTGGAGTTGCCCACCCCTGTGCTAGAGGGTGTGGTGAGCCATAGCCCCGTCCTCCTGGACATCCAGAATTATGATAATGTTAATGATACTTTGATGAGTCTGGCACTAAAAAAAAATACTAGACTATACTATACTCTATATTGCCAAGAAATTGAACAGTCAAATCAGCCTGAGTTCTACTTTTGGTATTGTGCCCATAAGCAAATGTTAGGGAGGATATTAAACTGCTCTTCTGGCAGAATTGGTAGAATTAATTTAAACTTCTTGGTTTCCAGGCACAAACCTGGCTTTAAAGTGTAGGCCACAAATTTTCAATATGGTTGCAGTCTGAGCCAATCCAGTCTATGAAGCTGTTGTCCAAATCACGGCAGTGAGCAGAGAGCAACTGAGAGACCTGCTGCAGAAGGGGGGGAGCTTTCATAGCTCAGTGGGCCCAGGTGTTGCTCATGCACTCTATTACTTCAATCAGCTCCTGCAGAGCAAAGCACAAACCACACACAGATATTTATCTCCTACTTCCATGTTTTGTTTTGTTTTTTGTCATTACTGGCTTCAGAGGCTCTTTAGCATAATCTTAACAAGTTCGAAGGACCTAGCTCGAGTATTTTTTCAGGTAAACAAAAAAAAAGATTTAAAAAAGTGTTTCGAAACACTTCAGTCTTTATTTTTTGTATGACACTTGGACCTGCCTGGAATTTTGCATTTTTGTTATGTTTATTGTTTCTTTTCCCTGCAATTTGAGATGGTCACAAGGTCGGTCATGCCCCAGACCCAATTCATTTATTTCAGCAGTAATAATATACAGCAGGAAAAAGTCATATACACCAGTCTCCCTTTAACATTTCTTCAGATTTTGCTCATGCTTGCGTTTTGTTTAACCATTGACTGACCTCCACAGAGCCGGTAATCTTACACGACTCCACGCCGTGTTACATCGTGAGCAGCTTCCTCGGCCTTTATTGTCTCATCATCACCAGTATGTTCATCAGAGAGGAGGTGGGTCCTGTTTCTCCTTTAGTGCTGAAAGGATTCTCAGTGAATTCTGGTATTTAAAGGAGGAAAGACAGTCAGACTGGGTGTTATCGATCACTTCCAAACCTACGCAACATTTTACCACATTTATTTAACTTCCTCTTCCCCCATAATTTGTTGTCCCCCATTAGTCTGACAAGACTATGTTGGTAATAAATCTAATAAACTTGAGCACAATAAAGAGGAAGACTCCCTACATGAACTTATTTATGTTATTTTTCTCTCTCTTTTTTTGCCATATTTTTCTAGTAACCTGTATCTGACAGCATATTAAAGCTGTAAATTCTGTTGGTGTGCCACCCCAATATTTTTAATGGTTGATTCAGGTTTTGCTTGTTTTTAGCTTTGACTTGTTCAGTGTGGTTTTATTTTTAATCCTATGAGCTGACTTGACTTGAAACTTGCATTGACAGAGAGATGCTGTTGGTCACAGTAACACTCCAGTAAACAGCTAAACTGTTTTTGACTAAACATATTTCACATTTTTCTGTAGTTCTTCAGCACCAAAGTAAAGACAAACCAGGACGTCAACAGAGTAAGTCACAATGAAACCCAAACAGTAATCTGTGTGTTTGCTGTAGCTTGTTTGTAACTGCCTGTGCTCACAGATCTTCGGAGTAAATATGAGTACTCTACAGCTAATCTGTAAGTAACTGTTAATGAGGATAATGGTGCAGACTGAAATGTGCTCTTGTGTTCAGGAACTGGAAGCTCTGGATACTGGTAATTTGTCCCTGCAGACAAGACCATGAGACCCCAAAGGAAGAAGAGTAGGTTTGCTGTTCTTGTACAACCTGATGTGATTGAAGTATTGAAGTAACAGGATGAAATATCACAACAAAATTCTTAATGATGTGTCTTTGTTGCTCTGTTTTTTTTTTTATTCCAAAGAAGTGAGCTTTATGTTTCAGTACCGACTTTATTGTGATGTACCATCCTGCAGCAGCATATTATTAAGAGGACTTTTACCAGTTTTCAGGTTCTCTTAAGGTTTTTTGGTTCCTTGGGTCTTAACTCTGTGGATTAGTTAAGATTGTGATGAAGAATTGAAGGAGCTCTCAGTTTATCAAAGGTTGAAGGAAACACAAAAAACACAGAACTGATTTTTTTTAAGCCCCTCAAATGATTACACAGTAAGAAACCACATTAACAGAACTATCATAAAGGATCCCTATAATGCAATATCTGTTTCCAGGTTAGTATTGGAGTGATTGTAACCCTAATTCAGATAGATTCATAGATAAATTCTTTATTGATCCTACAAAGCACACACTATAACATATTAAATGATCCTCTCCCAATCACGTCTGTCATTTTATACTTTATAATTGAATGTATCTGTAAGTAGATTTAGGGCTTTAAGTATCAATGATAACATGAGTAAGATTTCTGTATTTCATGTCAAATACAACGTTTACGAGAAGCTGAAACTATTCCAGAATATTAACAACAATAATTATACGTAAATATTACAAGTTAAAGAATATATTTTATTTCTAATCAATAGTTTGTGTACTCATCAAAGCTGCAGTTAGTCAGTAATCAATGAATTGATTAGCTGACTGAGAGAAGGTTAATTGGCAAATTTTTAATAAACTGCAAATCATTTGTGTTCAATTTTCAAAAGTAAAAATTTCAATGAGATTTTTCTGGTTCATATGTTTCTTTTGTTAAATTTAAACTGTCTGAAATGTTTAATTTTTAAGATGTTATCATGAGTTCTGGACACAGTAACAGTCATTAAATGCTTTGTATACCAGAAGATGAACTGTTTCGTTTTCATGTTTCATATAAAGTGTTTTTTAATTATACCTGAACACACTTTTAATCACTTGTGATCACTTGCAGATCAATAATTTATCAGCGACGTGGGTGTTTCATTTTTCATCACCAAATTGTAGGAATGAATTTGACTTGTGGAATTCAGCTGAGAGGGGCTGACTTTGACTTTGTTGAGGGGGCTTAAGGGTCATCTGCAGTGCAGACACGCAGCCCCAACACAGAGTCTGCAGTTTTATCTGTGTTTTTAATATTTAATATCCAAAGCTTGTCCAATTTGAGAAACATCTTTCAAATCTGTGTGAAATTTCTTAAAGCTGCAGAGGAGCAAGATTTAGTAAATGAACACGGCATGTGAATAAATTTGACTTTATGGAACTTTTGGAGGCAAAATTACAAACATAAAAAAAAAAATTGAAATGCTATACGCATTTTATAAATGTAAGTAAAAATAAGGATATTAGCAATGAATAAAAACTCTTTAAACAGTTTAAAAGTTGTTTCTTTTACTTTATTTTATATAATTAATTTTTTAATGATTAATTTATTTCATATTCAACATTTTGAGCATGAATTCTTTGCAGCTTTTAACATTTTGAAAACAAATGCTGCAGCTTTAAGTTTTTATATTGTTTTTTATAATTTGTTTGTTTACACTTCTCAAAGTTCGTTGACCTGTCATGTTAGATGGTGCTTTAATCCAAGTTAATTTGTTCCTGCATGAATGTTTGCTTCATTATTAGTATCTGTAAAACTGAGTCTTTGTTTTTGTTTTGTTTTGTTTTGTTTCTGGATATGAAATGTGTGATTAAAAAACTCAGTAAAACTCGGTTTGAAGTTTTGCAGATCAGCAAACAGAAGCAGATTTTGGACATTTCTGCCACCTAATGAATTTAAGGTGAAATACATCAGGGGGAAAAAGCTACTCAATTTTATCTTGATATAAGGAATTATGAATATAGGAATCGTAATTGCTTGATTAAGTGATTTAAAGGAATATCTGCATCTGCCTTTGAATGAGTTTCTTTAATGGTCTTTAAATAAAATAAATAAAAGGTTATCTTTAGAATGAAATAAAGATTATTTTTTAAGGTGTGAAATTATTTAAAAACTGTTACGGAAAATTTAAAAAAACACAGTTAAAGTAATTAAAGATTAAAGGATTTATCACAATTATTATATTTTATCTGTGAGATTAAATACAACACATATTAATAATAATAATAGATTGCATTTATATAGCCCTCAAAGCGCTTTACAATTCCACTATTCATTCACTCTCACATTCATACACTGGTGGAGGCAGCTACAGTTGTAGCCACAGCTGCCCTGGGGCAGACTGACAGAGGCGAGGCTGCCATATCGCGCCATCGGCCCCTCTGGCCAACACCAGTAGGCGGTAGGTGAAGCGTCTTGCCCAAGGACACAATGACCGAGACTGTCCGAGCCAGGGCTCGAACCAGCAACCTTCCAATTACAAGACGAACACCCAACTCTTGATCGATATTACAATATTAGTGAATGTTTTTGTTTGTTTCTCAATTTGGGGGGTTGGATATTCAGTATTTGTAAAAATGTGTTACTGACATGTAAAACTGCTTAAACCGTGAAGAAGAACAAAATGTGTCTGTAGTGAGTGCTAATGTTAAACAAATAAATACACAGAACAGAAAGCTTCAAAAACAAAGTGGACTTGTCTTTAAAACTGGAAACATTTTGCAGTAGTGGATTTGTATCAACAATTCAGCAACTTCACTGTCACGTATGTGTGTGCGTGTGTGTGTGTGTGTGCGTGTGTGTGTGTGCGTGTGTGTGTGTGTGTGTGTTTGTTTCATGTAGGTATTATTTACATCTATTGTAGCCCATCTCCTTGAAGCAGGTACACCATGTACATCAACAGAAAACCACACCGGGTGCCGCCCCTTTCAAAGAGCAGGAAACTGAGGCTACAGTTTACACAGGAGGTCCATCCTGGTACTAGGAAGGTGTAGTTTAATAGAAAAAATCTGTTACAGGAAATTGTTTTGGTTTTTTTTGTTTTCTTCCTGTCAGAGGGAGGGAGGATGATTTAGATTCTTCTGTAGCTCATAATCAACAGCTAATAATTTATTCTTTTATTTTGTTCAAGGAATAAACCATTAATTACCATTAATAAACTTTTTTTTAATGATACAACATTTAAGAGGGTCGGACCAAGTTTAACTGCACATTTAAATCTCTGAGATATTTCATCTAAGAAAAAGAAGTGCAGTTTTAAAAGTACGTCTTACTTTTTTCCACATGCAAGAAATGTTGTTGCAATAAATGAAGAAAAGTGTCAGCAGGACTGTTTGGGGGCTTAGATTGTATAAAATAAATACAATTAAATATTTCTTTAATATTTAGATGTTTCAATGTTCACAGTGGAGGGATATATTAGCAGGAAAACCTGTAAAATGAAAAAATATGGTTAAAAGTCCAACATTTCTGCCCTCCTTCACATTTTCAAAAGCAATCCAGTGGCCAGATTGGAGTCTTTGCCAGGCCAATTCTGGCCCGTGGGCCTAATGTTTGACACCCCTGCCTTAACCCCTACATTTAGAAGATACTCTTTTATTCTTTGGGGTCTGTTTGGCTGGAAGGATTTAGCTACACTTCCCAAAATGTTCCCTGGAGAAGGAAAACTCGCTGCGAATCAATAAGAAAAGAGGTTTCTTAGGCCTGATGAAACATCTCCATCCTGATTCCTGAAGAGATTATTCTGTTTTAGGGCAATATTACCTCCATCCAGTGTATATGATGGGAAATTATATGCTGTGGCTTTATTGAGGGACTTGCAGAAGTATTGCTGTCCAGGATTTGATACAATATCTTAATGCATTCCTCTGGTAATACTTCTTGTGGACAAGGATACATGCATGTGAGTGGATGCAGGGGACACGTTGTCACTCTTCCAATGAAAAGCAAAAAAAAAAAAAAAAGTCAGCTAGATGCATGAAGGCAGCTAGCTGGTAGAAATCCATGTAAACAATCCTGGATCAAAAACAATGTGCTCTCCAGTGTTGGAGAAGCCTTACACATGACATTTGTTAGCATGTACACACTGAGCTTTGGTGTGTAACAGAATGTAAGCAGAAAAAAGCCCCAGAATATACTTGGAGTTCTGTAATACTCTGTAAGACCAAACGAGTCCACAGGGGATCAGCTGCTGTGTACACAGCCTGCCTCGCACGCTGAAGACACTGTTCAAAGTGAAAAACAACAGAAAAACAAGAGAGACTTTGTTCCAGTGAGATCAGCTGTCACGTCTATGAGCTCTCATGCCACACTTGAATTTGACCTCTTTGTGCAGGTGGCATGGAGCTCTGCTGGTCTGCACCGTCGCCTCACAGCAAGAAGATCCTGGGTTTGAATCCATGAGCCAGCTGGAGCCTTCTCCCTGCACCTGGGTGGCCTCTATACAGATACAAACACATGTATCAGTGGGTGATTCAAAGCTGTGTGAATGTGGGCGTGGCTGGCTGTCTTTCACTCTGTGTTAGCCCTGTGATAGGTAAGAGGAACAGTGTACCCTCTCCCCCACCCTATAAAGTGTCCACACTGCATTCTTAAGACAATATCTACCCGCAGACATAAAAGCGTCCACCATAACCAGCTCTGAGGAGAGTCATGTGGCAGTGGGTGTGTACAGGAGTGTGTTTCAGTGAAATACGCACACATTCTTTCACAGGGAAACACGTAACAGTAAGGGTACTGGCTGTGATGTCATGGGTGGTCATTAACTGACCGATCTGGTACCTGATAATATCCTAGCAGGGTAAAACCTTCACCTTCAGATCATCTACAGTCCCTGGATTTGGTTATATTTTCCAGTTATGTTTCCCTGTTTTTGTCTCTCTGTATGTGTTTCTATCAGTGTTCCTCTCCGTGACCAGAAGGTGGTGTTCTAGCTCCATATTTTCTGAATGAGTGACTTCATACGGTCTAAAACGAATCATAACTGAGGTTGCTGGTCGGAATAACAGTCAGTGAAACCAGAGGTGGTGCCAAGACTCCATGACCTAGTTAATAACTGATAGAGTAGTGGTGCAATAACATCAACCTGCGTGTGTGCGTATGTGTCAGATTGAACAGATGTTGTGCGACAACAGAGTCTCCGGTGTTGGACCACATACAGTAGCAGGCTGCAGACGCACACTTTAAAATTAGAAAGCACCAACGCAGATGACCTACGAAGTCTTAACCCTTGACCCCAAGATTGCAAAACCAAAGTCCTCACCTCCTCTTGGCCCCCTGCTTCTTTCTCTGTCTCCTTGCTAGCGGAGAGGCTGACTGAGCTGTGAACTTTGCCCTGCCCAGTGGCTTTGTGTAAGCAGACAGCATGGGCTTGGCCACAGGACTGTAACTGACAACTGGGATGTGTCAGCGCTGGTGAAAGGGCAGGCTGCAGGCAAAATGAAAATGGGAGAAATGTTAGCATGCAAACAAGGCGGCAGGCGTATTCGTTTTGGAAGGGAAGTACATAGATTTTTGCGGATTCTTTTAGCCTCCAAATATATGCGGTTTGTGCATGGAACTGACTATAATGACCATATTGCTTATATAATAGTAAAAATAACAATAGATTGCCTTTGGAAGACCTGAGGAATCATGTTAACAGTAGAAGTTTCAGCCCCACCTTCCTTTTACGCTTCTCCTGTGGCCTGTGCCATAAATTCCTAGGTGCCCCCCCACCCTGACCTTTCTCTGTACTCCTAATTTACTGGCCCTTTATCACTGCCGATTTTCAAATGTTTATAGTAATTTTCCAAATAAGCTTTATTATTATTATTATTATTATTATTATTATTATTATTATTATTATTATTATTATTATTATTATTATCATCATAAAGCATCCTGGGTATCAAAGTATCAATTTCAACACATCATGAAAGCAACATTACTGTAGAGAGAATCAATCAAATGTATCAATTATTATACACAAGGAGCTGCTGTATTAGCCTGGGCTGGTAGGTCGATATTAAAGGATAATCGCTGGAGATTTAGCTGCTGTAATTGAAGCTCTGTGATGGAGAAATCCATCATATCATCACTGGACTGTGCCCGACGTGTAACACAGACTGCGATCTTCGCTATTAAAACTTGTGGCACAGCAAGAATGATGTGGGAATCTCTCTCTCCACCTGGGACCTCCCTGTTTCCCTCCACCCCTCCTCCAGACCGTCACCTAACTTCCGGCCACTCTCTCTCTCTCTCTCTCTCACCTCTATCAGCCTCACCCCCCTCGCTATGTAGCTCGTCCCAGTTCCCACACACAGAGACACACATTACACCGGTTCAGTGAAAGTGTCATGTAAACGCTCTCCCCCCGGACCCGGACTTTCGGCTCGCTGGATCAGAAACCGTGGTGTGTGCATCCGTTTTGCCTAGCGGCTCCGCCCGGTGTGCGGTGCGGACTGACTGCACACATCTGAGAGTTTTATTGGATTGCCCGACAGCGGCGGGAGAGGACTGGTCTTACCCCCAACGCGGGACAAAGAAAGCGGGGGGAAATTAAGGAAAAAGGATAAGAGTGGAATAAGAGAGGAGGGAACATGGATAAGTGTCTTTTCGCGTTCGCTTTCGGGCTTTTGATGCTCGGTAAGAGACATTTCTTTGCTTGACTATAATGATGGCCAATTAACTCCGATAGATGTCGGCATTCTCTGGTCGCGAGAAGCCAGTGTTGTACTCCGTTTTGAAATCTTACAATTTAATATGTTTCGGTTGTCTATCAGCGAACATCCATTTTAAAACATCATTTAAACCATTTTCCGCATATTTAACACCACCTATATAATTCGGCATACAGCCAACCCATCAACTATCACTTATTTTTAATGGATTTGTAACTTTGCAACTGGCTCCCGCTGCTAGTGCTGTGGATTTAGATGGAATAAGTTTGCGAGGGCAGCAAGCTAGCCTGCTTAAAAAGTTGAAATTTCAGTGAAACAAAAGTGTCGGTTGGTGTATTGGGTTAAGCCGAAATGAAAAGTCAATCCAAAAGATTGAAAATATAGGACCGAGTTGTTATCTGAGACGCGGCTGGGTGTGACTGATAGAGTTACGTAAAAATGTATTGTTTTTAAATGGAGTTCGTCACGGTAAAAATTTGCACCTACTTCCTCCATAAAAACATTTTTTTTTTCAGTGTCGACCTTCTCATACAGGTGTGTTAAGCGAACGTTTTGAAGTCATTTCCACCAGTGATAATCTATTTAGTGTGTATTTATTTTAAATTTATGTAAACGTGTTATAAATACTTTATTCTATTTAAAGGTAGAGCTTAGGGGGAAAAAAAAGGACAAATAAGGAAAAAATTCAAGTTTCGGGTGTTCTTCTGTCTCTCTGTCCTGTTCAGCCTCTCATTAGCCTAGCAAACTGTGCTGCCATTAAGACCAATTAGCCAACATGAGTTGACATGGTCCCATTAGCCTGCTGAGAAGTCACGGCCGGCCATAATGATGAGCTGTATTATTATAATCACATCAGACTGGTCTGAGCCAAAGTGCCAAGCCAGACCAAGCCGGTGTTAGGCTGGTTTTCTCCACAGGGACAAACCAGGGCCTGTTCACTGGCATACCTGGATACTGCAGTTGCCATATGTTTATGAGCATAACCGTGACTGCCACAGGGTTTCTCCAGTATATGTGTGTGTGTGAGAGAGAGAGAGTTGGGGACTTGGCTTAAATTAGTGCAGTGTAAGATGATCAGATGCTGCCAGCGCTCATGCTGTGTGTATTCTGACTCCACACAAGGAGAAAGCGACTATAATATGCAAAATACTGTCTGGCTTCAGGTAAAACAACATCACATTACAGATTATTGATCTGTTTCTGGTTGCAGGGCTTAAAGATCACTTGCTGTGTGACCTCAGGTAGTCCCTACAGAGCCTGGTCCCATCTTAGGTTTCCCAAATGTCCCATGTGCAGCCATACCCATAAAGAGGAGGAAGCCTCTTAAGTGCAAATTCATCAAAATTAAATCTAGGATAATGGGACAACTGATCCATCTGTTAGTGTTTAATTAACAGTCATCGATGAAAGTTTAGAAAGTCTTAACCCTGACACTGGATGAATCCAGCTCCAGTGTTTCATCCTGGAGCTGGGGATGAGTTCCTCAATCTACCCGATCTTTGCAAACTCAACCTCAGAGTTTTATTTTCTTTTTAAGATGATGTATTACTTTAAGAGAGCATTCAATCAGAGATCACACATTAAAACCAAAGAAGCACTGCATACATGTGCAAAAGAGAGTTGTCACATGTCACAAAACTAAGTAGACCCTTACTGCTTCCCAAAGAATTAGGGAATGTTATGTAGCAGTTAGGTGCTGCTAATCAAGTGAATTTGATTAGCCAAGTATGGCTTGTTTGGAAAAGTTGGTGGGAGAAAGCCTTCTCTGTAAAAAGAACAGAACAGCTTAGGTTTGCAAAGTTTAATCTGAGCGAACTGCAAGACTTCTCAAACATAATACACAGCACGTTTGTTGAAAAGCCAAACACCCCATAGCAACTGTCAGCACGATGATTTGGGATTGTTTGCAGCCACGGCCCCGGACACATTGCAGTCATTGAGTTGCCCATGGATTTCTCTGTATACCAAAGTCTTCTAGACTTAAATTTGAGACCATCGGTCAACAGCAAATGATCCAGAGCACAGCAGCAAATCTACAACAGAATGGCTGGAAAAGAATCAAGGTGTTGCAGTGGCCCAGTTAAACTCCGGACTAACTACACTGAAATGCCATGAGGGACCTTAGAGAGCTGTGCATAAAGAAGTACCCAAAAAACTGCAATGACCTGAAGCAACATTGTAAGAAAACAAAGAAAAAAAAGACTGTGCCAAACTTTCTCCTTAATGAAAACCAGTACTTTGAGTTATTCTTTTCTAAAAGCTACTAATTCATGGGATCTTATTTTGTTCATAGCAAAGAGTCCCTTTGAAAAAGCTTTTTCTCATGATTGTATAATGTACCCTAAATGCTGATGTTACCGTGCAGTTCTGCCAGATAATTGATCATGTTTTATGTATTTTGTTTTTATCATGCAGAAGATTTTCAGCCCCAGTTTGGTGACCTTTATGCTTATTTAATGACTCTCAGGTCAGGCCAACAGAAGCTCACTGAAAACCAACCAGTTTGTTTTTTATAGCGTTCGTCTATATAAATCATGGGATTTTCTGAAAGCTGTGGTGAATCAGAAGTCTGAAATGAGAAGAACACCTATAATACGAGACAGTAATATTATAGTACTGCCCAAACTATAGATTTAGATTATCTATCGTACTTATTAATATAGCACGGTTAAATAATCCCATCAAAGCTTTTGCAATCATCTTTTATTGGAAGAAACTGTTGAACCTGATCATGACTCAGAGCCCCCAAACCAGTGCTGTTTGTGGTGACTCATTGCAATGTTTCGACACATAGTCATGAATTACAAGGGAAAAAAGGAAATTAGAGACATGGTGTCACAGTCTGATGCCTTATTTTATATAGGAAGGGGTTTTTTTGCTGGAAGCTGGAAGCAGAAAAATCAAACGAGGGCAAATAAGGGGTACAAGCTTAAATTGTTAATGGCTGACTCTTGCCGCCTGTCTGTTAGCAATAGCATAACTGCCTCTAATGAAGCAGAAATAAAACATCAGCTATAAAAGAAGAGACAGTTTTCAGGGCTTTTGCTGATAAGATTGACAGTCAGCATCACCTCAACATAACCAGCCAACTGAGCGTCCACATGGTGATCCAGACGTGCTCGCTCATTCCAACACAGTGACGTAAAAATATCCAGACATCCCTTTTTTTACAAAATCGTATTTGATTATCAGACCTTGTGGGAATTTTCGGGCTCCGCTGGTTCCAATCTTTTATTTTCACAAGAGACCAAAAGTCATACAGGCTGGAAACTAAGTTTGAACATTTAAACATAAATGTCAACGTTTTTCCTCTTGGTGATTAATGGCCCTCATGCTGTTTGACCCTTTTGTGTTAATGTTCCTTAAAATTAAAAGGGAAGCAATGTTTTTGGTTGCATCACGTGATAGTAACTTAGCATTAGCATTAGCTAAGGAAGTAATTTAAATGGCATGTGGAGGAGATCTGCTTGCTGCTGGCTTCGCCTTGGTGGTGCAGAAAACCTCAGTGAGCCTCAGGTGCTCCTTGTAGTGGATGTTCACTGTTAGCATCACATTGTCATTTGAGACCAACCTGTCAAGCATGCATGTCTGATGTGAAGATGGAGACAGATTAAACTGTAGCCCACTGTAGACAGACAGTGAACTGGAACAGTAGCTTTCATATGCTTCTTACTTCCATGTTACTTGCAAAGCAGAAAAAAGCCCACACTCAGCAGGCTCACACATGCACTCACATCACCAGGCCAACTGCCAAAACATAAGAATTGAACCTCTCACAAATATTGATGGCTCATGCAAGCACAGGGCTTTTTCTAGAAGTACTGTGTTTTTTTTTCCTGATCCATTTATAGGTTTAAGGTTTTAAAGATAGAAGACATGACTTTTGCTGTAAAAATCCTCCTTTGCTTGCAGACCTCTCAGTATAGAGGTTTTGGTGATGTGTTGATTGGTGTATATAGACCTAAAAAATACCAAATTAAACTTGGGGTTGCTTTTGAAATTACAATATATGTTGCCAAACAACAGTCTGACCAGGTAGGTCCTGATGACGGCTGAAACTTAATAATTTCTGAGACTGTTCTATGAAGTCTATACAGAACTAATTATTAGATTATTTCCCAAACTGTTTGATGATCTGCGTGGTTGTTCTCCTTATTTTTATTAATCTGGCTTCGAACAGCCAGATTAATTAAACATGACTGCTTAAGTTTCTTGGCTTTCAAGAAAATTCAATGCACAGACACACTTTGCAGTGCAGCTGTTCTCATAGTACAGTTGCTGACAGAACGGATGGTAAAAGCAGCTAATTGGAACCAGGCTTCAGTAAACCTGAGTTTAAGAATAAAACGGTATATTAAACAGACACCCGTTGCAAACCTTAGCCTATTGAATTGCCGTTCCTCATTATCAGTCCAATATGTTTCCTGTACTGTTTAGTCAGCAGGTATAGACACTCCTCATTGGTTGTCACTGTGTCTTTCTGAATGGAGATAATAGGCTAAGTTCTTCAGATTAAACCAAACAAGAGTCGGATGTTTTAGGTTTTGTTTGATTTGCTTTCCATATCCTGTTCGCTTTAGTTTCAGTAGGCGAAAGCGTCAAAACTGCTTGGTTAGGATTAAGAAAAGATCCTGATTATAAATCACGTTTTACAAAGCAAGCAGAAAGGCTAGCTGTCTCCTTTGTAATTTAGATAGCTTCTGGTTTATCAGTGGTTACGATGGAGGATAACTGAATACTGAGCTTGGTAGTAAGTGAAAGCGGGCGCCTACTGATGATGCCTACAGGACTCATTACAGCTGATAAGGGCGTTTCAGTGCGCTGAACTGAGTGCAACAGGGATTGAAGAACTTTTCCTACATAAGGCCTCATAAATTGTATTTTTAATGGTGCCCATAAATTGATTCTCTGCATCTGGATGAAGCGTTTCAGTCATCACAGTGACTTCTTCAGTCTGGACTCTTCTGATGAACAGCACTAAAGTCCTGGGATGTTCTTACCTGTATGGTACACCAGCGGTCCCCAACCTTTTTTGCGCCACGGACCGGTTTATGCCCGACAATATTTTCATGGACCGGCCTTTAAGGTGTCGCGGATAAATACAACAAAATAAAACTAGTACCGGTACCGAAAAAAAGATTTATTCATAACACACGTGAAAAGAGAGTAAACGATAAAAACGATAACAAAATAACGCTGAAAACCGATAAAAACCCTGAAAACCATACATTTCACACCTGAGCCTCAACTCTCACGGCCCGGTACCAAATGACTCACGGACCGGTACCGGTCCGAGGCCCGGGGGTTGGGGACCGCTGTGGTACACGATGTTTTTCATGGCATTTTCACCATCTGTAGAGAAGAAGAACAACACTCAATGGGATTGTGCGCAGGGGCAGACACTACGGTCGTGTCCAAATTCATGGGCTGCATCCTCCTGAGGACCCGGCCTTCGCGGTCTACGTGGGCTGGGTCCTCAGGAGGTCGGGTAGACCGGAAGTAAAGGGCTATGGAATTGGACGGTCTAGCCTTCTCGATCTACTCCCGCCCTTAATTCAGAGTATTTCCGGTTGTCAGCGCCACGGCACGAAAATCGAAAATGGACCCCGAAATCTTTCTCCGTTTTTTGTGTTCATTGTTAATTATCAACGAGCTAACCCACATTCTCGCCTGAAAATATGTTTAAAGTTTATTTTGTGGCCCAGAAAGATTAATAAGAGTAATTTTAAAACTTAGTAGCGGCCGCCATTGCTGGAAACTGGAGCTTGGCTGGGCCGCGCTATGAATTCTGGGATATGGTGGGCCAAGAAGGACACACCCGACCCATCCTTCAAATTCGGGGAAAAAGAGGACGCATTTGTCGGCTGCATTCGGAGGAGTCTACGAATTTGGACAGCCTTCGGCACGTCGCTGTGACGTAATCGGTCTACAAATGCGGCCTCAGGAGGATGCAGCCCATGAATTTGGACACGACCTACATGTGATAGCTTCAGTAGACATGAGTGGTGTGAAGGTGGCGAGACATCCTCAGTGACGTATCGCACTTGCTTTATGGTGATTACACTTCACTACCATCAGGACGGAGGCACGGGGCCTCCACCTTTGTGAACATCTCGTGCCCTGAGGTCTTTTATAGCTTGTAGTATAACTCTGTTGAACAAACAAAGTTGAAGTATGATAAGACGTGGGTGTTGTGTTTGAGCCGTCTTTAATGCCTGTAACTGTGATGTCTGTATTGTTGTCGTATTTGTCTGACACCTGGCACGAGGCAAAAATGGAATTTCCAAAAGGAGAGTCGACATTAAATTGACACTGTAGTACAAATAGACTGACTGCATGTTCAGTATCAGCTTTCATATCTGGGTGTTACTTACTTTACCATATTATTATTTACCCTACATTGAAGATAATGTGCGGATGAGTGTGGCTCATTAAAACTAGCTTGATGATGCCGGGATTAATTGGAGTGTGGACCGCGCCTCACCAACCAGAAAGCACAGTATCGTGTAACTGTACACAGCTCCGTCAGTTCGGCTGTGTTGCTACACGCTCGTACCCAGCTGGAATTCAAGAGTCGAACACTTCGCCGAAGGAGGAATGAAATGCAGATGGTTTGATTTGATACAAGAAGTCTTACAATGTAACCAAACAGCACTAATGATCTGGTACGCAATTGAAGCTAAATTAAAGAGGCGCATATAAGTCTCAGCCTCTCGCTGTTGTTTTCTTCCTTCTCTGAAAGCTGCTGGAGGGCTGTCATAACCAGCGGTTGGTGTTCGTGCCAGAGAAAATGATGTGGGTGTGAGCGTGTATAGAAGTACATGTGTGTGGAGAGAGTGCAATTCAGGTTTCAGCACCGTCATCGTCAATAACGTCAGCACTTCACTCAAGTTCCAACAAGACCTGTATCTGTGCCTCGGTCTCTGTTTTGTTTGCCTTTAAAAAGGCAACTTCAATTGGTAAAATCTTTCTTCTTTTTTGTTAATTGGTTGTCAGACTTGTAGCTTGCTCCCTCTTAAACATTTTTCTTGCAGAATTTATGCAAATACAGTTTATTCTTCATGTAAATTCTATTTTACTTCACATAAGGGTGAATTTTCTTTCATCTTAGAGGTTTTGGATTCCAACTAAGCCTCCAAATATTATTTTTCCTGTTATAGACTTTTAATCGTATAAAATGTTTTCTCTGTCCTTCAAGGTGGGTGCTCGGCCCGTGTGGTGACGGTGCCTCCTGGTCCATTAATCCGGGTGGAGGGCCAGCCAGTCTCCATCAGATGTGATGTCAAAGAATACACAGGACCTAGTGAGCAGGTCATTTCCCCAACACACACACACACACACACACACACACACACACACACACACACACACACACACACACACCAGTCTTGAAGCTTTGTCTGACAGATGGGTTACACTTTGAAATGATGCAATTGTCAATTTTCTTCTGCATGAATATAGTTAATGAGATGTATTTTCTTTTGTTAGTTTTTTTTTTATTAATTAAATGTACTTCTCCACCCCCAAAATAACTGAATATTGTAAACTTTTAGGAATTATGGCTCAAAAAAAGGTAAATAATGGATTTGTAGTCGGGCTATTGTTAGCTGAGGATTGATACATAAATTTTTGTACAAAAGTCTTGAGCCTCCCTTCATTTAATAGGTGATAATGGGTGTGGCACTTTACTGAAACATGTGGAAACTTGCATAAAAATACAGTATATAGGAAAAACAGAGTTTGAATAATTCTAACAAGCTTTAAAGTCAATACTTGATGTGACATTCTGGTCAATGTTATGTAACATCTTTTAAAAAAAAATCCTGTTTCCTAAAGTAGTCAGGTACAAGAACTGGACTTCTACCTTGATTAGCCAGTGTCCAATGGTGTTAGCCAGTGTCCAATGGTGTTAGCCAGTGTCCAATGGTGTTAGCCAGTGTCCAATGGTGTTAGCCAGTGTCCAATGGTGTTAGCCAGTGTCCAATGGTGTTAGCCAGTGTCCAATGGTGTTAGCCAGTGTCCAATGGTGTTAGCCAGTGTCCAATGGTGTTAGCCAGTGTCCAATGGTGTTAGCCAGTGTCCAATGGTGTTAGCCAGTGTTTCTTGTCAAACACTTTCCGAAAGCCTGGAGAACTATTATTAAAAAAATACATGAATATAAAGAAATGAGGGGTGACTGAAGAATTTGGCAGAGTGCTGTATCTGTTTCTTTGAGAAGAATGCCGTAGACGAGACTGACCCGAAGCTATGTTGAGAAATTTAAATGAATATGTCAAATCCAGTGAATATTTGTGCAACCTGTTAGTCTTGCTCATGGACACAGCTAAGAATTCATATTTAAATACTTTAACTGTAAATCCAGTATCATAAGCACAAAAATCAATCTTATGGAGGTCCGCTGAAAGATGGTTGGTCATCTGTGTAAATCTGCCCGTCTGTTTTCAAATATAGTTCAACCCCGACTTACAAATACCCCGTTTCACGAAAAATTCAAGTTACGAAGGCACTGAACGGCAATATTTTTGCCCGTGTTACGGCAAAATGCCCGAGTAAGGAATCCGCTGGCTCTGATTGGCTGAGCCTACAATGCCCACAATGCCTTCCGAATTATGTGACAACCCCTTGGCTTCCGTACTTGTGCTTCGCTGTTTCACTTGAACGAGGTATTGTTGTTCTAGTTAGCAATTAGCCTATAGCCTATCGTTCAGCATCGCCTCAGTCAAACGCGCGACAGGTGCTTCGAATTACGAAAGACCCTCGGGAACGAATTAGTTTCGTAAATCGGGGTTCCACTGTATCTTTTCCTCCAAGTTGTTGGTTTAGCCTAGAATTAAAAGAGTTGATCCTCTGGAGAGTATGAGTATATTCTGTTTATTTGCAGTTGCTAATAGCACTGTCACTGAGGGTCAGATTTCGTCCTCTGGGGTTCTTGCATATAAAGGAAAAAGTGAATGGAAGTATACTTTTAAGGCACTTTGTAATGGAATCAAAGTCTCTTACATTATTGGCTCACAAGCCACTAAAGACTGTACTCCCATTAAGCTGAATATTTTGGTTGGTGACCCCATTACTCCAGCCCAGTGTTTCTAATTTACTCCACCTGTATTTATGTGTGTGCATCCACTTAACACTCGGATTGTTTGTATCCCTCTGCAGGATTTTGAGTGGAATATGTTAAAGGACGCAAAAGGGCAGAAGACAAAGATAATCTCCTCTTTCGACTCTCGCTACTCTGACCAGACTTACAGCAAGCGCGTGGCGTCTGGCGATATTTCAGTGGTGCGTCTCCAAGACAACGAGGTGGAGCTGAAGATTGCTGAGGTGAAGTTGACGGATGCTGGCTTCTACGAGTGTCAAACACCGAGCACCGACTACGCCATCAGTGGAAATTATATGGCTCAGGTCCAACTCACTGGTATGAAAGTGTGCGTGCTCACGTGTTTGTGTGTCCGTGTATTTACCAATTTTGTCCTTTCAGGATACAAAGCTTCTGATGCAGAGTAGCTGTGTTTTTACTTTGTGTTTGAGGCTGTTTGGTTATGCTGGTCCATTTAACAGCTATCCCCCACAACTCACTAATGCTCTGCTGACCATGGATGTGTCCTGTTGCACATGAACACCCCTGCTGGTTTCAGACAATCACTGGCTTATAATTTGGTTTTCGCATAGACACGCGTACCTCGACACAGTGTCACACGCGTGGGGAGCAGATGTCAGGTGGGAGTACTTGGCTTATGTCAAATGAGGACCAGGGAGGCACGGATTTGGATGAAGAATATCAAGGAGGAGAAATGTTTAGTTTGATGGTTTATTCTGCTTATAATGTTTGTAATAGCTGCTGTAATTGTCCTTGACGAGATCTGGGAGGGGAAGGGCACCTGCTGCCAGACAATATTCAGCTTGGAAAAAGTTAAAAATGGTTTATAAATTTGGCCACAGGTCTGTTTGTCAGAGGGAGTTGGGCGATTGCTTCATAATTAAAGACTGATTAAGATGGACTCATATTTTCTTAAAGGTTTTTTTTCTTTTTTAGACCTCACCTTTTAGACCTGGATTGAGTTGCTGCCATGTGATTGGCTGATCAGATATTTGTGTTAACCCTTTAAAACCGATCGGAGCGGGCACGCTCTGTTTTGCATAACTATTTTTAAATCCCGGTAGCTCTGCAACCACATAAGCTAGTGCAAAAAAATTTTTTGCATATGAAACCAGAGGAGTTGTACTTACATCTTATGCCATCAGCTTGTCCTCGGTCACAGTTTCCTTCCACATATAGCTTTGCAAAAACTGCATAAAAAGCGCTTGCAGCAACAAAACCATAATATTCCAGAAACACGCTTTGCCGATCCGATCAGCTGTTTGTAACACTTCCTACGTTGGAATAGACATCAGCACGAACTATCGGATGTCCGCCATTACCTGCCCGAAACCGGAAGTGACGTCATTTCCCAGAAATGTAGTTTTTCGCCATCAGGGCCTCATGAGCCTATACTGGTGTTTTTAAAAGTTATGTTTGACTTTATGACTTTCTGTGTCATTTCTGGGATGCTTAGGACTCAAATTGCACTGCTGGAAATAGTTTATTTTGATGCATATGCTGCTTTTGTGCAAATTTGCATTATACTATTTATTTTCGTTTTTCCTGCAGTATATAAAAATTGGTGTATTTCAAAAATAAAACTATGAATGGTAAATGGCCTGTATTTGTATAGCACTTTTACTAGTCCCCCTAGGGACCCCAAAGCGCTTTACAGTCCAGTCATCCACCCATTCACACACTGGTGGAGGCAGCTACAGTTGTAGCCACAGCTGCCCTGGGGCAGACTGACAGAAGCGAGGCTGCCATATCGCGCCAACGGCCCTTCTGGCCAACACCAGTAGGCGGCAGGTGAAGTGTCTTGCCCAAGGACACAACGACCGAGACTGTCCGAGCCTTCCGATCACAAGGCGAACTCTAAACTCTTGAGCCACGATCGCCCAACAGTTGACTTCAGCATAATATAAAATAATGTTTTCACGATACCTGATTTTTAGCACTATGTATGCATTGGTCAACTTTCAGATCTATGAAGTTCAGCTAAGTTATCAATGTTTTCATTTTTAGTTTCCAAGTGCATTTAGATCGGCCGATTCTCTGCTGTGTGATCTGTTTCTACCTGTGCTGATGCTAGCAGGACTAAAGCTGATCAAGCAGCAGTAAATATGTGAAGCAAGGCTGAAGGATATACTCATAAAATGAACAGAATCATAAGAATATAACAGCACAAGCACTGCAAATGCAACTAAAACATGTTGACATCAAATGGTATGTTATTTGAAATCTATATGAAATAATGACACATCTATGTTTTCCTTTTTTTTTTTCTTTTTTTTTTTTTTTGCATTTATTTAGTTTTTCCACAGTTGTGTAAATCAGTCTGTCTGTGGACTGGTACAGCTGAAAAGCCGACGCAGCCAGTTCCTCTTCTTCTTCTTCTTGGGTTTTTTCTCTGGCACAGTCTTGGCTTCAGTTTCGAGTTCAGCTGGATTGGTAGTTATGGTTTTCTCTCTGTCTTCTGTTTGTTGTAGAGAGTCATGCAGAGACATCTCAGTTGATGTCAGGGAGTCCTCTTCTTCTTCCTTGTCCTGTTCTTTGGTGTCTTTTTCCACCAGAAGCTCAGATTTTCCATTTGCTGTGTTGGAATTTTGTTCGTTTTGCTCCTGTGTGATGTTAATGTAGGACGCTTTGACTTCTTCCAACTCTTGATAAAGAGTCTCTACTTTCATGTCATGAAGCTCCTTGTTGGAGCAGAGCTGGGATTTAAGCTCACTGATTTCCATGTTCAGTGTCTCCTGGTCCTGCCTATGTTTATCTTCCTGTTCCTTGAGTTGGTGTTGAGCTTCTAGGAGCTGTTGTTGGAGTGCTCCTGTTTGCTCTTGTTGAGTCTTGTATTGGACTTCAAATTGAGCCTCCTTCAGACCTACAGAGTCCGTGTGTGAAGCCTCTGTGGTTTGTGTAGAAGAGTCCACACACTGCTCTGTGGTAGGGTCGCTGACGTCTTCGTGCAGGACAAGGATCATGTCATCCAGCATGACAACTGCTTGGTTGTCCTCTTGAACCTCTGTTTTGCTCTTATCAGGCTTATTATTATCATTAGCCTCCAGTTGCTCTATGAGCTCTTTAATTGTTTCTTCATGCTGTTGTTGGTCGGCGATCATCTGTGCATGAAGTTTGGTCACCTTAGACTGGTAATAAGAAGCCCTCTTATTAGCAGCTACCAGTTTCCAGTAAAGCTCGTTCTGGTGGTTTTGGGAAACTTGTAGTTGATGCCTGAGAGCAACAATCTCACAACATGAATCATACTGGACTCGGCCATGATGGGGTATAAATCTGGGATTGGGCTGGTGTTGCCACGTCCCTCCATTTGGCCCAGGGTTTTGTCCACTGGCGTTATTCATGTTTGCCTCTGTCTCCATATTCACGTCGTCCTTTGGTTGTGACACAGGGAGGGATTCAGCGTTTTCCATTTCAGAGGTTCCTTCAGGGTTTCCTGACATTTCTTCATTTCTCAGGTTGCTTCCATCAGCCACGTTGTTTTGGGCTTCTAGAAGAGCCCGAGCATACGCCCGAGTAATCGGTCGTCTGGGTTCTTCAGCCACTCTTTTCTGTTTTTTCCCCTTTTTTTTCTTGGCTTTCACGACCACTTCTGTTTGAACTTGTGCCAGAGGACGTGTTTCAGGATTTGGTGTTTGGGGTTTTTTGAGGTCATTTTCTGATCTTTGCAAAACTGTTATTTCTGGGCTCACGACCACTTCCATCTGTGCGTCTGCCATTTTATATCCTTCTGCGTCTGCGTCTGCTTCAGCGTCTGCGTCTGCTTCTCTCTGTGTCTTCTTTATCTTGGTTTTAACAAACAGGTTGTTTTGTTGTTCTGCCACCAAAGAGTCGCTACAGTTGGCTGAATTTCTCCTTCCAATGACAGAATGTGATGTCATCACAAGTTTTGTGCCTTTGATGACATCACAGGCTTTGTGCCTTTGATGCTGTGATTGGATAATTCCAAAATAAAATGCCCACAAATGTACTTTAAAAAAGTCATTTTATTTTGTAGTACATGTTGAATTAACACTATAAAAGCTACTCGACCAGAATTGCAGTTAAAAATTAAACAAAAGCAAAACACAAGTTTTTATAAATGGTTGTTACAAACAAACCAAAGTAGAAGACGACTGTTTAGTGGAAAAATATTAGACATGTTCACTCATAATAACTGTGTAATAATGTAAACTAGGACATGTCGAAAACGTTGATATTTAGTTAAAGGTATTTATTCAAACTATCCAATGACCAGCATGTTTTACTGAATGTCTGTAGGCACTGGGAGCTTGGTGGTTGCCTAGGCGACAATATGTCAGCTATCTTTTGTTTTTAATTCAGTTTCACTGGTGAAACTAAGAAACAACAGGCTGTAGAGGGACACGTTAACAGAGCTTTACTAACTCTTACTGTCATATCCAGTGTGGACAAATCTGTGTAGATTTATATGAATATATTAATCATTCATTTGAATATCCAAGGATGCAAAATAAATATCACAGGAGAGTTTATGAGACGAGGTCAAGTTCAGAGACACGAGTTTAGCAGAGGTGAAGCCTCGAGGACAGCTGGCAGCTACACCCATGTATGACAGCACCCACCTGTCACAAAGAGCAGCCTTTCCATGCCTGACTCTGCATAATTGTCAGCATCCAAGCATTTTAAATGAGTCATCATCCTCAGAAATCCTCCTTTGCACAGTTGTTATGAAGAGGAAAATAAACTTTAGAGCTGAAAATCAGATATGAACCGAGATCTGGGAGGGGAAGGGCACCTGCTGCCAGACAATATTCACCTTGGAAAAAGTTAAAAATGGTTTATAAATTTGGTCATAGGTCTGTTTGTCAGAGGGAGTTAGGTGATTGCTTCATAATTAAAGACTGATTAAGATGGATTCATATTTTCTTAAAGGTTCTTTTTAGACCTCACCTTTTAGACCTGGCTTGAGTTGCTGCCATGTGATTGGCTGATCAGATATTTGCATTAATGAGTATTTGAACAGATCTACCTAATGAAGTTCTATATTGATGATGAAAATGCTTTGCTGGTTCATACCTATGAAGTTACAGTATATCTGAAAAGCCTTAAAATATGTTTTTTTACCATAGTAAACTTCAAAACAGACTTTATTATATGATATAGTTTTAAAATAGGACAACAATTGACTTTAGCATAATATAAAATAATGTGTTTTCACGATACCTGATTTTTAGCACTATGTATGCATTGGTCAACTTTCAGATCTATGAAGTTCAGCTAAGTTATCTATGTTTTCATTTTTAGTTTCCATTTGCATTTAGATCGGCCGATGCACGGCCGATTCTCTGCTGTGTGATCTGTTTCTACCTGTGCTGATGCTAGCAGGACTAAAGCTGATCAAGCAGCAGTAAATATGTGAAGCAAGGCTGAAGGATATACTCATAAAATGCACAGAATCATAAGAATATAACAGCACAAGCACTGCAAATGCAACTAAAACATGTTGACATCAAATGGTATGTTATTTGAAATCTATATGAAATAATGACACATCTATGTTTTCCATTTTTTTTTTTTTTTTTTTTTTTTTGCATTTATTTAGTTTTTCCACAGTTGTGTAAATCAGTCTGTCTGTGGACTGGTACAGCTGAAAAGCCGACGCAGCCAGTTCCTCTTCTTCTTCTTCTTGGGTTTTTTCTCTGGCACAGTCTTGGCTTCAGTTTCGAGTTCAGCTGGATTGGTAGTTATGGTTTTCTCTCTGTCGTCTGTTTGTTGTAGAGAGTCATGCAGAGACATCTCAGTTGATGTCAGGGAGTCCTCTTCTTCTTCCTTGTCCTGTTCTTTGGTGTCTTTCTCCACCAGAAGCTCAGATTTTCCATTTGCTGTGTTGGAATTTTGTTCATTTTGCTCCTGTGTGATGTTAATGTAGGACGCTTTGACTTCTTTCAACTCTTGATAAAGAGTCTCTACTTTCATGTCATGAAGCTCCTTGTTGGAGCAGAGCTGGGATTTAAGCTCACTGATTTCCATGTTCAGTGTCTCCTGCTCCTGCCTATGTTTATCTTCCTGTTCCTTGAGTTGGTGTTGAGCTTCTTGGAGCTGTTGTTGGAGTGTTCCTGTTTGCTCTTGTTGAGTCTTGTATTGGACTTCAAATTGAGCCTCCTTCAGACCTACAGAGTCCGTGTGTGAAGCCTCTGTGGTTTGTGTAGAAGAGTCCACACACTGCTCTGTGGTAGGGTCGCTGACGTCTTCGTGCAGGACACGGATCATGTCATCCAGCATGACAACTGCTTGGTTGTCCTCTTGAACCTCTGTTTCGCTCTTATCAGGCTTGTTATTATCATTAGCCTCCTCCAGTTGCTCTATGAGCTCTTTAATTGTTTCTTCATGCTGTTTTTGGTCGGCGATCATCTGTGCATGAAGTTTGGTCACCTTAGACTGGTAATAAGAAGCCCTCTTATTAGCAGCTACCAGTTTCCAGTAAAGCTCGTTCTGGTGGTTTTGGGAAACTTGTAGTTGATGCCTGAGAGCAACAATCTCACAACATGAATCATACTGGACTCCGCCATGATGGGGTATAAATCTGGGATTGGGCTGGTGTTGCCACGTCCCTCCATTTGGCCCAGGGTTTTGTCCACTGGCGTTATTCATGTTTGCCTCTGTCTCCTTTGGTTGTGACATAGGGAGGGATTCAGGGTTTTCCATTTCAGAGGTTCCTTCAGGGTTTCCTGACATTTCTTCATTTCTCAGGTTGCTTCCATCAGCCACGTTGTTTTGGGCTTCTAGAAGAGCCCGAGCATACGCCCGAGTAATCGGTCGTCTGGGTTCTTCAGCCACTCTTTTCTGTTTTTCCCCCTTTTTTTTCTTGGCTTTCACAACCACTTCTGTTTGAACTTGTGCCAGAGGACGTGTTTCAGGATTTGGTGTTTGGGGTTTTTTGAGGTCACTTTCTGATCTTTGCAAAACTGTTATTTCTGGGCTCACGACCACTTCCATCTGTGCGTCTGCCATTTTATATGCTTCTGCGTCTGCGTCTGCTTCAGCGTCAGCGTCTCTGTGTCTTCTTTATCTTGGTTTTAACAAACAGGTTGTTTTGTTGTTCTGCCACCAAAGAGTCGCTACAGTTGGCTGAATTTCTCCTTCCAATGACAGAATGTGATGTCATCACAAGTTTTGTGCCTTTGATGACATCACAGGCTTTGTGCCTTTGATGCTGTGATTGGATAATTCCAAAATAAAATGCCCACAAATGTACTTTAAAAAAGTCATTTTATTTTGTAGTACATGTTGAATTAACACTATAAAAGCTACTCGACCAGAATTGCAGTTAAAAATTAAACAAAAGCAAAACACAAGTTTTTATAAATGGTTGTTACAAACAAACCAAAGGAGAAAACGACTGTTTAGTGGAAAAATATTAGACATGTTCACTCATAATAACTGTGTAATAATGTAAACTAGGACATGTCGAAAACGTTGATGTTTAGTTAAAGGTATTTATTCAAACTATCCAATGACCAGCATGTTTTACTGAATGTCTGTAGGCACTGGGAGCTTGGTGGTTGCCTAGGCGACAATATGTCATCTATGTTTTGTTTTTAATTCAGTTTCACTGGTGAAACTAAGAAACAACAGGCTGTAGAGGGACACGTTAACAGAGCTTTATTAACTCTTACTGTCATATCCAGTGTGGACAAATCTGTGTAGATTTATATGAATATATTAATCATTCGCTTGAATAACCAAGGATGCAAAATAAATATCACAGGAGAGTTTATGAGACGAGGTCAAGTTCAGAGACACGAGTTTAGCAGAGGTGAAGCCTCGAGGACAGCTGGCAGCTACACCCATGTATGACAGCACCCACCTGTCACAAAGAGCAGCCTTTCCATGCCTGACTCTGCATAATTGTCAGCATCCAAGCATTTTAAATGAGTCATCATCCTCAGAAATCATCCTTTGCACAGTTGTTGTGAAGAGAAAAATAAACTTTAGAGCTGAAAATCAGATATGAACCGAGATCTGGGAGGGGAAGGACACCTGCTGCCAGACAATATTCACCTTAGAAAAAGTTAAAAATGGTTTATAAATTTGGCCACAGGTCTGTTTGTCAGAGGGAGTTAGGTGATTGCTTCATAATTAAAGACTGATTAAGATGGATTCATATTTTCTTAAAGGTTTTTGTTAGACCTCACCTTTTAGACCTGGATTGAGTTGCTGCCATGTGATTGGCTGATCAGATATTTGTGTTAACCCTTTAAAACCGATCGGAGCGGGCACGCTCCGTTTTGCGTAACTGTTTTTAAATCCCGGTAGCTCTACAACCACATAAGCTAGCGCAAAATAATTTTTTGCATATGAAACCAGAGGAGTTGTACTTACATCTTATGCCATCAGCTTGTCCTCGGTCACAGTTTCCTTCCACATATAGCTTTGCAAAAACTGCATAAAAAGCACTTGCAGGAACAAAAACATAATATTCCAGAAACACGCTTTGCCGATCCGATCAGCTGTTTGTAACACTTCCTACGTTGGAATAGACGTCAGCATGAACGATCGCATGTCCGCCATTACTTGCCCGAAACCGGAAGTGACGTCATTGCCTGGAAATATAGTTTTTTACCATCAGGGCCTCATGAGCCTATACTGGTGTTTTTAAAAGTTATGTTTGACTTTATGACTTTCTGTGTCGTTTCTGGGATGCTTAGGACTCATATTGCACTGCTGGAAATAGTTTATTTTGATGCATATGCTGCTTTTGTGCAAATTTGCATTATATTTATTTTTATTTTTCCTGCAGTGTATATAGAAATTGGTATATTTCAAAAATAAAACTATGAAGACAGTCAAAATAAATTTCCTGTGGTGGGAAACTATTTTGTGCAACTTTTTTGTATTTACAGTTTTGAGGGATAAGCCTCTTAAATTTCTCTAACTAGAAATATATGTTAAAAAAACAAAAACGATTTTCAATTTTTTTGTAGTTTATTGCACTTTTTTGCAATTTATGAAATTTCTATGCACTTAATGCAGACATATTATTAAAATCTGGGCTATAATGGTTGTATTGATGTATAGCAACTTGAAATGCTCCCAAAAATGGCTCTACAGCATGTAAAAATATAATATAAGCTCTGGCGGACTTGGTTCTATGGTAGGTCTTAAAGGGTTAATGAGTATTTGAACAGATCTACCTAATGACGTTTTATATTTATGATGAAAATGCTTTGCTGGTTCATACCTATGAAGTTACAGTATATCTGAAAAGCCTTAAAATATTTTTGTTACCATAGCAAACTTCAAAACAGACTTTATTATATGATATAGTTTTAAAATAGGACAACAATTGACTTCAGCATAATATAAAATAATGTGTTTTCACGATACCTGATTTTTAGCACTATGTATGCATTGGTCAACTTTCAGATCTATGAAGTTCAGCTAAGTTATCTATGTTTTCATTTTTAGTTTCCGTGTGCATTTAGATCGGCCGATGCACGGCCGATTCTCTGCTGTGTGATCTGTTTCTAGCTGTGCTGATGCTAGCAGGACTAAAGCTGATCAAGCAGCAGTAAATATGTGAAGCAAGGATGAAGAATACACTCATAAAATGAACAGAATCATAAGAATATAACAGCACGAGCACTGCAAATGCAACTAAAACATGTTGACATCAAATGGTATGTTATTTGAAATCTATATGAAATAATGACACATCTATGTTTTCCTTTTTTTTTTCTTTTTTTTTTTGCATTTATTTAGTTTTTCCACAGTTGTGTAAATCAGTCTGTCTGTGGACTGGTACAGCTGAAAAGCCGACGCAGCCAGTTCCTCTTCTTCTTCTTCTTGGGTTTTTTCTCTGGCACAGTCTTGGCTTCAGTTTCGAGTTCAGCTGGATTGGTAGTTATGGTTTTCTCTCTGTCTTCTGTTTGTTGTAGAGAGTCATGCAGAGACATCTCAGTTGATGTCAGGGTGTCCTCTTCTTCTTCCTTGTCCTGTTCTTTGGTGTCTTTCTCCACCAGAAGCTCAGATTTTCCATTTGCTGTGTTGGAATTTTGTTCATTTTGCTCCTGTGTGATGTCAATGTAGGACGCTTTGACTTCTTTCAACTCTTGATAAAGAGTCTCTACTTTCATGTCATGAAGCTCCTTGTTGGAGCACAGCTGGGATTTAAGCTCACTGATTTCCATGTTCAGTGTCTCCTGCTCCTGCCTATGTTTATCTTCCTGTTCCTTGAGTTGGTGTTGAGCTTCTTGGAGCTGTTGTTGGAGTGCTCCTGTTTGCTCTTGTTGAGTCTTGTATTGGACTTCAAATTGAGCCTCCTTCAGACCTACAGAGTCCGTGTGTGAAGCCTCTGTGGTTTGTGTAGAAGAGTCCACACACTGCTCTGTGGTAGGGTCGCTGACGTCTTCGTGCAGGACACGGATCATGTCATCCAGCATGACAACTGCTTGGTTGTCCTCTTGAACCTCTGTTTCGCTCTTATCAGGCTTATTATTATCATTAGCCTCCTCCAGTTGCTCTATGAGCTCTTTAATTGTTTCTTCATGCTGTTTTTGGTCGGCGATCATCTGTGCATGAAGTTTGGTCACCTTAGACTGGTAATAAGAAGCCCTCTTATTAGCAGCTACCAGTTTCCAGTAAAGCTCGTTCTGGTGGTTTTGGGAAACTTGTAGTTGATGCCTGAGAGCAACAATCTCACAACATGAATCATACTGGACTCGGCCATGATGGGGTATAAATCTGGGATTGGGCTGGTGTTGCCACGTCCCTCCATTTGGCCCAGGGTTTTGTCCACTGGCGTTATTCATGTTTGCCTCTGTCTCCTTTGGTTGTGACATAGGGAGGGATTCAGGGTTTTCCATTTCAGAGGTTCCTTCAGGGTTTTCTGACATTTCTTCATTTCTCAGGTTGCTTCCATCAGCCACGTTGTTTTGGGCTTCTAGAAGAGCCCGAGCATACGCCCGAGTAATCGGTCGTCTGGGTTCTTCAGCCACTCTTTTCTGTTTTTTCCCCTTTTTTTTCTTGGCTTTCACGACCACTTCTGTTTGAACTTGTGCCAGAGGACGTGTTTCAGGATTTGGTGTTTGGGGTTTTTTGAGGTCACTTTCTGATCTTTGCAAAACTGTTATTTCTGGGCTCACGACCACTTCCATCTGTGCGTCTGCCATTTTATATGCTTCTGCGTCTGCGTCTGCTTCAGCGTCTGCGTCTCTGTGTCTTCTTTATCTTGGTTTTAACAAACAGGTTGTTTTGTTGTTCTGCCACCAAAGAGTCGCTACAGTTGGCTGAATTTCTCCTTCCAATGACAGAATGTGATGTCATCATAAGCTTTGTGCCTTTGATGACATCACAGGCTTTGTGCCTTTGATGCTGTGATTGGATAATTCCAAAATAAAATGCCCACAAATGTACTTTAAAAAAGTCATTTTATTTTGTAGTACATGTTGAATTAACACTATAAAAGCTACTCGACCAGAATTGCAGTTAAAAATTAAACAAAAGCAAAACACAAGTTTTTATAAATGGTTGTTACAAACAAACCAAAGTAGAAGACGACTGTTTAGTGGAAAAATATTAGACATGTTCACTCATAATAACTGTGTAATAATGTAAACTAGGACATGTCGAAAACGTTGATATTTAGTTAAAGGTATTTATTCAAACTATCCAATGACCAGCATGTTTTACTGAATGTCTGTAGGCACTGGGAGCTTGGTGGTTGCCTAGGCGACAATATGTCAGCTATCTTTTGTTTTTAATTCAGTTTCACTGGTGAAACTAAGAAACAACAGGCTGTAGAGGGACACGTTAACAGAGCTTTACTAACTCTTACTGTCATATCCAGTGTGGACAAATCTGTGTAGATTTATATGAATATATTAATCATTCATTTGAATATCCAAGGATGCAAAATAAATATCACAGGAGAGTTTATGAGACGAGGTCAAGTTCAGAGACACAAGTTTAGCAGAGGTGAAGCCTCGAGGACAGCTGGCAACTACACCCATGTATGACAGCACCCACCTGTCACAAAGAGCAGCCTTTCCAAGCCTGACTCTGCATAATTGTCAGCATCCAAGCATTTTAAATGAGTCATCATCCTCAGAAATCCTCCTTTGCACAGTTGTTGTGAAGAGAAAAATAAACTTTAGAGCTGAAAATCAGATATGAACCGTGTTTATTTTTGCTCTAACGTTAAACTTTTTACCAAGAGTGTGTAGGCACAGACTTTTTTAACAAGTGGCCATTAAAGGAAATGCAGTTAAGCTTGCTTAATTGCAGCTTAAAAGTTCCAGGTTTTAGCCGATGTTATTTTATCTAAAAGCGGACTATTTCAAACCGACTCTATCCTTTGAAGAGCTAATGGGTCCCTAGATCTTTTGTAGACACACCGTTGAAAGAGATACGCTTTCCATTACTCAGATCATCTACTACATTCACAGTGTGAAGATTTAATTTGAACTACTTCCTGACAAAGAAACATGTATTCAGCATTTTCCTTTGAATTTAATTGGGTTTCTCTTTTTCTAGTCGGCAATTAAAGCTGTACTCTGCGCATTGGTTTAATCTGGTGTTTACCCGTGTCCAACCCGTCCTTCTCAGGACAATTCTGTCCTCCAGAAAGGATCTTTTTTTATAAGTGGTAATTTGAGGAATATTTTACCTGAGGAAGTTTTAAGAAATGAACTCACAAAGAGCAATGTCTGACAGCAGGTTAGTTAGCTCCATAATGCACCATCATGTTCAGCTGCTCTCTGCTTCCCAGCACGGCTCCCCAGACACCTTGTTAAATTTAGACCTGAATTAACTAGGCAGCGCTGTTTGTGAGCGAGAGATTGTCGTGTGTATGTAGAGCATATGTATCAGTGAGCGCTTCGTTTTGCAGCATGTAAAGGACAACATATTTCAACCCGAGACGGTCTTTAACGCAGATGATGAGCTACATTTATACATTTGAGTCATATTTGTGCCACATTTCTTACACACACACACACACACACAAACGTGCGCTGCCTCTTTCAGCCCACTGAGGCTGATTGGTTATGTAAGAAACAAGTGAAGTACAGGTCGCTGAGGGTTTGAGAACTCCTTTCAGGCTAATTTTAATTGATAGAGCAAAACGCAGATTATTTGCTCTGCCTTTGTCATCTGCCACAGACAGCACAGCAGCATCAGCAGGCCTGCAGGCTGCTCTGACCCCCACTGCCAGGTCTGACTGGTGTCTGTTGCAGTCCCGGACTGCAACAGACACCAGTCAGAGTGTCTGTTGCAGTCCTGTTTATGTCCACAGTTTAAGAATGCCTCAAGGATTCAAATAAGTGCTTGAAATCGTGCAATAAGCACAGTTTTTCCTATGGATAGAATGTTGTTAAACAAACAGAGACATCATGATGCAAATCACCCAAAATCAAACAAAGAACCAAAGCACGAGAGGAGGAGTTCTGTTGATGCCGAATCAACAAAGCACCAGCAACACCCATGCATATCTGCTGTAATCGTCGCTATCGGCAGCATGTTGTAGCCTGATCGTCAGATTTGATTTGACAGCCTGGTTTGTGTTGAGCTGATCGATAGATAAAGAGTGACATTTAGACTAGAGGTCATATTTCTATGTAGCAGTTCACAGAAAAGACTTTGAGTCTTTTATCCAGCTCGGCTGGAATGGGTCCTGCGATGTTCGAGCATGCCCGTGTGAGTATATACCAGGTAGGTCCAAAGGATTCACACTGAGCGGGTTGAAGTCATGTCCCGTCTCCTGCATGGTCTGCTCAAGAAAATCTCCCGTTGTGTGCAACTGTGAGAGAGGACACCTTACAGGACAACTTTTCTAGACACTGTCAAGAAATATGTAATGAACCTTTAGAAACAATGATCTGAGTGTATTTTATGCACATACAAGCTGAAATGTGATAATTATGATTGAGACGAGAATCCCAAACCTCTGCTATAGATCTATTTTGATTTACTTATGTGATACATGCAGGTGTTGGTATGTCCTTCACTTAAATATTCACTTCATATCCTGCTCTCTTCCATCAATACTTGTGCGGACGTATGCCCTGAGTTTAAAATGTGTACAGACTCATACATGACAGGAATCGAAATCAGGCGCAAAAAGGTACAAAAATTCTTCTGAACATTGATAACATCATAAATTATTGTTACCTCTCAATTAGGGATGGGTACCGGTATCCGGTGCCATGATGGCACCGGTTCTGACATAAACGGTAGTAACCAGACCGAAAAGCAGCGCACATTTCGTTGCTTTTTTTTCCCTGAGCTGTGATACACTTTAGATTCTAGCCAATCACTTTACGTTTCCGAGGATAGTAGGCGGGTCTAGGTACGTACGTTCTTTTAGAGCAGAGCTACAGATTAAAAATGCCCAAGGCGAAGCGGTCAAAGTCTGGCTGTACTTCACAGCAAAATAAGCAAACTCAGCAGCTGCAACAAGTGCTTTAAGCTGATACTGTGATACTGTCAAAGGAGGTAACACCTCAAATCCGATGAAACACCTGGCGACGCATAGCATTTTTTTTAAAAGCCGAGAAATGCGCCATATTTGATAGCTTGCTGCGAGACCTCACTCCATGCACATCTACTGCGGGTGTAGCCGTAGCCCTGCCAGTGTAGCAGAAATGATGAGGATGATGATGGCGGCAGCAGCAGTTCTTCTCTGCGTGAGTAGCTTAATGTTGTTCGTGTGTAATTTACGTTGAGCAGGCTAACCACGTTATTACATTAATGCACATAAGGTGAACTAGCAAACATCATCATAGCTACATGCGGCTGTCTTCTTGTTTGATGGCAGATACTCCCTTCACCCTGGCCAAAAAGGCTAAAATGACCAAAGAAAAAGTGGAAAACAGTTAAACATGAGAGGTTTTTGGACAAAGTTTGTGTTTTTTCCATTGATTAAGCACTGCTTCCAGCCAAGAGTGATACCATATATGCCCCATAGCTGCAGAAAAGGCTAACATTCTTATCTTTTTACAAAAAAACAACTGAACATGAGAGGTTTTTGGACCAATTTTGTGTTCTCCATTCTTTAAGCACTGGCTTGAGCACCGTTTAAGCACCGGCACCGTTTCAAAAGTACCGGTTTGGCACCGGTATGGGATAAAACCTAAACGATACCCATCCCTACTCTCAACAGATTCTGTCCATTTTCATGTGTTTGCTCACACTTTCCAGTGAACATGTTTACGATATACGATATTATCACAATACAAATTTATTGTTTTTCTTAAATTTTGTGATATTTTGAGTATTGCAGTAACATATTGTGACTAAAATTGCCTTTTTCCAACTGCAGATTAAGTCCTCAGACTTTGTCAATAACTTAATTTTATTGGATAAAATGGATACATCGGTTATCTTTTTGATGCAAAATGAAATTTTGAGCATACGGTCACTGCTATAACCTGCTATAAATGTTACTATAAGACAGTCAGTCTGATATCAGTCTGTGATTGAATGGAGTCAAGTTGGCAGTTAAAAGCACTCTGCTTCTGATAATGCAGACATTAACTGTAAAAAATCACATAGCTGTTGCCGTCTACATAGATAGAAATTCACATTGGACTGTTACAGTTGTGCTCCGCATCCTTCTGGTCTTATAGGAATATAATCAGAATACAGGCGGCTGAGTTGAATCCCCTTGAGTTGTGCTCATTGAGAATCCTCATTAACACTGATGAACTTTTTTGTTTTTAAACAAACCTTCAACAATCTCTCTGAGACTGATTGGAGTCAGTCCAAGTCAGACTGCAACTGTTTGCAGAAAGGTTGCCTTTTACCTCCAGGTTTGGGCAACCATTTAGTCAGCACAAGTTGCAAGAATGATGAACAAAAATCAAAACCAGATAACCAGGCAGACTAGTATTTATTTTGTAGTTGTTGGTAGCTGTAAGGAGTTGGCTGTCATATTGCTACTCGTGTGACTGAGCCATCAGCCTCCAGCCTTGGATGGTCTGTCAGTTTGGTTTCATTAGGCAAGGCAAGTTTATTTATATAGCACAATTCAACAACAAGGTGATTCAAAGTGCTTTACAGAGACATTAGAAACAAAAACAAATAAAAAGCATGATTTAAAATTGATTAAAACAAACAAACAAACAAAACAGTATATAAAATCAAAACAGATTAAAATCAGAACAGTAGATAAAATCAGTAGTTAAAATGTAAGTTTTGAAATTTAGGCTTAAAAGTGTGGATTTGGTGTTTTATTCAAATGCAGCTGAGAACAGGTGAGTCTTCAACCTGGATTTAAATAAACTGAGTGTTTCAGCTGATCTGAGGCTTTCTGGGAGTTTGTTCCAGATATAAGGAGCATAAAAGCTGAATGCAGCTTCTCCGTGTCTGGTTCTGACTCTGGGAACTGATAAAAGACCGGATCCAGATGACCTGAGGGATCTGGAAGGTTCATACTGGGTCAGGAGGTCACCGATGTATTTTGGATCTAAACCATTCAGAGCTTTATAGACCAGCATCAGAACTTTAAAGTCTATCCTCTGACGGACAGGCAGCCAGTGTAAATTAATGTAAGTTTGCTCGGCTAACGTTACCTCAGAATGTTGGTGCATGAGAGGAGCCCTCTTCTTCACGGTATTCCCAGAATATTTTAATTTACTTAATAAAACATAGATGATAACGATATCACGACCCAAAATATTGCAATGCCATGCCATGCCAATTTATATCAACGCCAGCGTTAATCGCACAGAACAGTATTCACGAAGACAGTCAAACCTGCTACAACACTTGTAAGTGCACAGTAGTAATTAATGTTAATGATTTATTCATTGGAAAGCGATCAAATTTTAATAAAGAGCCGGGACATTTTCACTCGCAGGACAGTAGACGGTTGAAGCAGCGCTGTGCATCGTTGTCTACACCCGGACGTGTTGATCCATTGTTTTTAAGTTCGCGTCTGAAGTTGGAGCGAACTTTTTATTCCTAACTGCTTACAAAGCAGTCTTTCCCACAGGATGTAAACGTGGCATTTCTCTAATTCCCATAATGCATAGCCACGTACTTCTCATTCCCGGCCATCTGCCGCTTCTTGGATTCATTTGTAACGCGACTAGAGCTGGCTTCCAAAACACACAGTTCATCATTTATCTGAAGCATTTCAGTGATAAATCTCAGAGTTTGGAGCTACTGTTGCTTTAAAGTGTGAGGAATGGAAATGTGTGCACACAAGCATACACAGCACAGATTTCTTTCTTCTTTTTTTAATATACAAAAGATTCAAATGACTTGATTGCGATGATAAAACAGAGCCTGTAATTTTTGCTTCGCAGACACGCCAACCCCACCCTGATATTGCCTCTCAGCTTTGTTATTAACCCCCCGTGTCTTCACCGCATCTCAGCATCTGTCTTTTCCCCGCACTCTTCCCGTTGCGAGGAGCAGAGGTAAAAACTTATTTTCATAGCTCTCGCCGTGGATGCATTTAAAAGCAAAGCCATGCTCCCATCAGGAAACCCAGGAGTTATAGGCCTTTCACTTTATTTTATTTTTTTCTCTCCAGCAGTGACTCATCATCCTCCTTCGTGTGTCATAACAAGAAAGGAATGAGCGGTGAAAGCTGCTCTTTAAAGACCTTCTGGATGGCACGTTTAGTTTCATTTTTAATACGTAAACGAGGCCGAGATGAAAGAGTGGAGGTGAACGTGGTTGCGTGAGAGTGTTGAGAGTTTACTTGGTTAAGACGGTGACCTTCAGAAGCACTCCTGTGGGCGTGTTGAGGTTTTTTTTGCAGCTTTATCTGCGTCTGTTTGTTTGTCCTTCAACCAGTGACCTCGGCACGAGTGTATGCGAAATATTATGTTGGATTACATGAATCACTAGAAGTTTACACTAGCCCTGCTTTTGCCTTTTTAGTTTAAGCCGGATGACCTGACAGACGGGCCGCTTTGAGGCGTGGTAAACAAAGGTGTGACACTGAAGTAAGATTCTGTCACTCCACCCAATAAATAGCTGCTAAATGTCGAATTGTTCATTTTTTATCATATGCACATGCAAACCGTCTAATATCAGACAACAGGGAAAAGTCTTTCCTTACCTCGAGCTATTATGTCATCGTTTTACCTACAATTTCCAGCTCAAAAACGCTGCTTTTTAAACCTGGGAATTGGTTTAAACAGATCCTCGAAGTAAACAAGACCTTTTTGCTCACAGCGACACACAAATAGGCCTCAAGTGATAGACGAAGACGAAGACAAGTGAAGGAAAATGCAGATAAGCTGCCGAATGAGGAATTGTGTATCTGCTTATGAATCTGCTGAATCTGAAGGCAAAGGGAAAGATGATTGGTGCACAAAGCTTTCTGGTTTCTGTTTGTCTGGTTGTAGTCCAAGTTTTTGACACTTGCAGGTAAACCGGGGAGCGCATTGATGAAAATAGGGCTTGCATTTCCTTAAATGTAATCTGGAAACACTCAACTATGGTTTGAAAAAGGAAGAAACATCTGTTAGGGTTCTTGAACGTATCCTGGCAGCCAGAGCTGAAGGTGTGAAATATAAAAAAGATGTGGGTGAAAAATATTTAACAGAAAGTTAATTCTAAATATACATCTTATATTTCCTTGTGTGATAAATGTTGGTGTGTGTGTGTGTGTGTGTTGGGGGGGCAGCATGTGTGGATAATTTTCAGCACCTCCCAGTTTCTTGCTGTGTGATTAATTCGCTCAAAACATTTTCTTCTGGTTTGTTTTCCCGTCAGTCATTCCCAACACCCTCAAGGTCTCCCCCAAGACCCCGCCCCCAGTCATCTCAGAGGGAAGTGACCTAACTCTCTCCTGCAACGTCACCCGGGAGCTCATCCACCCCACCTACCTGTCTGTCACCTGGTCGGTGAAGAAGGGGACGACGTCAGAGGAGATTTTGACGTTTGGTCCTCAGGGGGATGTGGTCACGGGGTCCAGGTTTGCCCGGCGTTATGCGGACGGAGGCATCCGATTGGTCCCTGGCAGGAATGGAGTGTTTGAACTGGTGATTTCCAGAATGACGACGTCCGATGAAGGGAATTATGAATGCAACGGGACGGAGTGGACGCACGAAAGTGGAGGAAATTGGATAAAAATCGCGGAGAGTACCAAAGAGATGGGAACTGTTGCGGTTACTCCTACAGGTAAGAGTTGCACTGTTGCACAGCTGATGATTTCTTTTGGTTAAATTAACTATAGAAAAAAACCCTGAAACATGCATTGCATTTCACTGTAGTGGATGCATGCTGCCCCTAGCTGAGCCTGGTTCTGAAGGAGGTCACTTCCTGTTAAAGGGGAGTTCTTCCGTCCCACTGTTGTCAAGTGCTTGCTCACAGTTGGGGTTTTCTCTGTCTTATTGGTCTTTTTCTTACATTATAAACTGCCTTGAGGCGACTGTTGTTGTGCTTTGGCGCTGTATAAATAAACAGACTTTGAAATGTGTTATGAAAGATGTCCTGTATCTGTCCTTCTGCCAGTGGAGCTGAATCACTGTTAGAGAAGATGCTCTGCTGCCTGTGCAGTAAGTGGTGAAGAGGGCGGTCAGGATTTTACACGATTGTTCTGACCTCCTCTCACAGACAGAGACGGCCTTCCTTATTACTTCATTTAGTCTGATTGGCTGATCAGATGGTGCGCAGCATTGTGTTTGTGTGTGGCTCATGTGAGGTGAGCACAAAGGGAGACAGCACGGTTCCCTGTGGAGCTCCAGTGCTGCACAGAGTAATGCATGTGACTGTGGAGATGGTGGATGTGTGTTTACTGACATTTCCTGTAGCTTCTCTCTCTAAACGCTCTCGAGGAATCAAAGGAGGCGGTCCTCACCGTGCAGCTGTCTGCAGCATGTAGTGTCTCACATTCAGTCTGTATGCAAACTAGGGCTGCCACAAACAATTATTTTGATAGTCGACTAGTCGGCGATTATTTTTGCGATTAGTCGACTAATCAGATCATGCATCCATTCAATGTAAAACGTACAGCTTAATGAACTAGCATGCATCTGCTCTTATATAACTATCATTAGCTTACAGCTTTAAGTGTTTAAGGTATGTGCTAACTAAAAATAAAGACAAGATGATGGTTTATTAAATTTTAATGAAATTTGCAGATTGTTTCGGTGAAGTTTAATAAACTCAGCCGTCTGCTCCTTGCTATCTAGTAGATTCTCACACTTCTGATGATCAGCTGTCTGCTTGACGTTTATTCAGCTGTGTAAAAACTATAACTTTAATCTCAGCCAAACCGATTTACTCAGGAACAAATAAAATACTTAAAAAAGCCAAACAATAACATTTTTAAGTTATCTAAGTGACTTATATATCATGTTTAACCTGAGTAGCGAAAGACGGCGGTGGGTTTGAAAACAATTTGCCAGGAGTCCGGTGTTGTCACGGCTCTAGTTAGCCTAGCCCCCGGCTAGCTATCGAGGTAGTGGGTAACAGACGTCTCCGAAAACGTCGGAGCGCTTTTGAAAATATGTGGTGTCTTGATAAACTGAGCAGATATTTGAGGTTTACACAGCTACATTCTCGCCTGAAAATATGTTAAACGTTTATTTTGTGACCCAGAAAGAATAATAAGAGTAATATTAAAACTAACTAGCTGCCGCCATTGTTGGAAACTGAGCTGGGCCGCGCTATGAATTCTGGGACAGCTTCTTCTTCTTTGGGGTTTAACGGCAGCTGGCATCCTTGTACATGCAGTGCTGCCATCTTCTGTTTCAGTCCGTTATTACACTCTTAAATCCTACAACTTATTCCTGCGTCTTTTGTGATCTGTTTCTCTTTTTTTCCCCACTGTTTTGTGATGAGCTTCAAACGACACGTCAACTATTAAATCAGTTGTCGACGATTTTGATTGTCAACGTAATCGTGACTAGTCGACTAATCGTGGCAGCCCTAATGCAAACTGCAGCAGGTCAAGACTGGTCTCTGCGTCACCTCCGTCACATGTGATGTGAAGGCAATTAGTTAATCACCGTTAAGCTGTGATGGTACAGGAACCAGACGGGACGGTTTCCATAAAATCGATGTGTTCCCCTGTTTCAGGCTGAGGTTGTAAATGCGACTCAGGATCGCTAACAGCTGAACCTCGGCGCTGACGCATTCAGGGCCCGCAGCCTCGCTCTGGTGGATTGTCTCCTAACCCGGCCAAAAGTCACAGAAAAGCCAGGCTGTGCTTCTAAGATGTAAACCACACCCTTCCTCAGACCTTTGAGAGCGTTTCTTCAGCTTCGTCGTTGCTGTGTGCCTCTCAGTATTTCCCACTACACTGTTCACGCATCCATCCATACACCCTCACTGCTAATAATACCGACGTTCACACTTCGTGGTTTTCTCTTTTTTGTTTTTCTTACTTTCATAATTTTGTCACATTTAATCATTCCTGGCTTCAGCCTGCATCTCTCTGACTTTGAAGCCAGGCTGTGACAATGCTGGCTCGACTGGGATTGCATAATGTTGAGGAGTGATAGATCAAGTGGACGCTAATTTTAACAGAGAGGTTTATTCATACATATGATGCTTATCAATATCAGATGCAAGAGCGAAGGTTTAAAAGATGCAGGTGAGGTGGTGCAACTGAGATAAGACAAGTGGTGAAGCTGGAGGAGTCAGGTTGAATGGTTTGGATGGGACCACAGGGATAGTTGGAGATGGAGGCAGATGATCTTCTGTGGCAGCAGTGAAAACAAGAAGAGGCTTAACTAACGAGATACAGTAACATATATCTCTACATGTTTAAATAGTCAAAATAAGATGTTTCTGGACAACATGCATTTCTTTGTCTCCAGCAGTCCACACACACAGGCAGCTTGCATGCGACCCAGGCATGCCGCACTAATGCTCGAGCTTATTGCTGTTGACACAGACTTGTGACTCTGACCTGCGAGGTCTGCTTTAATTCACATTACCGAAAAACTATAGAATCATACCTAGGGCTGTGCGATATGACCAAAATCTCATATCCCGATATAAGACATCTATCGTCCCGATAACGATATAAATCACAAAAATGTAACATTTTCTGTAAATTCTGTGAATCTCGGGCAGCTCGACTTGCGTGAAGTGTTTCCAGCTGGGCGTCGTGTAGCTGGAGTCGAGTGTTTTAATTGAAACGATACATTTTTAGACATAAGTTGTAACGGCCGCCGTTTCTTTGAGTATTTATTCCACGGCGTGCTGCGGGGAAAAGCCTGTTCTAACGTTTGAGTCTAGGCTTTATTTTTTATCACCTGGCGGCTCTTTTTGCTTCTCATCCGTAAATAATCTGCTCTTTCACGTGATTCAGTTTATTTTGAAAACTCTCAACAGGATCTTGAGCTTTATTGTGAAAGGTTTATGTGGAAAATAAACAAGTGGACACACGATGGTTTTACCATCGTTGTTGCTAACGACAACGCATAAAAACAGGCACTTGTCTGTCAGTAGTGTGGTTATATTAAATATAAGAGAAAGAGAGAACTTTAAGAAATGAATATAGCCACTACAGTGACATCAAAACGATGAAAAAACAGTAAACAGTTTATTTTGCGACACCAGGAAACAAACGATAGCGTAAAATGAAACGATAGACGTTTTTATATCGTCATCCGATACATATCGTTATATCGAACAGCCCTAATCATACCTTCGACTTATTTGTTGAAGTTGTCGGAGAGTAGCAGTTAATTAAAAGAAGGCCACACAAGTGAACAGTTTATCAGATTTCTTCATGCAGTCTTCTGTACTTTAAAGAACTGAACATTAAACTCTGAACACCTTTAAATGGGAACTTGATTTTTATCCAAGTGGTGGACTACTACTGTTCAGATGGAACGATATAATCAATAAATAAAGCAGGGATGCCAAACACCGTGGGCCACATACAGCTCACTTTGACTTTGAGTGGACTGACCCAGTGAAGATCGCCTTTATATCAGTGTAAAGAAGTTTAATGACAAATTTAATCTATGAGATATTAGAATATAAGAAACATAAGTGAAGTTTGATAAGTATGTCTCAGGGTTTGTTTGGGGTTTTTGCATAACAAGGAAAACAATTAAAGAAATCTGTCGCCACAACTCTTTGGCTATAAATAATGAGAAAAAGATGCAGCTCTGACAGCTCATCGCTGTTATTGAACTGTTTATTACTGGTTTATTAAGAATGAATGAGTGGGCATGGAGGAGCTCTTTACCTGTTTTAAAGCTTTTTGTAAAGTCTGAAATTTATCCATATTTATCCAGTGGCCCGATCGAAGTCTTTGCTCCGGGGACCAATTTTGGCCCCCGGGCCTTATGTTTGATGCCTGTGATATAAGAATAAGATTGCATTGCATTATGGGGCTTAATACACTGAGCTGTGTGAAGTCTGATCAGGTTTATCAACTAATTATGGGCAACACTTTTTTTTAGTTTGAGTTTTATCCTTTTTTAACAGTCCTCGCACTTCTGAGGAGTTTCTGAGGTGAAATGATTGAAGTGAATGATTCTTAACACTTAGAGAAACCTGCTTACTTATTACTTACTCAACTCTTTTTTTTTTTTTTTGTCTCCTTTTTTCAGCCACAGCGGTTAGTGATTTGTTGCCCGGCCTCAGCTTCGTGCGTTTGTCCTTCGCTCGGACAAAATTTAAATATCTTTTCTGGGATAATTGAAAAGGAAGCTGGCCGGTGGTTATTCAGGCTTCAAAAGATCCTTTGAAAAAAAGCCGAGGGTCATCAGCAGCGGTGCAGTGCGCCGCTTCCACGTGAGTCTGCGCGTACAGGTTCTCTGCACATCCCCAGCAGGGGAGGGATCAGTACATAATCCTCAAATCTGCTTCCTGATTTGGGATAAAAGATATTTAGTATATGCATACTTAATGTGCAGATCTGTGAGCTGCTGTTGGATGTTTAACGGCGGCTCGCAGCAGCGGTCGTCTCGGGACACAATGCTCAGCAAAGTGTAGCGAGGATCCCCACGGTTCCCTGTGTGCGAGCAGCTTGCGACAATGCCCGGAGTGAAATTGGAAGAAAGTCAAGGATGAGAGGGGCGGGGAGGGAGGGGACATGGGAGAGTTCTCCCTCTGTTGTGTGGCTGTCTTCATTTTAAAGGAATCTCCTCCTCTGTGAACCGCTCGTCTTTTCATTCTCTCTGCCTGCCTCGCTCTCTCCCAGGAGGTTCACGACCCTCATTGGCTGACCATAGAGGCCCCTATGTGCACAAACACACACAGACACACACACACACTTTCTCCGTCTCTCACGCTCATCGGTGTGGTTGCTCTGGTCACCATATCTTATATCTTTCCAGGTTACCATATCCTCTTAAGTGCTGCACAACACACAGGGGTTTGTAATGAAACCTGTGATGAGCAGCGCACACAGACACACAAACAGTTCTCGGTCTCAGGTCCATTGTGTCCCAGTCTCTTTATATTGACTTACTGACTTGAGTAAAGAGGATGAGAAAAGTCAAACAGAGTGAGCTTTGTCTCTTTTGTCCGTTTCCAGACACCATAGAGACTTTTTTCTCTCCCCCATACTGCTGTTTATGTTGTCACTGGAGATGATATTTACAAGCCCGATCCAATCTTTGGGTTTAAAGATACATTTTTTTAGAAGAAGAAGAAGAAGTAGAAGAAGTAGGCTGACAGCCATTTGTAATTGGCTAACCCCCCCCTTTTTTTTTTTATTAGTAGAGAGATCTGCAGAAAGGTTTCTTGAGCACCTCTGCGTAACAATGCTGTAGGAGCACTCGCATACACCCATGCACTGCTCTAAATGTTTTTTTGTTATCTCATGACTGATATGACGAGGATGTACAGACTGTGCTGTTACTTCCTGTTTTATCCTGAACAATAATAGCACTTCCCGCTTTCGTTAAGATTAGAATCAGCCAGTTGGCCAATTTGCTTATTCATATATCTGTCGTACTAAATGAGTCACAGGTGGAGTGTTTTTGGCTTTGAATGGGACTTTGTGCTTACGTGTGCTGTCACCGCCCAGCTGGTTTGTGTTTCCCACAGTTTGATTGTATTTGCAGGCATGGGCACCTTGTTTACTTAAAGGAATAATCAATAATACTACGCGTACTCTTTAAAGGAATAACTGCGCATTAATTAGCTGCCTCTCCTGCGAGTTGCCCGGCTCACATTACCACCCTGACGTGCAGTTGCAGACGTTGTTCTGCCCTGCTGCATCGGCGAGCTCAGTGTAATGACACATGAAAGCCGATCTTCACAAATTAGTCATCCAGCTGTTGGAGGAAAACTAGTCGATCAATCGCGTCGTTGATGTATGAAGAAACAAGGCTACCTGAGTAGATGTGTGGATGTAGGAAACACCTCATTTGACAGAATCTGTGTCTTTTCCTGTTGTCGCTGACTAGTTGTTAACATGAAAATGCTCATTATGCTTCAGTACATGAAGTCTCAATTCATAAAGAGTCATGAGATGTTTTTTGGTGGGTTGGGTCAGTGCGAGGACAGACTTGAAGCATTTTATTGTCTTCATGCAGTGTTTTCTTAGGATTCATTGACTGACGCCATGTCTGTCCTCTCAAGGTCGTTCCCTCAACGTGAAGGCCTCACCCTCCTCCTCTCCCTCCTCCACCTCTCTCGTCCTCTCTCCTGGCAACTCGCTGACCCTGATGTGCGGCGTCACCGCCGACAACCTGCCCGCCCTCTCCCTGGAAGTGTCCTGGCTGGCCGACGGCCGTGAAATCATCACCATGGATCGCAGCGGGGTGGTGATCTCAAACACATCCAGCGGAGCACGAGGAAAAACGGGGGAGGCGAGCCTGGAGCGAACAGAAACCGGCGACTACAGGTTGGGGGTGAGGGGGGTGACCATTGAAAACGGAGGGAACTACACCTGCCGCATCCGAGCGTTCATCAATAAAGAAGGACGGAGGTGGTACATGACAGCGGAGAAGACATCCAACCCTGTGACGGTGAAGGTCTCTGAGATGCGTGAGTGTTTTCCACAGTGTTCTTCTTCTTTGTTGCCACGCTATGTCTCATCTCGTATAACGTTTCAAATGAATGAGTCGAGCTTAAAGGACCAAATCAGTAATGAGAAGAAAACATTAAATAATCTTTTTAGAGTGGTCCTGTTGTGGTTTCCATTGTTGTTACACTGCAGAAATGTTTGTGGTTGTCCATAAAAAGCTCCCAGGTAGAGAGTGCTTTTCTATTCTCGGCTCTGTGTGATGTCAGAAAGTGTGTATCATCTCCAGCACATGGGTCTGTCCTTGAGTGGAGAAGCCCCACCTACCTTCTGTTTGCCAACGTCAGCCAATCAGAAGAATGTTTGCAAAAAGCAGGAGAGCGAGGGACGAATAAAGACAATTTTTTTTAGTGTAACTCATGCAAACACTGTTAGAGATGAAAGGTAAAAATAAGGACATGGGTCTTATTTAAGCTCCTCAAGTAATTTAATTGATTTGTAATAACAGGCTCTTTACTGGGAAGACTGGGACTTCTTTCTGCTTGTAGCATTGTGTGCACCTGGGATCAGGATTTCTTTCCAGCACATTGGTTTAGAGAAGAAAAAGGGGAAACGCCCCGTTCTGCTCTGCTGTGAGTAAAGCTGATGTGCTGCTAAAACAATCAGCAGTTTATTAGTTATTTTAAGCGTTTCACTGTCTAAATCCTCTCGTTGAGTGATCTTGTTGGCTGTTTTTTAATTACAGCTTCAGCTCCTATGATGGATTTGAATTGCTTTTGGACGTGTTCTGAGCTATGATGCTTTGTTTTTTTAGTAAACAGTTTAAATTGTGACACAGCAGATGTCGGGCTCTGTCTGTTGGCTTATTGATTTTTGCATAAAACCAATAATGACTGTCTCTTTCTCAATTTTCACCTTATCAGCAAACTTTAAATGTTCTACTCTCGAGAAACACACTCTCGGGAAAGTGTGTGTGCATCTGCTTGGCTGTGGTTGGCTAATTTTTCTTAAAGGAGTAGTTGGGGGAAGTAACAGTAAGAAGCCATGTGCACGTTTCTCATGTATGATTTCACGAGGTGTGGATGTGTAACACTGCTGCTACAGATGAATCTTGAGTCTTAAGGGGGGTAGCTCTTTAATCCCCTCATCAGCCTGTCGACTCCTGCTGCGAAGACGATTGATTAGTCATGCCTGTCCTGCTCCGTGTACCTCTGGGTATTCTGTTAGTGTGCCTGGGTACATGTGCACGATGCTCTGATCCTGCTTCTAAAGAGCAGTGATGTCAAACACAGTTGACACAGCAATCAATTACTGGCGTGGTGGGTGGTCTCTCTGTCTATCCATCTTTCCCTTCTCTATTTCCATCCTGCTCTCGCTGTGTTTGAATTTCACTTCATGTTGTATTTAAATATAGCTGGCATGCTGGGAAGGTTATCTGTGTCATGCAGTTAGTCATGGAATTGGTTTCTTTGGTTCATCCTTAATATACATAGCTGAAAAATATTAGGATGCTCATTCATACAGTCACGGTAAGTATATATACATATCAGTAAATAATAATAATAAATCATCTTATGCTCAGAAGCTCTTAAAATGAGGTGAATAAATCTTCAGCGGAACTACAAACATGACATATGACACTATTATTTATTTATTTAACAAAAATTAAGCCAAAATGTAGAAGCAAATCAAAATGCAGAAGCCAAAGTGCAGAAGGATGTACTGTAGTACGCACACCATTACTACAGTCTGCAGCTCTGGAGAATTCAGGTTTGTTTTAACAAAGTGCCAAGAAGGAAAGAAGTCATCAGTGATCTTAGAGAAGCATCATAATAAAAGGTTATTAGGCGATTTCCAAACAATCCAAAGTTCATCCTTCTACTGGTTGTTGATGCTTCCGGGAGTGGACGTCCCATCAAATTCACCCCAAAGAACGTGCAATGCTCACGGAAACAGTTCCACAGCTTCTTCTCTCTCAAAAGAACATGACAGCATTGCTACCAGTTTATAAAGCTGCATCTGAACAAACCACAAGAATTCTGGAACAATGTTCTTTGGATGGACGAGACCAAAGTGTAGATGTTTGGCCATGATGCACAGCACCACATTTGGTGCACACAGGTCCACACTGGACCCGGGCACCTCGAAGTCATCGACTTGACCATGAACTGCTAGAATACCAAAATATTCTATTTCTTTTTCTGGTTTTTTTTTAAGCCGCAAAGGCCGTCTTTCAAGGGCAGATGCAGGTTTTACCACTAAAAGTCTGTTTGGTGCCGACTTGGGCGGTCCAGGCAGAACCAACCTGGAAAATTTTACCTAATCAATGGGAAAAGTGAATGAGGGTTTATGCATGTTGTACTTCTTCTAAATTGATCTTGTTGACCCAAATAGTCTTTCCTGCAAGGTCAACCACTCAGAATTTTATAAAAGCAAGACACAACAACAGTGTCATGCAGGAAACAGAATTACTCTGTTTTGATAATGGATCAAAGCCAACAACAGAATTTAGAATAAAATTAAATGAAATTAACTTCCCATCCATAATATTTGGTGTTGACTTTTTTCCTTCTAAATACTGTCTAATAAGGGCTCTGTTGTGTAGTGGTTAACATCTTTACATTGCATGTAAGAAATCTGCAGTTTGACTCCAGTAGGAGACACCAACCAACCTCAAGAAGGGTTCAAGGTTTGGGGGTAAGAAGCAATGGGTGCATCAGGAAGATGTAAAATCTTTGCCTCTTGGGAGCTAAGGGATCAGCCAAAAGAAAGTTTAGCGTATTAACATCTACACCAATGGTGAGCTAAATCTTTGGTTTGTTAACCAAGCCGTCCTGCTCGATTGTGGCATCTCCGGTATTCAATACTGATGTAAAAGTCCTGTTATAACTGATCATAAGAACAGCTGAATTTCTGACAAATTCCCCAAATCCCAGATCTCAATGAAAGAAACAGACTATAATGAATAAATAAAAATTTGTTACATAAGCACTCTTATTTCATCTACTGTACTATATTTAATGGTTTGGGGAATTCCCAGGAAGTGCTTTGGCAGATCGACTGGCTAAAAGTTTGAAAAGCCCAAGTGTTGGTTTATTTCAGGAAAGAGGCAATTAGTCTTTTTGTCCCCATTTCGTTTTCGGAGAGCATAAAAGACCCTTAATGATATTCATGGAGTCCAGTTTGCTTTGGTGCTTCTTGGCTGTAATATTGTCAGCGAGGATCAAAAGCACCTCGTAGTCCCATAATCCCTCTACGGAGTTTGGGGGACGTGGTTGCCAGAAAATACTTACATCAAAAGGAAATCGGAAACATTTCAGCATTTACTGGACGTTCAACTAACAAGTTAATAACCCAGAAATCCCTGAGCATTGCGATGCATTTGCCACAAGAGGTTCGTGCTGTTGATGGATTCTTCAGTCTACTTGCCCGATTTGTAGACACAGCTCCAAATCAGAACAACGGTCCCCTCAAGGTGCTTTATACTGTAAGGTAAAGGCCCTACAATAATGGAGGGAAAACCCCCAACAATCAGACGACCCCCTATGAGCAAGCACTTGGTGACAGTGGGAAGGGAAAACTCCCTTTTAACAGGAAGAAACGTCCAGCAGAACCAGGCTCAGGGAGGGGCGGGGCCATCTGCTGTGACTGGTGACAAAAGACACACTGTGAAAGAGCCAGAGATTAATAATTACTAATGAATAAATGCAAAGAGTGAAAAGAAATGCTCAGTAGTCAGCTAGTGCTCCATGGGTGACTCAGCCTTAACAGCCGCCTTTGCTTTATCACTTCTTGGTTTGCACCCAGTTTTATGGCCGGCCTTTGGAGAATTTAGCTGGGCTTTCCTTTCCCGTATCCAGCGTGTGGATCAGAGAGAGAATGTGGAATCCATATCCTGGTGTGCTTTAAACAATTGGAGAAGCAGGTTCATTTAGCTTTGCTAACAATGTGCAGAAGCTGGATAATAAAAGCTACAGGGTGTCATTACTGTTAGCGTAAAATCTAACAGTATATCAACCAGCCCGGCTTCAGAATGTGACTTTGAATGTGTGTTGTTCCTGTTTACTCTAGCCGCGCATGAATTATAAAGGCGCAGGGTGCCTGTTGTTTGCTTTGGAACCACTGAGCACCCCCCTCCCGATTGCAGTGCCCTCTTTCTTCAAAATCTTTAGACAAATTGTACTGTTACGAAAACAAAACGCAAACAGGCAGATTTGTTCCAGCTACACATGTTCAGCACATCTTTGTTTTAAAGAGAAGTTATTGTCAAAGGTTGGCCTGAGTCGACGGCGCGAGCAAGTGATCAGAGCTGGCGACGTCCAGCATGTTAAGAAACAGCTAATGGCTTTGTTTAGACGAAGGCAGGTCTAATGTACGTGCACATGGAGCAGTTTAGCAGGATTTCTTTATATGTATTTAGTAGGGGTGCAACGATACACAAAATTCACGGTTCGGTTCGATACTTTGGTGTCACGGTTCGATATTTTTTGATACAAAAAAATGTTCATGCCTTTTTAATTTGTAATTTATTAAAATTATAAATATATATTTTAACTCAAAAGTACAGTTTTTAAATTTAATGTTGCTGAAACAACAAAGTAATAAAAAATAAATCTCTCTGATCGAGAAATCACTCATCTTTGGAAAAGAGAGTTTATTACAGAGAAATGTCTCTTTCCAAAATAAAAGCTATACTATACGCTTCTTCTGGGCTATATTCTCAGCAGCATATTAAACATATCAGGTCCCCATAAGGAGAATCATGTGCTAACGGCTGTCTAAATGACTCGGGTAAAGTTTGTATGCGTGCTTGTTGTTTTTGCCTGCTTCCACTTGTCTTTGCACTAGGATGATGTCGGCGTAAATGTGCAGTCATATTCGTTGTGTTCCCACTAGTGCTGTCAGCATTAATCTGAAATGACGTTAACGCCACAACACGGCAAATCTCCGTTAACAAGCTACCGCGGATCGCCTCATGAGTGGGACTGGAAGACGTCAACACATTAACGAGCGCTAACACACTAGTTCCCACCAATTGAGCATTGCTGGCACATCCAACATACTGTTTTACTTTAGTCCATGACGCGCTTACCTTCAGGGTCATACGTCACATGAAAACCAAAATAGTTCCAAACGCCAGATCTGAATGAGGGTGGGGGAGGTTCAATTTGCCATGTTGCAACGAGCTTAGCTTCTGTCTGCTAGCTTGCGCTGCGCTCAGTGAATCTGCGTTCGACTTCTCCGCCTAGGCTGCACTGTCGAGCGCAGATCCACTGAGCGCTCAACACAGACAGCATCGTCAGAAGAAAAGCTGATAAAATAAATTAAAAATTTTGTATTGTTCGATACATATGCGTACCGAACCGAAAGTACTGTATCGAACGGTTCAATATCGATACGAGTATCGTTGCACCCCTAGTATTTAGTATAAAACACATAGTCAGCAGTCTTATGGTGTGGTCCAGCTATTAAACTACAATATATCTAAACGCCAGCCGGTCAGTCTCAGTGGACGGTACAGTGGGCCTCTGCCAGCTGCAGGACATCCTGTAAAGTATGTCAAAGGCAGCCTTTAGTTAAACCAACAGCCATCTCTTTTCCAAACTCAGAAGATTCCTCAAGCCCGGAGGATCCGTGTTACATTTGCAAATATCAGCAAAGCTTCGCGGGCACACGCATATCAAAGTCAGCCCGCGTGAGGGCACAGTATCGAACGGCACCATCAAGGACATCGTCTCGTTTTTCCAACTTAACCGTTTGCATGTGTTTGTGTTTACGTGTGTGTGATAGCACTCAGATTTATCTGCATGTGTGTGTCTGCTGAGTGGTTTACAAGTGTATGAGAATGAAAGTAGGTTTGTTGAAGGCGCTCTCTGGAGAAATAAGTGCCACATACACACGCACGCTTCAAACACTGTCTTCAGTGTGTTTGTGTGTCCCACATACTGAGGCTATGAGGCGGTTCTCACTGGTGGAGCTCTTACATGCTGGCCTGGGGGTAAACATTCCTTCATACTGTGTCTGCTGAAACACACACTAACATTTCTAATTGACTATACAGAAGCTCATATATTCCAAACCCGTTCCTCTCAAGTATTTTTGTGCGTGCGTGCACGTTGGTGTGTCTCTGTGTGTTGTCAACCAGTCAGCTCCTATTCAACTGATGTGCGGCCTTGAGGATTGCCCCTTCTTCCCACGATGCTTTGCTACAGGCTCACCCTACCACGAAGCGCAAAAAAAAAAAAAAACAGAGTTGGAGAACTTGTTTAGGAGTTTCCCCACGGCAGGAACACGCACAGACACACACACAGATACACACTGAGTTAAAGAGGGTGTAATTTGTCTCACCCCTGGCTACACTTCCCCTATGTGTGCGCGCGTTGTTGTGTCAGCTGGAGTCACTGTCAGTAGAGCCACTTTACTGGAAAAAAGACATCTTGTAGTTCATGCAAAGTATTAAATTTTGTGTATTTTATGAATATGCGCAGCAGTCGTGTCTGCATACCACGCAGACACGGAGCTGTGCACGTTCGCTTTGAATCTGTGAATCATTTTGGTCTCTAAGCTGCTGTTTCCAGGTTATCTAAACCACTTCATTTGAAGGTAAACTCAAAGGGTTTGTGCACACAGCTGTGGCACGTTTACTTCAAATTTCAACCAGGCAGTCAGCCATGAAACTGAGACCGTTTGGTCAGTTTTTAACAAGTCCTGTGCAGTAACGTGTCTGCTGGACCTCTTTGCTTCATATCACCTCTTTTAGTGGAGTAGACTAAAAAACATTATCAGTAAATTTCTGCAACAAAAAGGGTTTTAGTAGTCTTCATGTAACCCTCACAGTGCGCCTCACGGATCCTATAGCTAAAGGAACACGTTCACCCTGTATACAGTGTCATATGACACTATTGGGAGGAGCAAAGACAGGTGGCTCGAGTCGTGTGTGGCTGTTTGCTGTCAATTTGTAGCAAAAAGCCAGTAGAGCAACATGTACTGGCTGCATGCATACATGGAAAATCCAGTATATGCATATGAGTCAAAGGCATCTGATCTCAAGCTGAACTAAAGGAGCAGCTCAGAGCTTTGATTCTTGTCACTTGTTTTGATTTTTATCTCCATCTTGAGCTTGAGCCAGTGGATTTCTCACACAGAGGGTAAATCATCATCATCATCATCAATCATCAACTTTATTTATAAAGCACTTTAAAACAACCACAGCTGACACAAAGTGCTGTACATTAGAACTGTAAAATAAAATTACATAAGATATAAGTAAAAACCAAATAAAAGAAGAGTGAAATCATTAAATAACTACTTCAATTAAAAGAGAAACGAAGTCTCGCTGAGGTTAAAAGCCGAGGAATAAAAGTGGGTTTTAAGACGTGATTTAAAGTGGACAGTGAAGGGGCCTCTCTAACGTGCATGGGCAAATTATTCCATAATTTTGGAGCCACAGTAGAGAAGGCCCCGCCCCCTCTGAGCTTCCTCCTGGATCTCGGTACCTCCAGGAGCAGCTGGTCAGCTGACCTGAGAGACCGACAGGGTGTGTGGGGATGAAGAAGCTCAGAGAGGTAAGGCGGGGCAAGACTGTGGAGGCATTTAAAAACAAACATAAGAAGTTTAAAATGAACTCTAAAAGACACAGGCAGCCAGTGCAGAGAGGCGAGCACGGGGGTTATATGCTCTCTTTTTCGAGTTCCTGTTAGGAGTCGTGCAGCCGCATTATGAACCAGCTGCAGACGTGAGAGCAACGACTGACTGACCCCCACATAAAGTGAGTTACAGTAGTCCAGGCGGGAAGAAAGAAATAAATGGCAGATGTCTATGCTTTTCCCAGCATTTTATTGCAATAAGCCAAACAGTGGAGCTGTTGTGGTTTTCCTGCACACACTTGCATCATGAAAAAAAAGCTTGTGTATCTGGCGTTATTGGGTTGTGATCTCAAAATAAAGATTAGCATTCACACGTCTCTGGTGTTGGAGAACAGAGATGTGAGCTGTTCGTTAACCACTTGATCTTTTTTTCTTTTACAGTCAGTCTCTGAGCACAGGACAGAAAATGAGCAGCTGAAATCTCATTTCTCTGCTGCCTGCCTGGCCTCGTGCCACGGCACAATGAGGAATTCAGTATTATGTGTGAACCTCTGTGTGTTTCAGCTGCCACTCCACACTGAGAGGAGTCAGTGGAGGTAGTTGAACCACTTGGGGGAGGTCACAGACCCACTCAATTGGATGTATGACTGAGAGGAGACTGTGAGACCTCTCTGCAGACAGGATGGAGAGGCTCAGCCCTCCGGCTGAGATGTGGATGTCAGGTGGTGCCATTTGCAGTGGAAAAAGCTCTGATCATCCAACTGTACTGGCACCAAACAAGCTGTTATCAACCAGCTGATAAACATACCGGAGCATTTAGCAGCTAAAGGGGCAGATCTTCTTCCAGCAACAAAACACAGATTAAAAGAGAAACTGCTGGAAACGCATTCGAGTATCTTTCTCTGTGAATGTAGGAACAAGCACACGGGATTCCTGTGAAGCTGCATTAATACATCATTGTTAGCTTGTAAAATACTGGAGCCTCATTTGTTGTAATTGCTGTATAAGGCAGCTTCATTCTTATAAGATTTGCAAGAGATCAGGTCTGTGCTATAGGATCTACTTGCAATAAAAGATGGATGTGTTTTAGATGTGCCAATGAGAAATTGTCTATCTGATAACCAAGTTCTATTGAAAGTAGTTACCTTCCATAGTTGTCATGAACTTTTTTGTAAGATTTGGAAAGAGTTGTTTGACCCTTTGCTAACAACAACAACCAAACTGATTCCTCACTAGCTCTCAAAGAAGCTCTAAAATCTCCCTTATCTTCTGATTCTGTACAATAATTTGCAAGGTTGCGTATTTTGAGGTTTTGCAGACACGTGACTGTTAACTTGTCCGCCACTTGGCTGTGTGACAATCATGGTGGCAGAGTCAAGTGAAAAAGGGCCAGACCACATGTGCATGGAGCGTCTGCCACCAGTTGTGAGGGGAAAAATGAGCATTCACTGACCGGTTGGCGAGTGTTTGCCAGGTTAATTGCAATTTCTGGATAGTCGATTGCTGAAGTTGATGGATGGACTGGTTCTTATCTAATGGTTTTGTGCTCTACTTGAGCATGAAAAGCACTTTATACAACATTTATAACACGCCCCACTCACACAGGCATTTTTTTTAAGTGCTTTCTATCTGACATTTACACACATTCATACTTGCGGTTCAGTATCTTGCCCACGGATATTTAGGTATGCAAGGTATTTAAACTGGAGACTGGAGCGGCGATGAAAGGAACCACCAACCTTATACCACCTAAGCTTCAGCCGCTCCCAACTAGGTGTGTCCCAGTCACAAAAGGCTCGAGACTAGTCAGCGAACCCCTGGCACCTTTGTGTGCCTGCGATCAGCTGGCAGAAATCCTACAACCAGTGTTGCCAACTCCTCAGTAAGGAAAATCGCTATTGGCTGTCCTAAAAGTCGCTAGAAGTCGCCAAATGACGTCATCGCCTAATTTGCATAATTGGTCATGCTAATGTAATTATAACCTACGCTGTTGGAGACAGAAATAACATCGTGGACGAGACATAAAGCGAGTAAAAAAAAAAAAAGTCCTAAATGCAGTTAGAATTTATTTAGAACTACAAATTAAATTTCTTTTAGCAATTATTGTTTTTTAATGTCACAATTCCAACCCTGCTCCTTTACCCGGGCTTGGACCGGCAAAAGTGACCCGAAATAGGCACTCTGGTGGAGTTACTGTGTGTGTGAGAGTGTTTGTTTATAAGTAGTTTTAAACCTTGTGATCCACAAAACAGTGTAACAGTAAAAGAAGAATTGACTGCGTTACAGTCAGTGTGGGATCAGCGGCTTCGCTCATGCGCGATTCATTTGCAGTTTGGACGCACAGGTGTGAACGTCTCCTGCCCTGATAGCAGCTGGGGGAGGACTATCCTCCGCCTGTGAGCGCTTTGGCACGGGTGAGGTGCCCAAGGCAGCACCGCTGCTTGTTGAGAGTAAGAGCGATACGCGTTTTCATGTCAAAAAGTCGTCATAAATAAGTCTCCAATAACACCAGAAAAAGTCGCCAGATTTGTCGCTAGTCGCTTTTTAGAAAAAAAGTCGCTAAGGGGGTCTGAAAACTCGCTAAATATAGCGACAAAGTTGCTAAGGTGGCAACACTGCCTACAACTGCTTTTGTTGCTTTCAGACTGCCACAGCTGCCCACAGTTCGCAAGGAACACATGCCTGGACTTGTCGATAAACTCTCACTTGTTACACGCTGGTTGCTATTGAAAGTGCAACAGATTAAAGATAAAAAGTGAAATATTTTCAGATGTGTTAGCACTTGGACCAACTTGTACTTGTACTACTAGTTTAGCAAATAGTGTTTTCAAACAAGTCTGCATAAACTACAGCAGTTTCCTAGCAACCAAAGAAACCACAATGAGTTTTGTTGGTGCACCACCTTCTTTCTGGTTAGTTTTACCTAGCGACTGCCGACAAACTCCAGGAACGAACTCACCAGCCAGTCAGGGAATACGCACTTTTTTTCATCGGGACCAGAGATTGCATGACATTCAACACGCTGGACACCTGACATCACGCCAGAAACCTGATTAAATAATTAGCTCTTGGTTGATGTTCTATCAATTTCCATGGATGTTTGGCAGAGGACAGCCTCCTTTAAAAAAAATTTCAAATTTTCCTTTAACGTTTAACTTTATTGTAAAATTGCAGGAATTAAAAGATGTATGTGATTCATTGGAAAAAAAGAAATGCAAATAAAAGAGGATGTTGTGTTTCCTCAAACCGTGTTGATGCTGCCGAGTGTTTGTGTTGTGGGTGTCCGTAGCTTAGGGAAGTAGGGTTGGCTATCATTCTTGGGGATGGTGGTTTTAATTCCTGCCCACATGTTGAAGCTGATAAGCAAGACACTAAATCCCTAGTTGTTTCCAGCATATGTTTAAATTGGAGAAAAAGTAAGTAATTTTAAACGAGTAATGTTCCACATTCATTTTAATGATCTGAAAACTGTAATTAGTCTACTTTGTGTGTAAGGGTTGCGTGAATAAGAGAGTTAAGCTTGGTAAACTTTGTTTCGTACAGGATTAACTGTATGACTTTTTCTCCCCTAAGGAAAGTGTTTAAGATGCTTCCTGCTGCTTTCCGGCAGTTTCCTACACTCAGGGAAAATTTATCCTTCAGTAAAATGAAAAGCAGCTAAATTAAGGAGGTTGTGCATGGCCACGGGCTGCAAGAAGCTCCACTCTGTGGTTTTGTGATGTTTAGCATCTATAGAGTTAAGTATCTGTCTTTCTAGCTGCAGAGCTTGAACGTTCATTCTCTGAACCCCTGCAGCTTTATTGCGCCCTGGCATGATTTTCACCTCGCCATCAGTTTGAGGTGTATTTGTCCAAATTAATGTAAGCCCTCTTAGTGATTCAGTGTCTTAATTAGAGTGTCTTATCCGACATTAGATTAGTAGTTGTTTGAGCTGTAAACGTGATATCAAAAGCACATCTGTTCAGTGTCAGCCTGCATTTTCCCTCCGTCCTGGGAGAAGTGTGGTGTGTTGACAGAAGGAGGGAATGGCCCCCCCCCCCCCCCCCCCCGTTCATATCTGCTTTTCCCGTCTCACACATGCACGCACACACAATGTGCACACACGCCTGCACGCTCCAGCGAAACAAGGGCGACTCACATGCCTCTGGTTGTTTTGACATCATAGAAACACTCCCGTTCGGTGAAACTGCTGAATCTGCTCCGGTTGAGAGTTTAACGCCGCTGCCCAGCTTAATGGCACAGTCACCGCCAAACTTCCCCAGCTAACCTCCGCTAGTCACGGCGGCTTTATCGTGGCTCACGGCCCACCTGTAAATGAGCCGAAGCAGGAAACGGTGACCAGACGCATTCCAGTTAAAGCCCAGCTCATCGAAAGAACAACACGCAGCACTTCTGAGCTCCAATGAAACCTCTGCTGATGGCTGCACTTCCTTGTTTGAGGTTGATACATTTTCACAAACTGAAAACTTTGTAACAGCCTGTAACACTATATGCGTGTGCTTGTGCGTTAACTGGAGGTGAAACTCTGAGCTGGCTCCCACCTGATTCCTCGACATCACACATATAACGTTAAGTCTAAACTTAGACACAGGAGCCACCTTAAGAGAGGGACTTACAGCCATATTACAGTTTAAGATGTGAGAACAAAGTTTACAGCATATTGTATCTCTTAAGCCTTTTTTTGTGCTCATGTTTTTGGTCTCTGCATTCTCCTGTCGCAAATCAAGATCTAAGGCTCCTTTATTTGTATTGTACAATAAATTATACAGGAAACTGCTGCTCAAAAACAGGATCTCCTCATAGTATAGATAAAAATAGAAGAAATTTATAAGAAGGTAGATAAAAAATGTAAATATTATAAAAAATGTTCTAAAGTCTAGTCATGTGCGTTCTTAACCCTTTAAAACCGGTCGGAGCGGGCACGCTCTGTTTTGCGTAACTATTTTTAAATCCCAGTAGCTCTGCAACCATGTAAGCTAGCGCAATAATTTTTTTTGCATATGAAACCGGAGGAGTTGTACTTACATCTTAAGCCATCAGCTTGTCCTCGGTCACAGTTTCCTTCCACATATAGTTTTGCAAAAACTGCATAAAAAGCACTTGCAGCAACAAAAACATAATATTCCAGAAACACGCTTTGCTGATCCGATCAGCTGTTCGTAACACTTCCTACGTTGGATTAGACGTCAGCGCGAACTTTTGCACGTCCACCATGACCTGCCCGAAACCGGAAGTGACGTCATTTTCGCGGAAATGTAGTTTTTTACCATCAGCGCCTTATGAGCCTATACTGGTGTTTTTAAAAGTTATGTTTGACTTTATGACTTTCTGTGTCGTTTCTGGGATGCTTAGGACTCATATTGCACTGCTGGAAATAGTTTATTTTGATGCATATGCTGCTTTTGTGCAAATTTGCAGTATAATATTTATTTTAGTTTTTCCTGCAGTGTATAAAAATTGGTGTATTTCAAAAATAAAACTATGAAAACACTCAAAATAAATTTCCTGTGGTGGGAAACTATTTTGTGCAACTTTTTTGTATTTACAGTTTTGAGGGATAAGCCTCTTAAATTTCTCTAACTAGAAATATATGTTAAAAAAACAAAAACGATTTTCAATTTTTTTGTAGTTTATTGCACTTTTTTGCAATTTATGTAATTACTATGCACTTAATGCAGACATATTATTAAAATTTAGGCTGTAATGGTTGTATTGATGTATATCAACTTGAAATGCTCCAAAAAAATGGCTCCACAGCATGTAAAAATATAAGCTAAGCTCTGGCGGACTTGGTTCTATGGTAGGTCTTAAAGGGTTAATGTCCTGTATCGTCTGCCCAACGGCAGAAGTTCAAAAAGATGGTGAGCAGTGAGCGAGTCCTTAAAGATGTTCGTTGCTTTCTGAAAGCAGCAGGATATGAAGATTTCAGGGCAGGTTGGAGAAAAATGTCTGATCCTTTACTGGGAAATCGTTCGGTCAGTTCTAGAGATGATTCTGCTGGAGTCTCCTCTCTGCGAGTGAAGACACAAAGTTAGTCAAAGCAAACTGCAAAGGGGGGACCACGAAAACATCCATCAGACCTAATCGGACCTTTCAGTTACTGTCACCTGGCTAAAACTAAAGCTATGTACAGCCACTGAGTAAGAGCCTCGTTATGAGCAAAGGGCCCAAGCAGTTATCTGTCTGGGCTTGACTGTCATGTTCCTTGATCTGTTCCTGGGGAGGTTTTTTAGTACGGTGGTCATTTGTCCCACTGAAGGATACTGCTGTCCCACAGCTCCTGGTCTCAGTGAATTTACTTTGTCCGTCAGTAATGTTGTTGCTGATAGCTCTACTAATAAAAATGAATCTATTTATTCATATTAAAATCAGTTGTTAGTTTCATGTGAGCTGAAAAATAACAATTGATGTGTAAAATTAAAAACCAGCACTTAGTGGTTAGTGAATCTGTCACCGTTGCTCTCACTGAAATCCAAAGAGTAACTTCTCGATGTGAACACATGCTGTGTGATGAAAGCAGTTTGTTGTGTTATTGACAATGACCTATTTTTCCTCGCTCTGCCTCCCAGATCCACACACTAATGGAGCCATTTTCTTCTTCTTAAAGCTTGTTTTACACAATTTTCCTCCCTGCTTAACTCTGCAGAACGCAGGATAACAGAAAGGAGCAATTTAGGCTGCCAGTCAGACTCAGCTTTGAGGACATGACTTCAGGTCAGAAGCGTAAAAAGCCTCTTTAACATGAAATCTATTTTCTCTTTGCTCTTCTTGCATTGAAACAAACTGCAGGATGACTGTGAATTGATGCTCAGTTTCATGCACACTGCATCTGTTTTCCATATTTAGAGCTTTTTCATAGTTGGAAAACTGTTGTTGGGCAATTTTTGTCATGTGGGTGAGACGACACGGAGAGTTAGTGTTTTAAGACTCAGACGGAAAAGGATGATGTGGTTCTGTTGGCTTCATCGGGTGAGGGCCTCCAGCTCGCACTGGAGCGGTTCGCAGCCGAGTGTGAAGCAGCGGGAATGAGGATCAGCACCTCCAAATCTGAGGCCATGGTTCTCAGCCGGAAAAGGGTGGAGTGCCCACTCCGGGTCGGGGATGAGTTCCTGCCCCAAGTGGAGGAGTTCAAGTATCTCGGGGTCTTGTTTGCGAGTGATGGGAGAAGGGAGCCGGAGATCGACAGACGGATTGGGGCTGCAGCTGCAGTAATGCAGACGCTGCACCGGTCCGTCGTGGTGAAGAGGGAGCTGAGTGTAAAAGCGAAGCTCTCAATTTACCGGTCGATCTACGTCCCTACCCTCACCTATGGCCACGAGCTGTGGGTAGTGACCGAAAGAACGAGATCGCGGATACAAGCGGCGGAAATGAGCTTCCTCCGAAGGGTGGCTGGCCTCTCCCTTAGAGATAGGGTGAGAAGTTCGGCCATCCGGGAGGGGCTCAGAGTAGAGCCGCTGCTGCTCCACATCGAAAGGAGCCAGCTGAGGTGGTTCGGGCATGGGCGCCTCCTGGGCGAGGTGTTCCGGGCATGTCCCACCGGGAGGAGGCCCCGGGACAGACCCAGGACACGCTGGAGAGATTATATCTCTCGGCTGGCCTGGGAACGCCTTGGTGTTCCCCCGGATAAGCTGGAGGAGGTGGCTGGGGAGAGGGAGGTCTGGGCCTCTTTGCTTAGGCTGCTGCCCCCGGCCTCGGATAAAGCGGATGAAGATGGATGGATGTTTTAAGACTATTGATTAAATTAGTTTGCATTACTTATATCGTCAGCGGAGTAGGAAACTGATATCCCCTCAGCCCTGTGATGGACTTGTGAACCCCGCCTTTAGCTCTCTGCCAGCTTGGATAGGCTTCAGTACCTCCAAGGGGAAACTAAGTTTGAATAGTGGGTAAGAAAATAGATGGATGGCTGGATGTTTCCTTAGCTGAAGCACGAGTTTCAGCCAGGTTTTAGAAGTCTGAGGAAATCTTAATTGTTGCAGTAAATGAAAGAAGTCTGTCAGCGTGGCTCTGTGGGCTTAAACAGAAAAAGCCGTAAAACTAATGAAAATAAGGCTACAAGTCCAAAATATGTCCTTCATATTTTCCAAAGGCGTTCATTGGGCCGCATCGGTGTCTTTTGTAGTCCGATTGTGACTCCTGGGCCTTAAGTTCGATATTCCCGCTTTACGGTTTGGGTGTGTTGAGGCGCCTCCATTAGATTTGAGTTTGGAGGTCGGGTTTCTAACTTGCCGTCGTGGTCCTGAGCCATCTTTGCAGTGTGGCGGCATGCTTTCTCCTTGGTATCTGTGCCATTGGCATAGCTGATTGTTCTAGGTGTGCTGTTATTTTTAGGTGTTTGGCACATGATGGGGTGCTTTGTCAGAGTACTGGCCGGTGAAATGCCACAAGCAAACATTTCACTGTGGATCAATGCCATCCACTATATCTGTCAGTGGTGTTAATGTTGTGGCTGCTCGGTGTATACCTACTGCGTTTCAAGCCTTGTGTCACAAGCTGCTGTACAGTAGCAGAGCCCCTGAACTGGCGGCGAGTGGTCATGTTACTCGACTAAATAAGGCAACATTTCGGTGAGGGAGAGAGCGTGGAGCGTGGCTAATTGGCAGAGGAGCTTCACACGTTCTCATTGATCAAAGTGTGTGTGTGTGTTTCACACCAGATGGTGACAGTGCATGAGTCAGTGTGTGTGTGCGTATGACGTCCAGCTGACATCATGCAAACCGACTCCTTTGCCAAACACACCCAAGCCCATGCACTTGATTTCTAACGTTTTTGGCTGCGTGTTTGTGTGTCTGTGTGTGTCTGTGTGTGTGTGTGTGGTATAGTGGCATCTCTTGGTATGCTGGCACACTATCAGGAACTACTTTTATATACTGTGTGTGTGTGTGTGTGTGTGTGATTTCTCACGGTTAAGCAGGTGGAAATCTTGTTGTGTGTTTCCTGTTCACTGACGCGTAAAGGTGCAATCTGGATGCCTGACTGAGAGGACCTGCCTCCCCACCTACACACACACTATTAATGCTTTGATACCCACCTCATCTCACACAGTTAACGGTGTTATTTCTGCTCTATTTCTGTCATCTGGCTCAGTCACCTAACTCTATTTAAGGAAGAAATCACCTACAGGAGAAAAAAAGGAGGATTCACTTTGCATGTGTCTGGTGATGTCAGACTGTTAATGTGACCTAGGATTGACTGATGAAAGCAATACCCGGCTGGGTTGGCAATAATGTCTCTCGAGGCAGCACTGTAACTCAATTTCTGGCATTATCATCGAGGAGCTGTTCAGCCGTCAGGGTTCTGATTCTCTTCTTAAAAGAAGCGCTCATTTCAACCCCGCTGACAACGAGGATAATTAAAAACTCCACGTAGCCAGTGTCCTGCTGTAGATTTTGTATGTGTATACTTAGATGTATGTTATGTGGTCATGGCCATTAATCCGCCGCCTTCTAGGCCGTTTGCCGGTAAACTTAATTGCCATTCTAAGTCTGACCACTTAATTATGCCAGTTGCACCATCTGGACTTGAGGCTTCTTTTCAGTCGACCATACTTTATGTATCGAGTTTAAAACAAGGACAGGATATATTTTATATAACAAGAAGCACAAACCTCTGCCAAGTCAGCTCACTGTCCGGACAGCTTTTACTTTAAAGCAGCGGTCTCCAACCTTTTTTGCGCCACGGACCGGTTTGTGCCCGACAATATTCTCACGGACCGGCCTAACACACGTGAAAAGACCCAGAAAAACCGAGTTAACGACAAAAACGATAACAAAATAACTCTGAAAACCGATAAAAACCCTGAAAACTATACATTTCACACCTGAGCCTCAACTGTCGCGGCCCGGCACCAAACGACTCACGGACCGGTACCGGACCGAGGCCCGGGGGTTGGGGACCGCTGCTTTAAAGTATTGTGTTTTCAGTTTTAAATAGCTCTGTTATCACTTTGACGATGTATACCATTAGGGGCGACTGTGGCTCAGGGGGTTGGGAAGCGTATCTGTAACCGGAAGGTCACCGGTTCGATCCCCGATCTCTGTCCTGGTCGTTTTGTCCTTGGGCAAGACACATACCTACCGCCTACTGGTGTTGGCCAGAGGGGCCGATGGCGCGATATGGCAGCCTCGCTTCTGTCAGTCTGTCCCAGGGCAGCTGTGGCTACAACCGTAGTTTGCCTCCACCAGTGTGTGAATGCGAGAGTGAATGAATAGTGGCATTGTAAAGCGCTTTGGGTGTCTTGAAAAGCGCTTTATAAATCCAATCCATTATTATTATTATTACCACATCACGTCTCTAAGTTTTGAGGCTTTTTTTGTCAGTTTCAGGTAATAAATCATGAAGTTGACCTTTAAGACCTTGGTGGATGGATGCCAAATTTTAATGGATTATTAACGTGGTCCCATTTTACACCAAGTTTTATCAGAATTCAGTAAAACCTTCTCGAGCTACCCCGTTTACAGACAGAATGATAAACATGCAAATGCTACTAAAAACATAATCTCACCAGGGTGTATCAGAAAGAATCATCCAATTTCAAGAAGCTGTATTTTTTAAAGTAATGGACATAGAAGCTTGCGTATATTTTAAAATGCACATCTACAGTTTTAGGGTGTTTAACGCCATACTGTTGTGTGTTTCCATCATTACCTGAATGAATGGCTGTGAAATTAAAGCACTTTGATTCTTTTCGATACACCCTTGATTTCAAAGTGTTACGTGCCTGTCTTTGACCTCCTTGGGAGGTTTTTCACTTCTTGCTTACATGCGGGATTAAGAGAAGTTATCTATGTCTTAGTAGGCAGCTTCTTTTTGATTGTTGTCAAGTTTGGAGCTTGACATTCAGTGTGTCCCTATGTTGACTTTACGGCTATATTCTTTATTTTTGTCTTTTTATTGCTAGCCACACTTGCCAATGAGGCTTGGCTTAGATTTGGTTTATCCGACCAATATAAAGTTCCTGTTAAAGCCCACTTAGTAGTTGCCATCAGATTTGGTAGAGGTGATTTTGTGCAAATAGCCACGGCTTTCCAACGCGACTCAGGCAGCGATATTGGACAACAAGGCCTGCCAGACGCTCCAAGCAATCTGAAAAATTCTGCATGCTGTTGAAACCAAGAGCTCTGTGCAGGCCAGTCGGGTTTATCTGTTTCTTTATGGGCTAGGCTTTTGTTCAGGCTGAATGATGCTTGGATGGAACTTCACATTTGCAGTTGGTTATTTCTTATAGTCTGCTGCCATAAAGCTGTGGCTCTTTCCTCGTGCCTTTCCTGAGGTTAAATTGAAAGCGTGGCAGTTCAAACTGATAAAAATTAATTGGGTAAAAAGTACTGCAAATGAGTTTAAAACCCAAAAGGACCAGAGTTATCAGACCACCCAACCTCATTTAAAGTTTTCTATTCCGTACTGACACCCAGTTTAATTTTCTGCTGCCTCGCTTTTTCACCACAGAGCCGAACTTCACGCTGACCCTCGTGGCTGACGTCAACCCCCAGACGACAGCTGAGCCAACAGAACTCGCCTGTCGCGTCACCAACATTGCCAACTTACCTCTTGGAGGCCGACTGGGCGTCAGCTGGGAGCACACATCGCTTCCTGGTATGTTTAATTCAGATTTACTTTAGAGACGTTTTTCCACAGAATCACTCAATTTTTAAATTGTTCTGATACCGGCAGGGTTAGGGGACGACCCTCAGACCTCACATCCCATTGGTTCCTTGGATGCTAATGGCAACCTGCTGCCGGGGTCGATTTATATGGAAAGGATGAAGAGCGGTGCGTTAACGCTGAGCAGAGTCCAGCCCAACACGTTCAAGCTGCGAATCCTCCGCACACAGGTACAGTTTTTCATGCTGTGCAGCTAAACGTCGCCCTGCAATAATTTTAAAGTCTTATTGGAATCCTGAAAACGACGAAGTGCTGTGAGGCTCAATTGTGGTTAAATGAGAATAAGTGATGGAAAGAGTAAATGGCAGTCAGGTGTCGATAAAGGAACTTGGAGGCATTAATGGGCATTCATTTTCACTCTGCAGGAGATCGACATGGGCCAGTATGTTTGCAGTGTGTCTGCTTGGAGCGTCAACAGCCAGGGAGACATGGTGAAGACCTCTGAGAACAGAAGCTCGCCGCTGACTGTTCGATGGGACGCCAAGCGTAAGAAAGCTTTTATTATGACTTAGATTCCTGATTCACTGGCATTAGTAATCAGAATAAGCATGTAGATCTTTATTCTTTCTAGCTTTTATCTGCTGGTTAATAGGGCTAATATCATTATTTTTAATTAAAAGAATGTGGAGAAATTGCTGTGCAGCATCTATTACAAACTTAACTTCAGTCAACCAAGTATATATACCTGCCTTTCTTCCTGATGCAAGTCAAAAGAATCATAAACCGTTATAGTCGAGGCTTACCAGCCTCAAAATTATTACAACAAATTACCTTTTAATTCGGTGTGACTCACCAAAAAATATGAAAGTAGCAGAAACGAGTTTCTTTTCTCGTCCACTTCTGTGGATGTGATTCTGTGTCACATGCAGATAAAAAAACTGAGCTTTGTATCAGTGTTTTGGCGAAATTAACTGTATACCTGCCTGTGTGCGTGCACAAATGTGCCCGGTCAGTGAGGTACTTAATGAGGTATTTTTGGAAGAAATACAGAAAATCCAAACCATTAACTCAGATTCGTGATTCAGAAAACTACTCATGCACTGCCAGGCTGCCACAGTAGCTTCACTGCTGAGTTTCATGAATAAATGTCAATGTGTCCATATCGTTTATAGACTTTACAGAAGAATCCCACAACAGGCCTCCTTTTGTCTCAGCTTCACTGTCACAGTGCACACAGACATTCACTTCCTCCCTATTTGAGATCTACATGTTGAACTTGGTGACCATAATTTAGCTGATTGGGCTGTGATGTAATTGCAGTGTGCTGTATGTGTGTATGGGTCTGCTTTGAATGAGTTCATAGTCTAAGTACTTATCACTTCCCGTTGACCCCTGTCGGGGACTTCCCCCTGTCTGTGATGGTTTGAATGACGCTCTTCTTAGAACTAAATGATTGAACGGCCGCTTCTATCTCCAGGTCCGATTGTGAATGTGGTGGCTAAACGCATCCGTGAGGCATCGGTAGGAGGCTCTACCTTTGAATTGGGCTGCAGTGTCACCACTCAGAACATCGGTGATGCGGGGTACTCTGTGCTCATCCAGTCTCAGGACAGCTTGGACAGCACCGTGAGGACCATCATGACTCTCAGCCCGGACAATGTCGTACAGCACGGAGGAGCCACAGACCCAAACAGGAGGTACACATGAACACATTTAAGTAACAAACTGCAGTTTCTTGTTTTATATCGAGACATATA